>NW_020538040.1:145760049-146089303 GCF_003426905.1 Ctenocephalides felis
AGTTTTAGTTGAAAATCTACCGAGCCGTTTTCTTGTAATTAACTGTTGAAAAACTAGCTGTAAGTGGAATTCTGTCTTAAGGCAATTAAGGCATCGTGCCTTAAGGCAAATTGCTGGAACTTCCCGTACCAAAATTTTATTTTTTTAAAACGATTAACATTTTTAAAAAAAGAAATTAACTTTGAAAAATAAGATTTTTGAGAAACTATAAATTGGACAAAAAATTACTTTTTTGAAAAAAAAAAAAATTTTTTAAAAAAAATTTTTTTTATTTTTTTTTTTTGTTTTTTTTTTTTGAAAAAATTTCTTTTTATTTTGACATATTGTAAAAGATCTGAACTTTTTTTCAAAGCAATCGTACTGCTTTAACTGCATAGGGACAAAATATAAAGCGCGTAAGCGCCGCCTCGCTGTCTAACGCATAAGCATTGGTACGGAACCCATAGAATGTTAACAATTATATACTTATTGTTAAAATCTCTATAAATATCTGATAATTTGATGAGCATATGTCTAATGAACATTTTGACCGCCAAATGGCTCTTTTTTTACTCGCTTTTTTTACTTTTTTCTCATATCTCCGAAACCGCTAGACCTACCTTCATGAAAATTTTATCGATTCTTCATCTTGTCAATACAAGTGAAATGTTTTTTGAATTATTCAAATCGGACGCTCCGTTCTCTTAAAAACTGAGTTACCGTTTTCGGCACTTTTTGCCCCGTATCTTCGGAACGGCTAGACCTGCCTTCGCCAAAAACTAATCAGCACGTCTCCTTATCAATACGAATCGAATGTTTTTTGAATTATTCAAATCGGTTGACCCGTGTTCCCGAAATCGTCGACGAAAATTTGTATCCGCACATACATACACCACGTACATACATACACACACACATACACACACACTACCACACCCACACACACACACACATACATCTATTTTTTCTAAGGTATGCCAAAATGTTCAAAAACCTTTGAAACATAAGATATATAAAATTTTCATTTTCGATTTTTTTGCGATTACTATAACTTGCCCTACGGAAGTTAAACTAGCTGTAAGTGGAATTCTGTCTTGAGGCAATTAAGGCATCGAGCCTTAAGGCAAATTGCTGGAACTTCCCGTACCAAAAATTATTAATTTTTTAAAAACGATTAAAAAATAAGATTTTTGAGAAAGTATATATATGGACAAAAAATTACTATTTTTTGAAAAAAAATTTTTTTTTAAAAAAAAAAATTTTTTTAATTTTTTTTTTGAAAAAAAAATTTTTTTTTCTTTATTTTGACATATTGTGGAAGATCTGAACTTTTTTTTCAAAGCAATCATACTGATTTAACTGCATAGGGACAAAATATAAAGCGCGTAAGCGCCGCGTCGCTGTCTAACACATAAGCATTGGTACGGAACCCATAGGAATGTTAACAAAATGTATACTTATTGTTAAAATCTCTATAAAATATTTGATAATTTGATGTGCATATGTCTAATGATCATTTTTAACCGCCAAATGGCTCATTTTTTTTTACTTTTTCCTCCATATCTCCGAAACCGCTAGACCTACCTTTATGAAAATTTTATCGATTTTTATCTTGTGAATACAAGTGAAATTTTTTTGAATTATTTAAATCTGACGCTCCGTTCCCTTAAAAACTGAGTTACCGTTTCGGCACTTTTTGCCCCGTATCTTTGGAACGGCTAGACCTGCCTTCGCCAAAAACTAATCAGCACGTCTCCTTATCAATACAAATCGAATGTTTTTTGAATTATTCAAATCGGTTGATCCGTGTTCCCGAATCGTCGACGAAAATTTGTATCCGCACATACATACACACACATACTACATACATACACACACATACACACACACATACACACACATACACACACACATACACACACACACACACACACACCACATACATCCATTTTTTCTAAGGTATGCCAAAATGTTCAGAAACCTTTGAAACGTAAAGATATATAAAAATTTTCATTTTCGATTTTTTTGCGATTACTATAACTTTTAAATAAATTGGCCCTACGGGAAGTTAAAAATTTAAGCCGATTTTTATGGATTTTTTTGGTGATATATATCATGGTTTTATAGAACTTACTGAAATATTACGGTCTTACGACAAGTAGTTTAATTTTAAAAAATCATCAAAGCTTGAGAAAATGAGTAGTTTTTTTTGACGTTTGTTAAAATTAAAATTAGACTATGTACTTGGTATAATAATAGAGTACTTGGTCTTAATGAACATACTAAACCATTAGTCTTATGGGAACTGTTTCAATTATAAAAATTATTTGTAGAAAATACTCCGAGTTAACGTGTTCGTTCGTTTCAATTATGTGTAATAAATCCACTCGGAATACACTTATAAATTAATTTATTTTTTATTGATTAAGTCGATTATTTGCACATATCGGGAAGTTCATGTAACTCGCCTCAAAGCAAAAGCAAAATACCAACTAGTTTAAATTTCCACTTACTAGCACAAACTGGTGATTCGACATCCCATTCTCCGTTTTCGCAAACGGCGTGTTTCGGCCCAATTAGCATATATCCTGAATTGCATGAAAACATCGCAAACCGACCCTTTTGCCTGGTCCTTGATTTCCCATTGACGGGCCTAGGAAGTGGCCGGCAACGTTGGCTTGACTCCAGGTTCTGCAACGGCGGGCCTATGCCATGTGAGCGCCAACCCCAACGGCGGTCGTACGTCGACGAACGCGTTAATGAATTCGGTCCCTATTGGAATTAGCAATTAGCATTAATATTTATTAATTTATGCGACTTTATACATACACATATGTAATACAGGAATACCCCGTTTAGCGCGGGGGTTACGTTCCATCAAAGTAGAGCGCAATGCGAAACAGTGCTAAACGAGGCTACCTTTACATAAAAATATTGGGGTTAGGGAAGGACGGCTAGGAAATTGGTTCGGTATTAAATTTAAAAAGTATGTTATTTTTACTAAAATAAAACCTAACATTTATTGCTTAAAGCCCAAATTAATACCACATTATTATTTCTTGCAGAAATAAAAACAAAATATAAACAACAAAACGAATATTCTTGAATCAACAAATAACATTCTAAGTCAGTTATATTTAGTTAGTCTTCCGTATTTTCAGTGTTTTGCCTTTTTGTGACAAAAGCATCTAATGTCGTTTCACTTTTTCTTTTGCGTTGTTCTTTTAAAAGGCGTTTATAAACGGATAGAGCATCTCTCACACCACGCCTTACTTTAGAGTTCCTGTCATAATTTGGATCATTTTCAATGAATTGATCAGTTATTAATGGTAGACGAACTGCTTTTTACAATTACTATCGAAAGTTCTTTTTGCTTTTTCGCTGAATCACTGCTGTCAACATTTTTGTTTTCTTCTTGTTCAGTTCATTACTTGAGCTCACCATTAGAGGGCCTGCTCTGCTTCTTGAATTATTTCTTCAACATCTTCCTCATTTATCCCTTCAAAACTTGGGTTGAAATAAAAGAGTGCTAACCGAAACTGCGCTAAACGATACGGCGTTAAACGGAGTATTACTGTATTAAATATCGACTCGAAAATTTCTTTATTCAAATGATTTGAATTGAAAAAAAAACAAGATTTGAATCATGATTTATATCAACTCGAATCGAACTTATTTGTAGACCAGAAGACGAAAAAGCTCTCTCGATGTATTTATTTTATAAATATGATAAAGAGTGTTGAATTTGACAAATACACGCGATAACTCAAGATTTTAAGCATAAGTTATTATAAAAAATATTTTACAAAAATTATTAACCTTTAACGAACGAGCACATTTTCTAAAAGCATATTTTTCCGTAAAATTCAAGTAAAATGTGATTCGAATAAGGTTGTCAAGGGCTTGATTCGATAGTATATATTTCCGCCATTTTTTGTTTGACTTGGAAACATTTTCTTAAAGTTTTAGCACCAATACTTAAATAATTAAGATACTTATAATTAATTGAATGTGCGCGATTAAATAATTTTGACATTTTTTATTCATGCAGAATAAACAAAACTAATTGCGGCTTTCTAATATTATTAAAATTGAACAAAATTTTTAAATATAATGAAAGTTGTATAATTTATACCAAAAATAGTTTGTCAAGACGGAAATAACACAACAAATAGTCCAGTCACTTAAGCTTAAATTAGGTAAGGGTCTCGGAATTCGAGATACCTAGCTGTAAGTCTGTAAATATTTGTATTACGCACCCTAAAAGTTGTCTCAAAACTTGCATATGGAAGGGTGTACGCAACATATGTAGGTTTTGAGACAACTTGGCAAAACGTAAGTATTTACTGACATACATCTGGGTATCTCAAAATTCGAGGTGTACCTTACTATAATGACTTGACTAATAATGATACAACTATTAAAATAAACATATTTATTATATGTATATTTATGCATGTATGTTTCGATACTAAATATGTGTCATTATTCAGATGTTCTAAAATAATTTACGACAATTACAAAACAAATAGCAAAAAAATATTTAAACATTTCAAAGAAAATTATAAAAGAACCGTAATAGATGAAACTTTTTCAGTTAATAATGAACACAAAATCAATAATTGAAAATAAGATTTTTAAAATTATTTTTTCATTGAAATTATGATCTTACTTCTATCGTGTCTCAACACAAGTTCTAATTAAACAATGTTCAGTCAGAATATCAATTATTTATGTTTTATCAATGTTTGCTTGTAGTTTGTATTGAAAAATGATTTTAAATAAAATTTTAGATTTTAACCAAAAGAAAAAACATAATATATTTTTTAACAATATATAATTTAAATTAATAGATCTTTGAATAAATTATTGTAATTTTGATGTCAGTTATATGTGTTTTAAGAAAATTCAGTTACTCAAACAATAAATTAGCTTTTGGCGATAGACAATTTGCGAATTATAATACACATAAATTCTTCAAAAAATATTTATTTAATTTATCAATTCTTTTATTCAACGTCTGGGGAAATGGAATATCCCCTTAGAAACTATTCATAAAAAAATATACATTTATACACTTGTATGATCATTCTTACTTAATTATTTTTACTTATTCAATTATTTTTACATCGAATTTTAGCTAAATAACTAAGAAAATTGTGCGTTTTAATTCTTGCGTTGCGTTGAATGTTTGAATTGGAAAATGTTTAATTATTCAGATAAAAAGTGAATTATTTCAATTGAAAAATAATTAAATAATAAATGTTTTTTTACACTTCAATATATTTTTCAATATAACTTTTTTTCCAAAAATGAAGAATACATGGAAGATTAATTCGTCATAAAAATTCTGCAAATTTATTTATCTATGTATGAAAAGTAGCTGGACATTATATGGTTAGCTTAAATAGCTTAAACCTCTTGAAACTTTTTTATAGTGAATTTAAAATTTCTGGATTAAAATCTACAACTATAGTTTCATTATTTGATGATCTCAATTATTATTAGCACATACAGACATTCAGGTGATATTATTACAAAACTCAAGTAACTTGTTTATTTTTTGATAGGATCAAAATTATTTTTCTTAATATTATAAATTAAAATATTTTAATTTATAATTAAAACTATATTTATAATAGTAGAATTATTAGAATTTTTATATTTTTTTACTCATGCAGAATAAACAGAACTAATTGCGGCTTTCTAATATTATTAAAGTTGAACACAAATTTCATATTTGATTAATTTATACCAAAAATAGTTTGTTAATCACATGTAGTTAGTAGGTTTAATGATAAATTATTTCGCCCTTTATCAGTAACAAAAAATTGAAATGAATGACTATATGAGGGAAGTTTACCTTGATAACGACCAATCATCTTAGAAGAAGTAAATCCAAAACCGATCAAAATCACAAAAATAACTTGGTTTAAACAACTAACCACCATCATTAAATATTAATAGAATATAATATATTATTTTATTAAATAAACAAACAAATCTTAAGACTAGGTAGTGCTTATTCAAATTTTCAATCGATCGTCACCGAATGTCGCGGGCGATATTAACGACTTTTTGACTTTTTTGTTAGCCCGGGCGATAAATAAAAACTGATTTTAAAACTCAAAATTAAAACTAAAAGCGCTTCTCTCATTTTTGTGCGATATGGAAGTGGTGAAGTAAGTACAATGTGTCCATAAGCGATATGATATATCAGCAGTCGCATCCGTTCCAAGTTATTGAAAATATGCTCTTGCCTCGAAACGCACTTGAATGCCGGAAATTCTATGGAAATTACCAAAAACAATTAAGATGCAATATTTCATTCAAGAAATATTATATTAAAATAAATTTATCCTTTGCTATCACGTATTAGACCTGGTTAAGCGCCATTTAAGTTTAAACTGCTATCCGACAATTACTGAAAAATACTACAAAGCAACAAAGTAACATTATGTATTACTACATAATTTGACATGAAGATTTATCAGAATTATTTTTATTTGAACAGCGATCAGAACTTAAGAGTCCTATATTCTGTTGTGATTAATTGTTCTTAACTACGAGATTTTTATTTGAAGATTTTTTTTATTATTACTTCTTATAAATTATTATTGATGCAGCAATGCCGGGTATTAGCTATTTTCACAGGTTGCTTTTCGCCAACATATTGCTATCTATATATCCAATTTGAAACCAAGGTCACTACTACTTGAGATCAGGCTGTTCCAGGCGGGTATCGAATCTGCAACCTTCTGGTTGGAAGGACGTAGATCTAACCACTAATATTCAAGATTTTAAAAGCCTTCTGCATTGCAAATAACATGATAAGTTTTCAATCAGTATCATCATCTAAAATTAAAATTTGTTAATTTGATATATTTTTTTTATTCTTTCTACTTGAGAATATTTTTTTGATACAGCAATTCCGGGTAAGGACTATTTTTACTTGGAAACATATTGCTATTTATTTATATTTACTAGTGAATATCGATATCACTACTTCTTGACATCAGGCTGAGGTGGGTCCCGAATTTGCAACCTTCTAGTTGGAAGGACGTTACTTTAACCACTAGGCTGCAGGGGAGCCCAATTATCTGAATAGTATTCAATGAATTTTTAAAAGCTTTCCCATATTGCAAATAACATGATAACTTTTCAATCAATATCATCATTCAAAATTAAAATTTGTCTATTAACTAAATAAGACAAATCGGATAATTGGAACTCTAAGTATTTGATTATAATATTTTATTCTATTATTTTTGCACAAAGTACTCGTATTTAATTTTAATTTTTTGCCCTAATGAAATTATTTGAATAATCAGAGAAAGATAAAATATATAAGGTTATTTATTGCAATTCATTTATACAAAACCTTTAATGCACTTTTTAGATATAGCTGTGTTTTTAGTTTTGTATACATAGTGAAATTAAAGAAAACTGTTATCAATCAATATTAATCAAATACGTATTATCTTGTTTACATGTGCAGGACGTGGCGACGCTATATTAGTATCCTTCCTGTGCATATATCCTTCTATACATTTAAAAAAATGTACGCAATATTTGGCTCTAGCATTGATTGTCCTTCAATGCTGTCCAACTAAATATCTAGCAGTTAATTTTTTTTACGGTTCAGCGCACTTTCTTGTGTGGATAGGTAGTGAGTTTGTACCCTCGTTCTGGATGTCATGCAGTAGTGATATCAATTTTCATTTGAAAATATAGATTAAAAATATATTTCTAATTGAAAATACTAGTCTATTTCCGGGCATTGCGGTGTGAAATAACAATAGTAAATCACACACTATTCTTCCTTGAATCTAGTTGGAGTATAACTCAGCCCTAGGGCGGCGCTGTCCTTTTTATCGAATATTCAAATCATTTGAAAAAAATATGAAACTGCTTTTGTGAATGTTTGGTACCTTATTTAAACCTTTTGCAAACTATTTCCGCCCCAAATAGGAATTAGTAATAGATAACTTATCTTTTTGCCCATCCGTCAACATTAGATAACGCGCATATGAAATTTAGTACCTGATAGGTTAGCAGTAGCGGCGCTAGGCGTCGGCGGTGTCGGCGGCCGCGAGAGGCCCCGGAAAAATTTTAATTATTTAAAATTTAGTTAATTTTCATACGGATGTGCGAGTAAAGAAGGTGATTAGTGGTTTACAGGCACTATCATTTTACTCTTTTATCTTTTATGGACATTATCTAACATCGTCTGTCAACACTATAGATTATTAAATCTAAATAACTTCGCGCAGGTTAATTCTCTGGTTGCTTATATTTGTGTATTTCTTATGTGAGCACTATGTAAATCATCGTTCTTTTTGGAAATACATACGAGTGGGAATCTTAACGTATCGAAACAGTAATTAAATATTCGAGGAATAAAAGTAATCAATGATCAATAAAAATTGATCAATGAGAAATAACAATGAGATAATAACAAAAACTGTTAATTTGAAACTAATCATTGTTTCACACCGTCAACACAAGCAATATATTTTTAAACATTCTATCGGGATGATCAGTTCTTTCAAATAAAATTGATAACCTTTTAAACTTTTTTTGTATCTCCGAAACCGCTAAATCTGCCTTTGACAATTTATCAACACGAATCGAATGTTTTTTTCAATCCTTTAAATCGGTTGATCCGCTCTGATGTCGTCGACAAAAAATCTAAGCGTCTTAAAAAACGATATTTTGACATTTTTGAACCAATTTTAAACATTCAAAAACTGATCGAAAGTTTTCAGTTGGCGATCGTGCTGAATTGTTTTTCGTCAAGATCGACCGCACAGTTTCTTCGTAATTTATTGTAAAAATATTTTTTCAAAAAAAACTTCGAACATAAATTTTATGGAACTACGATAAATGATTAGAGATTAATGAGCTTTTAGACCATGTCTACCTACTATGTGATGTTCGGATTTGTGCACTCAAATTAGTATGAACATAGATTTTTTAAATCTAATTAATCACTTGCAGATTGCAAAATTTTATCTAATTAGTTATTAAGTCGGTGATTTCCAACCATTTTTTATTCATAATGATCGAAAAAACATAAAATTTGCTAATCAAATGGTTGGGCAAAAGGAAACTTTTTCGCGATAATTATCGCCATTTGGCATATGCACATCAAATTATCAGATATTTTATAAAGATTTTAATTAATAGTGAGTTAAGTTAGACTGCAACGCGGCGTTTACGCGCTTCGATATTTCGTCTCTAAGCAGCTAACGCAACGTGATTGCTTTGAAAAAAAGTTCGAAATTTTCAACAAAATATTTCAAATTAAAAAAAGTCAATTTCGTTCACTTTTCAAATTTTTTCAAAGCTTTTCAAAAATTTAAATTACGGCACGAAAAGTTTCAGCAATTTGCCTTTAGGCACGATGCCATGTACCACTAGCAACTTGCAACTAGCAAAAAAGGGGGGCCTCGCAAACGAATTTCGCCGACGCCCACGAATGGTCTAGCGCCGCCACAAGGTTAGTAACATGTTTTGTAGTCCAAGTCTTGGGAAAACGTGACTTTGTGATAAGAGCTATGGCCTTGCATTCTGATTTAAAGTCAAATCCTGCATTGCGTGCAACCTGACATCAAGCAGCAGTGATATCTATATTTACTTTAGAATAAAAATGAAAAAAAGTTTCATAGCGAGAAAGGCCCTTTCGGGCATTACAGACCAAAGGAAAACCTTCTAATAAAAAAGGATATGAAAATTAGAATTGGGGAATTGGGAATTTCTCTTCTACTAGCAGTAGTAAAAATAATCATTTTTACTACATCACAAAAGCTTTTAGAAAACTAAATTCTAATAGGAGAATATTTTATATTTCTTTTAGGTTTTGTACCAAAGAATATAATTGGATCTGTTGGTTGCTCGTGAAAGTCATAATACCCAAGAAATTCGACGATTTTGTTGTGTAAAGTAATTAATAAAAATGGTAAATCTAGCTGGATAGAATATAAAAACATTGGTAAGTATTATATTTACTTTATTCTATAACTATGACTTTTTACTTTTTTTGAAGCTATGTTACTTTTTAATATATCATATTTTTTAGTAGGCGGTGTTAGCAATGTATATACACATTTATTAATAATGCAGAAATTTTTTATAAAATATCTTCTATTATGTATTTCTTTGCAATGCCTAAAGAGATTAAAGATAACAGAGATCCACAAAAAAAGTTGTCTGTATTGGGTGTGCGGCATATGTTTTCCAATGTAGTTTTTTCCGCTGAAAACAATCTAAAGTCAAAATTGTGGGTCAAATGACAAAAAAATGAAAAAGAAATAAAAAAAAAACAAAGTCTCTTATCTAGTAATTCTTCCAGGCTCTTTTTACCTTAGATGACTATTGAGTGTTCACTTAAATGATCTATTAATTTTTTGTAGCTTTCAGCAATAATTTGCAAACATATTTTCAGATAGCCAATTGAGATTACCCAGGGGCAATGGGTAGAAATATGTTTGCAAGTTACTGCAGAATTATACAAGAAATAACTCAATGAATCATTTAATTGGATCTTAATAGCCATTCAAGGAAAATAGGAACTATGTAATTAAAACGACTTCTGTATATTACCTACATAAATAGTACTTAGTGTAGGTGTAGATGGGGCAGGTCTTCGATCAGAATAACACTTGAAACGGCACCTAAATTTTCGCTTTCGCAATTTCTTAATTTTCAATATTTCTAAGAATTTTTCCAACAGGAAGATATACAATGACATCGCAAGGTGAACCAAGTGAATTAGAAAATTGTTTGCCTTGTTTTCAGTTCAGTACTTACTATTAGATTGGCCGCAAATACTAAGAGGATATGATGTCAGGGTTTGGTTTTGATACAGCACAGGATGCCAGATTAAATATCGCAAAGTACGTTATTAATTCATGTATGTTATATCGTTAATAATCTGATGTCTGTCGAAGTTCTAGGTCAAGTTTCATAGTATTTCAAATTTTGATTGCTTGCGAAACTGAACAATCCAGCCTGGTAGCGCATTCTCATAGGGTAGGGCGGGCTAGTTGAGCAAATTTTTACTTAAACGGATGTAGCTCCTCAATAAATTGCTATACGGCTTAATGGATTTGTTGTTTATCGCTTAACAAAAGTGTTAATACTATTTTTTGGTAATAAGTAAAATTTAAAAGCTACAGCTGTTTAAATGCAAAAAGTCAAGTATGCTCAATGTATCCCATAGGTGGGGCAAGTTGAGCACTAAGAAAGAATAATGAAATCATAGGTTCAATGTGATGAAATAAAATAAGTTTTTAATAACCAGTTCTATATTTATAGTCTTTATTGACAGAGAAAACAAAACTTATAGTAATTTTCTTTGAATAATTAACCAAAAGTAGAATCCACAAAACAATATCGTATCTTAGGAATTATTTTACCATTATATTCAGTATTTTTGTTCAAAATTATTATTTCTTTATATTATTTCTCATAGACTTAGCTTAAATTTTAAAAATAATAATTAATTTCTGGAAGTTAATGATAATTGTCTTAGTGACATAACAAGTTTAGCAACTATGCTCAACTAACCCCGTCTCGGAATTTCGAAATAAAAGTGAATTTATAAAAAAACCGTGAGATTTATACCCAGAATCTCTGTGCATATTAAAAGTACTATAATTATATGGAAGAATAACATTTACCTGATTAAAAATAAATGACATTTGACTAAACCAGACGAAAACTCGTGATGAATTACTGTTTTACTTTCAAAATAAACAAAACGCCCGTGAGCCTCACTCATTTGTCCAGCGGCCACTTGCGATCGCGGGATGTTTATTTCTCCCAAATCTCTATCTTTCCGCCATATAATGCCTAAACGGACGGTGAATAGTTTTCGAGATATTTCGATTGCTCAACTTGCCCCTATGATCAACTAGCCCTGCTCTACCCTAAAGAAAATGAATGGAAAAGAATGCTTTGTTAAGGACGTAGGTTATAAGGTGGTACTTGTTATTTTAATATGCTTTCTTTTAATTTTATATCTTATACTACTTTAATGTATACAATTGACATTTTTCTAAGATATTTTTATTAACTTCCCGTAGGGTAAGTAAATCGCAAAAGTAATCGCAAAGAATCAAAAATGAAAATTTTTATATATCCTTACGTTTCGAAGGTTTCTCAACATTTTGGCATACCTTAGCAAAAATGGATGTATTTGTGTGTGTGTGTGTGCGTGTGCGTGTGTATGTGCGGATACAATTTTCGTTGACGTTCCCGAGAACACGGATTAATGATTCAAAAAACATTCAAACAGACAAAAATGATCATTAAACATATTCACATCAAATTATCACGTGTTTTGTCGATATTTTAATTATAAGAACAAATGTTGGTTCCGTACCAACGTTTATCCAAGAAAAAAAAAATTCAAAATTTCAAAAAGTATAAAAAAAAATTTAAATTTTTCAAAAAGGTCATTTTTTTCCAAAGATTTTAAAAGTCTCAAAAATATATTTTTTTCAAAGTTATTGTTTTTTTTAAATTAATTTTTAGTACGGAAAGTTCCAGTAATTTCTCTTAAGGCACGATGCCATACACCACTAGTTAATTAAGTGTTCTTAAATATTACTACACTACAAACGTACAGCAAGCTATCAAAAATATCCTAGGTGATGAGAACGCCACCCAGAATACATTTCTGTAAAATTTTATTGATAACGATTCCTCTGATCATAATCAATCGAACTCTGAGCCGACTCATGTCTCAGTTTGAGGTTAGAATTTATTAAGTGAAAACATGGTCCCACGGTCGCAGTGTTTTACTTCTGTAAGTTTTTATTTGTCATTTGTAATATTTTTCTGAAATAACATTGTACTACAAAAAGTACAATCGTGATAATAATATTAATATTAGACGCCAAATATTTGTTGTGTTTATTATTATACATATATATTAATTTGCTGTATTAATATTTATTTTTATATATTTTTTCCAAACTTTGGATTTTTATTTGTAATCATGCGAGAAAAACACGTATTGTAGCATTTAAATTAGATTGCATTATTGAATTTTTTAAATTATTGATATATGTCAGTGTTTACCAAAGGTTTCTTCGTATATGTTAATAGGTGTAATAATCTAGCAGGCGTAATATAATTTGTAAGCAGAGTGTAAATAGCATGATAATAACCACTTATCTAAATAATTATCATAATTTTTTAATAATTATTTGTTAAATTTAAATAATTATGCATATGCATAAAATAATTATTATTAGGTACACACGTTTATCATATTTATATATTTTAATTCAATCATTTAATATTTTAATTTATATATTTGATATAATTATCATTCAATTCGTGGATTAAAAACCACTTTTTTAGTAATACGTTTCGACACTTGATGTGTGCCACCATCTAGTACATCTAAATTACATTATTTAATAAAAAACAATAAATAGAATTTAAAATAAAATTGGGAAATGATTTTTATAAAATAATATTAAGTGATAATGATATGTATGTTTTTTTTACTTAAAAAAACAATTCAAAGTATATTCAAGTTTTGTATTTTGGTTTTCCTGGTGAGGCATTTATATATTTTTTTTAACTTCCCGTAGGGCAAGTTATAGTAATCGCAAAAAATCGAAAATGAAAATTTTTATATATTTTTACGTTTTAAAACCTTCTGAACATTTTGGCACACCTTAGAAAAAAACGGATGTATGTGTGTGTGTATGTGTGCGTGTATGTGTGTGTGTGTGGATAAAAATTTTCGTCGACGATTTCGGGAACGTGGATGAAGCGATTTGAATAATTCAAAAAACATTCGATTCGTATTGATAAGGAGACGTGCTGATTAGTTTTTGGCGAAGGCAGGTCTAGCCGTTCCGAAGATATGGGACAAAAAGTGCCAAAAACGGTAACTCAGTTTTTAAGAGAACGGAGCGTTCGATTTGAATAATTGAGAAAACATATTACTTGTATTAACAATATGAAGAATTTATCAAATTTTCATGAAGGCAGGTTTAGCGGTTTCGGAGATCTAGTAAAAAGAGTAAAAAAAATGCCATTTGGCGGTCAAAAATGATCATTAGGCATATGCACATCAAATTATCAGATATTTTATAGAGATTTTAACAATAAGTATAAAGTTTGTTTACCTTCCTATGGGTTCCGTACCAATGTTTATCCGTTAGACGGCGCTTCGATATTTTGTCTCTATGCAGTTAAAGCAGTACGATTGCTTTGAAAAAAAGTTCAGAATTTCCAAAATATTTCAAAATAAATTTTTCTTCAAAAAGTCTTTTTTTTCAAAAAAAAGTAAATTTTTGTCAAAAATTTATAGTTTCTCAAAAATGTATTTTTTTCAGAGTAATTTTTTTTCAAAAATGTTAATCTTTTTAAAAAAAATAATTTTTGATACGGGAAGTTCCAGCAATTGCAGGGATGCCATGCGCTCCACTAGTTACAACTTATTTTGCAAACTTACTTTTTTAATCGGAAACCTTTTTTATATTTCTACACCTGAAATTTGGCATCATTTCTACTTGATTCAGATCACGATTCTGAATTTCAAAGAATATAATCTGTATACGCACATATACATGTATACAACTCATATATGTAATCACATAATATATTTAAATACATTTTAAATTACACATATAATAGATGGTACATTAATGAAAAACGTACAAAAATACATCAGCTAATTTTCGTTTTTTATAGATGAATTTCTGTTAAATTCTTCAATTTATATCTCATATATTTTTTTTATACGATATATATATATATATATATATATATATATATATATATGTATATAATTCTTCTTCAAATTCTTGAAATTTAGATCTCTGAATGCTAAGAAGATTAAATATCGCGGCTTAAAATATTTCTTCAAGATATTAATGGGTGTAAATTAGTGTAATGTAATATCTTTTACTAGAGATTATACTAAACTTATAATGGATACATTAATTTTTTTATTGATATTTTGTCGCACACTTTTGAAAGTTTTATTAGAGTAAAGCTCTTTTATAGAAAATAAGAAATTAATATGGCAATTCTTCGAAGAAAGCTCGTTTAAATATAAACATATATTGCACGTTTCAAATTTGCAATGAAGCAATAATGTTCATTTGGTAATAACACCGAAAATTCTACTTTATATTGATAAAGTGAGTAAAAATTCGTTAATAAAAGGGCTTCAGAACTTTTTACGACTGCAATCTAATATTATTTTATAAAAATATGAGAGATTATCAAGAGTTATTTAGTACTTCCATTGATTAAACTTCTATCAACTGTACATACTGATTCATTCAGTTCTTTAATTCCCGGATATTAAAAATGATCTTTCTGCGAATTATTTTGTTGAGATATTGTTGTTTTTATATTGCTTCCATGTATATCCAGATAATATTGAATTTCATACAAATTCTTATCTTTTACTAATGATTCATTCATAATTTCAGATTTTGGCGGTTGCGCCCAGGCTGTTGCCGTTCCTGATAACAGCGGTTTCATATTTCGTACTTGCTCTTCCGAAGGATCAGCCGTCTGTTCTGGCAGTGATAGTAAAATGCACTCCTATTTATTGTCTTATTTATTTTGTGTTGAAAGCTGGAGTATCCACTAATAAAAAGTAAGATTATTATTGATATGCATATAAGATGATAGTAGGGGAGACTGGGTACGGTTGTGCCAGGGACGGTAGTGAGAGTTATCATAACAGGTAAACTATACTGATTTTGAGATAGGGTCCAAAGGGAGAAAGAAGAAGTTTGACTGTATGAACAAGTTTTTATTAGTGCTAACGCTTACCTGTATCACTTACTATGGATCACTTTGTTTGTTATTTTGCTGTAAGTTGAACATTAATAGTTGTCTACCAGCAATTACTTTTGCTTTAGGTGACATGTATATGTTTTGTCATGTATTTTTTGTCCTTTTTGGGCAAACTTCAAACAGATAAGAAAATCTAACTTAACTAAGACAAAATACCAAAGAAAAAGTAAAAGAAAAACTCAATACAATTTTGCAACGACTTTTCGTATAAAAAAATATGTTTATATTGTTATACTCGTATTATATTTTTAAGCTTTGTTTAAATAATTATATTGTGTTACATATTTCTGACAATAAAATTCGTTATGAATCATTTTGCTGTGTATAGCTATTGCCTTATGCCCGTCACAATCGTCCCTCGGGTCCTTTTTTGTATGATTTGATTTTATGACTAATCTATCGTGTTTAAGAACAGTATTCCAGTATTTCCTGATAGAGAAATGTTCAAATTACCATTTAATTTTTTTATATCCAGCTAATTGGTAAATGAAAAAATTATTGCTAATTATATAGAAAAGTGGCACAACCGTACCCAGTCTCCCCTATTTGACTTTATCCTTTTTCTTTTCATTCATGTATTATAATTCTTACGTTTCGCTATGGTTAGCAACTTACATGTCGGACAGTCTAATATCAAGCAGTAGACATATCGTTTTTTACTTGATAATATATATCTAAGATATTTTACAGCTAAAAATAGTCCTTTCTTGGCATTGCTGCATCATACTAAAATTATCAGTACAGTAGAACTCCAATTATAAGAAGGACCCATTCGGATAATCAAATATTCGGATAATCGGAGTTTTTTTTTTAAATTGAAATTCTAATAATAAAAATATATCAGGTACATATATAGGTAAAACGTTGGGTTGCTTTCTAAAACGCCACTTAGTTAAAAAGTATCATCACCACGTCTCTGAGGAATCTTTAGTAAAAATTATGATTACTACTCAGTAAAAAACCAAAAAAATCAATGGACCTGTTTAGTAACTATTCCATATGAAAATTGAAGATGTGCCCCAGCTTATTATGATAATTTTTGGAAACAATCAAAACTATTTAATTTTTCTTTTCCTATTAGTTATGAATCAAGGTATGATATTTTATCTATGATTAATCTTAAATGCAATTGATGATTTTCAGCAAATTGGCATTGGCACTTGTTTTTTCGAGTATTGGTGATGCTTTTCTGGTGTGGAAGGAGTTTTTTCCACACGGAATGGCCGCTTTCGGTGTGGCGCAGGTGATCTATTTTACTACTTTTGGGTTCAAACCATTAAAACCTGTTTTAGGTGCTATTTGGTACTTAGTAGGAACTGCTTGTAAGTCGTCAGAGTATTTATTCAATTTGTAATGTTTTATAACTGCATAGTATAGTAATAATTTTTATTTGGCTTTAACTTTTGGATATTTTATATGTTGAACATTATTATATGTAAATAATTTTTATGCATATCATTGATTATTATACATATAATTAATAACTTGCACGATGTGCTAGCAAATAATTTTTTTTGAGGAATCGAGACTCTGGAATCTGGTTTTCTCTTTGGTTGAGTGTAGTTTATTTTATATATTTAAGCAGTCAATAAAGATGTTAACATAAATTTCGTCAGCAATTAACAATGAATATATTATTGATCTAAGCACTTTTGATGGAGTATTGGCGAAAGGTGAGCCCGGATCTAGCACTTAAATCGGAAACTTAAGTTAAAAAAGAATTGACACAAAAATTGAACACAGTTTTTCACAGTTTTGTTCCTATTGCGAAAACGATTTCGATTTTTGGGCTTATTCGATCCTAACGTAAAGCGCCGATTTTCGGGATTACCTTTCGGTAATTTTCTATCACTGTAACAAAACGCTAATCATTTACGAAAATTAACCACTAAATATACAGAACTGATGTTTTAATAATATTATATCATATAATTTGTGACGATCATCGAAGATATTATTTGATTGTTCCATTAAGTGGACCGCAGCATAAATCAGTCTAGATTAGAGGATTAAGTAAAACAATCTATACTCAAATTATTGTTAAGTACGGCAATATTATGTATTGTATGTGATATAGCTCTTCATAGGTGTACGATTTTTATTTAGTGGTTGCCCTAGTTTTTTCAAACCTCAAAGGCATTTTACTGTATGGACTGCCCATCTACGCAGTTCTTTTAGTTACAATGCTTTGGAGAGCTACCGCCAGACACAGTTTTGATGATAAGGTGCGAATATATTCAATGAAATAAAGAATTAACTTTTAAATGATAATACTAAATTTTATTACACAGGGCTGTGACAAATGGTTGCGTTTATCAGGCAGTATCGGTGCTATTTTGTTCGTGATCTCAGATGGACTGATTGCTTTAAGCCAGTTTTACATGCACATTCCAAATGCTCAGGTAATAAATTCTTACAATATTTTATGTTGCTCATTCACATTTAATGTTTTGGACTTTTTTTGTCACTTGCTAGAAAATAATACCAGAAGGCTTAAATTTTTGAAAGTTTTGGAGCTTACATGCATATAATAATCCTTCTTATTTGTTTTTGGCTGTCGTAAAAATACTATTGGTAAGAGTGGTTTTATAATTTTACCAAAATTTATAAAGTAATTGAAAAATGCATGGGTGTTTTAGTTGTTGATCAAAAATAAACATATTAGAAAAGTATAAAATTTTTATTAAAATCTTTGATTGTTTTTACAAATTTTAAAATATCATGACACATAATTTTTTGTTTCTTTTCTATGTAAAACGTCATGACACGTATTTTTTTTTGTTTTTCTACTGCAAAGCCTACTGCGCACTCATGGCCAACTAGATATCACTATGTAAAACGTCAGGACACGTATTTTCTTTTGTTTTTCTACTGCAAAGCCTACTGCGCACTCATGGCCAACTTGATATCACTATTTAAAATGTTATGACACGTATATTCTTTTGTTTTTCAACTGCAAAGCCTACTGTTGGCGCACTCATGGCCAACTTGATATCACTATGTAAAACGTCATGACACGTATCTTCTTTTGTTTTTCTACTGCAAAGCCTACTGCGCACTTATGGCCAACTTGATGTCACAATGTAAAACGTCATGACAAGTATCTTCTTTTGTTTTTCTGCAAAGCCTACTGCTTTCTCATGGCCAACTTGATATCACTATGTAAAACGTTTTGACATGTATCTTCTTTTGTTTTTCTACTGCAAAGCCTACTGCGCACTCATGGCCAACTTGATATCACTATTTAAAATGTTATGGCATATATCTTCTTTTGTTTTTCTACTGCGAAGCCTACTGCGCGCTCATGGCTAACTTGATATCACTATGTAAAATGTTATGACACGTATCTTCTTTTGTTTTTATACTGCAAAGCCTACTGCGCATTCATGACTAACTAGATATCATTATGTAAAAAGTCATGACACGTATCTTCTTTTGTTTTTATATTGTAAAGCCTACTGCGTACTCATGGCCAACTAGATATCACTATGTAAAACGTCATGACACGTATCTTCTTTTGTTTTTCTACTGCAAAGCCTACTGCGCATTCATGGCCAACTAGATGTCACTATGTAAAACGTCATGACAGGTATGTTCTTTTGTTTTTCTACTGCAAAGCCTACTGCGCATTCATGGCCAACTTGATATCACTATGTAAAACGTTAGGACATGTATCTTCTTTTGTTTTTCTACTGCAAAGCCTACTGCGCGTTCATGGCCAACTTGATATCACTATGTAAAACGTTAGGACATGTATCTTCTTTTGTTTTTATACTGCAAAGCCTACTGCGCACTCATGGCCAACTTGATATCACTATGTAAAACGTCATGACATGTATCTTCTTTTGTTTTTCTAATGCAAAGCCTACTGCGCATTCATGGCCAACTTGATACCACTAAGAAAAACGTCATGAGACGTATCTTCTTTTGTTTTTCTACTGCAAAGCCTACTGCGCACTCATGGCCAACTTGATATAACTATGTAAAACGTCATGACATGTATCTTCTTTTATTTTTCTACAGCAAAGCCTACTGCGCACTCATGGCCAACTTGATATCACTATGTAAAATGTCATTACATGTATCTTCTTTTGTTTTTCTACTGCAAAGCCTACTGCGCACTCATGGCCAACTTGGTATCACTATGTAAAACGTTAGGACATGTATCTTCTTTTGTTTTTCTACTGCAAAGCCTACTGCGCATTCATGGCCAACTTGATACCACTAAGAAAAGCGTCATGACACGTATCTTCTTTTGTTTTTCTACTGCAAAGCCTACTGCGCACTCATGGCCAACTTGATATCACTATGTAAAACGTTAGGACATGTATCTTCTTTTGTTTTTCTAATGCAAAGCCTACTGTGCATTCATGGCCAACTTGATACCACTAAGAAAAACGTCATGACACGTATCTTCTTTTGTTTTTCTACTGCAAAGCCTACTGCGCACTTATGGCCAACTTGATGTCACAATGTAAAACGTCATGACAAGTATCTTCTTTTGTTTTTCTGCAAAGCCTACTGCTTTCTCATGGCCAACTTGATATCACTATGTAAAACGTTTGGACATGTATCTTCTTTTGTTTTTCTACTGCAAAGCCTACTGCGCACTCATGGCCAACTTGATATCACTATTTAAAATGTTATGGCATATATCTTCTTTTGTTTTTCTACTGCAAAGCCTACTGCGCGCTCATGGCTAACTTGATATCACTATGTAAAATGTTATGACACGTATCTTCTTTTGTTTTTATACTGCAAAGCCTACTGCGCATACTAGATATCATTATGTAAAAAGTCATGACACGTATCTTCTTTTGTTTTTCTACTGCAAAGCCTACTGCGCACTCATGGCCAACTTGATATCACTATGTAAAACGTTAGGACATGTATCTTCTTTTGTTTTTCTACTGCAAAGCCTACTGCGCGTTCATGGCCAACTTGATATCACTATGTAAAACGTCATGACATGTATCTTCTTTTGTTTTTCTACTGCAAAGCCTACTGCGCACTCATGGCCAACTTGATATCACTATGTAAAACGTTAGGACATGTATCTTCTTTTGTTTTTCTACTGCAAAGCCTACTGCGCGTTCATGGCCAACTTGATATCACTATGTAAAACGTCATGACATGTATCTTCTTTTGTTTTTCTACTGCAAAGCCTACTGCGCGTTCATGGCCAACTTGATATCACTATGTATAACGTCATGACATGTATCTTCTTTTGTTTTTCTACTGCAAAGCCTACTGCGCACTCATGGCCAACTTGATATCACTATGTAAAACGTTAGGACATGTATCTTCTTTTGTTTTTCTACTGCAAAGCCTACTGCGCGTTCATGGCCAACTTGATATCACTATGTAAAACGTCATGACATGTATCTTCTTTTGTTTTTCTACTGCAAAGCCTACTGCGTTCTCATAGCCAACTTGATATCACTTTATAAAATGTCATGACACGTATCTTCTTTTGTTTCTCTTATGCAAAGCCTACTGCGCACTCATGGCCAACCTGATATCACTATGTAAAACATCATGACATGTATTTTCTTTTGTTTTTCTACTGCAAAGCCTACTCCGTTCTTATGGCCAACTTGATATTACTAAGTAAAATGTCATGACACGTATCTTCTTTTGTTTTTCTACTGCAAAGCCTACTGCGCACTCATGGCCAACTTGATATCACTATGTAAAACAAGGGCGATCAACCTTTTTCATCCACGGGCCAATTTCAATTTTAAAATTTCAAGGCGGGCCGCATGGCTAACTAATTCTGAATGTACAAATATGTAGTATATAAATGAAAGGGGCAGCTAACACAAAAACACATTGATAACTTACCCAATGCAACGCTAAAATACTAACATCCATATTTGTATTATGTTATGCTATGCTCAGCGAAACGAGTAAGATTTCAATAATTTAAAAAAAATCTAACTTTTTTTAAAAACAGTTTTATCTTCAGATTTTAATATTGAATTTCTAAATTTTTTTTGCTAAACTCGCTTCTTCTGCAAGACATTCAAAATTTATGTACTTATACACATCGTGAAATATTTGTACAGTAGGATAACAGTTAACAGAAAATCAGTTAGTTTTATCGGAGGTAACCATTTCGTTGCCAATATCTATGAATCGTTTTTAAAATTTTGCAATGAATAGATCGTATAAATTTAAGCTTTTTTATAAGCTCAAAAAAATCTTGATCGAATTTTAATTAAAAACGTTCACAAAAAAAACGATCATTGTTAATTGATCGATTATCGAGCTAAAATGACTATTATGAAATAAGAGAGTGAAATTTGGAGTTGTATATGTATAGTTTTCCATTTCGCATTAAAAAAAATTAAATTGAAGAATAAAATTTAAAAAAAAATTGTTACATTTGTACAACACATAAAAATATAAATTGCTTTTTCTTTTTGAATAAAATTTAAAATTTTCCATAAACTCAAAAGTCTGAACTAAAATTAAGTCAAAAAGATTCATTGACTGAGCGCCGGAATAATGTAAATGCAACAAAATTACAAAATTGCAACAAGAAAAGAACAAATATACAAAAATGAAAAAGTATATTTTATATAATTACGAGTGTATATTATAAGTGTATATAAATATTAATACAAAATAAAAACAATAGTTAAACACAAAAACTAATTTACTTGAAAACTTTAATGAGAAATTTGCCACTGCTTTTTTATATATGCTTAAAATCAGCCGTTTTTCTTCATTATATTTTTTTGAATGAGGAAAGTAGCAACGCGTATGCAGCTTTGATATGTTTCACTCAATCTTGATCGATGGAAATTTTTTATGAATTTTATGGTTGAAATTAACCAAGGATCCACAAAAAAGTTGTCTGGATTGGGTGTGTGACATATGTTTCTCCATGTACCTTTTACCGCTGAAGATAAATCTATAGCAAAAATTGGGACGCAAAATATTTAAAAACTGGTACAATAATCTATAAATTTTCCAAAATGAATTAATTATTTTCCAGCGACTTTTCTTTTGTGGACCTGTGTAATTATTTACATACATACGTACTTCCAAAATAATAATTTATCATATTTTGTTTTTTTTTTCAAAGCAAAGATTTCTCAGAGCTGACCTGAGTTTTATAAAAAAATTCGATGTTTACAGAAAAGATACATTTTTTAATCTGTATAATTTTGTATGCTGATCACTTTCTGTGGTGGTTTTCATAAAGTGTACCTACATCGATGTAAATGGCAAAGAAAACAGCTGCCCTGCTAGCTTTGAACATTTGGAATTACAATTTAAATTTGTTCACTTTTTTCTAAATATGGAAAGTGAAACCCAAGATTCTGAAGAAGCTATTATTCTTCACTACCTAAATCACGAAAATACTTCAATTATTCTTTCATATCCAAAACAATTGTAGTTTGCCATTTGGGTCTTATACTTCTTTAAGTATTGCATTACTATTGAGCTAACTAATTTTGGCACATCGCCATATACACGCTTTAAATTCTTCAGGAATTCTTTAAATTTACCATAATTCAACTCTCGCGACTTTATAAGATTTACTTATTTAATTATTTTAAATTTGGAAATGCGTTATTGCTATGTTCTCGGGCAAGTTCTCAATTTTTCTTGCAATATTGTTAAACTGACAAAAAAATAGCCTTTACAGCCTTATTTGATAAATTATCTAGAAAAATAATCTCTAGTTTAGAAATGCTTGGCGGGCCGCAGAAAAACAGCTGGCGGGCCGCGGGTTGCTCATCCTTGATGTAAAACGTCATGACATGTATCTTCTTTTGTTTTTCTATAGCAAAGCCTACTGCACACTCATGGCCAACTTGATATCACTATGTAAAATGTCATTACATGTATCTTCTTTTGTTTTTCTACTGCAAAGCCTACTGAGCACTCATGGCCAACTTGATATCACTATGTAAAATGTAATGACACGTATTTCCTTTTGTTTTTCTACTGCAAAGCCAACTCTGCAGTCATGGGCAACTTGTGTTGCTGTAATATAAATTAAAAACATACTGGAAACGAAATGCAAAAGTAGGTGAAAATAGAAACCAATTAACTAATGAACGTTATTAATTTTTATTTTTTATTTCAATTTTATTATTGAAAATATATTACGTGAAGAAAAATTGTCTATAGTTCCGAATTAGACTGTAACATTAGTCCCTTTCCCAGTTCTTGACGAATCATTACTACCTGGATTACCAAATACGTTTTCTTCGAATCAACACATGCCAAGAAGCATTGCTAAGTCATTCTGTACGCTTTCGATATTCTTATCAATCTAAAATATATTAGTTTACGTTCTACTCATTAGTTTCATATGCATGAGGAGTATATTGAATTTATTACTCTGTTTTGCTTTTTCTTGTTTTATGTTGTGCGATCTAGAAACGAAATTCTAGCTTATTATGACGCACTCGGAAACCGTGAGAAGTGCGAACGAAATTCATTCTCAACCGGGGCAAGGAAGTTCGCCGAATGAACTGATATATTCAATTGATGATATGAATTTTTTATTTTAATGAGGTTTCTTTTTGTGGAAAATCCTAAAATATAATTAGGTTGTAATTATATGGGTAAAAGGTCCACCACAGATAACAACAACAATATTTGAAAGTAGAGAGAAAAAGATGTATAACCGGCCATCACCTTGATTCGTGACACCGAAAAAATGCATTCTTTGAAAAACCATAACAAAAATATTTTCTTTCGTTGTTATTTGTTTTGGTTGTGATTTCTGTTGCTTAGTTTATGAGACCTCAATATAATTTTTAAGTATACTTGATCTTATTGTTTATAATGTGTATCGCTAATTTTAAGTTAGATTCATCAGTTTTTATTATTCTCTATAAAAGCTTATACCTTGGCGAAGTTATGAAAAATAAAAAAAAACATCAAAGAAAAAAGTAAATTATTTAAAAAACTAGTGGGGCGCATGGCATCGTGCCTTAAGGCAAATTGCTGGAACTTTCCGTAGCAATTTATTTTTAAAGATTAACATTTTTGAAAAAAATTTACTCTGAAAAAATTGGATTTTTGAGAAACTATATATTTTTGATAAAAATTTACTTTTTTGAAAAAAAAAAGACTTTTTAAAGAAAAAATTATTTTGAAATATTTTTAAGCGCCGCGTCGCCGTCTAACGGATAAACATTAGTACGGAACCGATACAAATGTAAACAAAATTTATACCTATTATTAAAATCTCTATAAAATATCTAATAATTTGATGTGCATATGTCCAATGATCATTTTTGACCGCCAAATGGCATTTTTTTTACTTTTTTTACTCGATCTCCGAAACCGCTAGACCTGCTTTCATGAAAATTTGATCATTTCTTTATCTTGTTAATACAAGTAAAATGCTTTTTGAATTTTAAAAATCGGACGCTCCGTACTCTTAAAAATCGTGTTACCGATTTTGGCACTTTTTGCCCCATATCTTCGGAACGGCTAGACCTGCTCCCGCCAAAAACTAATCAGCACGTTTCCTTGTGTTGAATGTTTTTTGAATTACTTAAGTCGGTTGATCGGTGTTGACATCCATTTTTTAAGGTATGCCAAAATGTTTAGGTTTGAAACGTAAAGATATATAAAAATTTTCATTTTCGATTTTTTTGCGATTACTATAACTTGCCCTACTAGAAGTTAAAAAGCGATTTTACAAGAAATATTATATAAATAAATGCTGATTAAAATTGACGAAATATCAGATCAAGATTATTTACAGTGTTATCTCTGTAAAAAATGCACACATGAAATTTATATTTTGCATTGGTTGAATAATGTAGCTATTATTTGGTAAAATCCCTTTAATATTGAAATAAGACATTATACCTGTTTGCCCCTAGCCGTCCCCATTTACTCTGCGAGTGGGGTAAAAAACACCAGCCTACAAATTTTTGAAATCACATTTCTGTAAAAAATAGTAGTAACACATTTAAATACGTGTAGTTGCATACATGTATTTAAAATGTGCTTAGTTTGTATATTTTTGGACTTATTTCGATACAAACATTTTTCAATCTACTATTCTCTACTATTTTAAATTATCATTACCACTATCGTTTCAATCTCCTCCTAAACTATCATATTTATTACCCTTGAGATCAATAATAATAAATCGACAAATATTATATCCATTACTGGTAAGAAATAATTATGAATTAAGGAATAACATTGTTTATACAAAGTTTCACAATCGTGTATGATCATGAATTGGTACTCCATCATTTCGAATAGAAATCCCAACACTCGATTGTTGTGTGCGATTCTATTTATTTCATATATCAAGATTTGTAACCTTTTTCATTGAACCAGAATCTTGCACAACTTTTACTAACTACTTTATATAAATTGCCCATAAGATGTTCAGCTACTTTGCTTTATTATTTATTAAACATCTTCATGTATCGTAGAAAGTTAATTTCTGTAAAAATAAACTATCTGTGTTACAAGTGTGATCTATCTCAAGTAATAAATAGAAAAAATATGGTTGTGCGATAGGTTCTCGATATTTTACTTACTTATATTTTTTAAATAAAAAGACTCAGCATTTTCTTCAAGCCGCCAAATCTTACTTGCCAGAAATACCAATTGTAATTGAAATAGGTTTAATTAATTCATTTATTAAACGAATTCCATCTAATTTGTGAGATGACTGTAAGCAAGTGAACGTTTTTTCAAGTATTTTATAGTATTCTGGCAAATACTTCTTATAAAGAATTTAGTTATAATAAATATCAATAAAACATCTCACTAAAACTAGATTAAAATATCTATAGACGATCTTTATTGTCACAAATAATATTACCTAATATTTTGATTAATTTTATATTTATTGTCTTATAGTTTTCATTTTATTTATATTTAAAGACTTTCATTTTTTTCATTTATCGTTAGTAAATTTTGAAAATAATAAGTTGTATCACAAAAATACTTTTAATGAAAATGATTATTTTAAAAATTTGAAAGCCATTTGATGAAACTCGATATGAAGTTGATTAGTCTTATGGAACGAGCCGTTTCTTAGAATTAACAGAAAGTGCAAAATTTTACATCAAAGTTTTATCAAAAAACATTGATTTTGAAAATTTAGGTATTGTTTGTTGAAAGACAGCATTTGAGAATCGTACTGATGGCCGTTTTTCGTAATAATTCGAACATTTTTTATGATTTATAATGAATCTTTGTATGATTTTAAAGTTAATGATGTAAATGAAAATCTCAAAATATTATAGGCCAACGAAAAGTAGTTCAATTATGAAATTTCATTAATGTTTGAAATAATGGACCGCTGTTTTACGATATGCATCGTGTATATTTCTTTCCGTGTTTTGTACTGATCACCGTTGACGTTTAATTTATATAAAATACAATTCTATAACACGAAGTATAATTAAATGTGTTAGATAGATTAAATTTAATTTGCAGATGTTTTAAATTTATTTAAAAGACATCAATCGCATTGATTAGTTTTAAATGAAAAGCGAAAAAAATATCTAAATAGCTAAATCTCAATTATTTTTGATTAAGTCGATTATTTACACATATCGGAAAGTTCATGCAACTTGCCTTTAGACAAAATGGCACTTGCACTTAGTTATGACTTTTTTAAGTTACATTTCTGCATGATTCAAATACATTTAAAGTGGAAGAATTTGTTTCTGAAAACAATAGATGAAAAAAAACTTTATATATTTTTATTTTGATTATAATTTTTGCATATCTTTACGTTTTAGAGGTTTCTGAACATTATATCATACCTTAGATAAAATGGATGTGTGTTTGTGTGTGTGTGTGTGTATGCTTGGATACAATTTTTCAAAAAAGCAAAAATAATCAGTTTTCGAGGGAAGGGCACATCTGTTAGAATGACTCAAAATACATTCGATTTGTATTGATTGAGTGAATTGATTACATTTTTGCTAAGGTAGGTCCAGCGGTTTCAGAGATGCGGAGCAAAAAGTGCACAGAATATCAGTTTTTGAGCGAACGGCGCATCCGATTAGAGTGATTCAGAAAGCATATTGCTTGTGTGAATGGTGTAAAGAAATGATTTGGTTTTGTTAACTTCCCGTAGGGCAAGTTATAGTAATCGCAAAAAAATCGAAAATGAAAATTTTTATATATCTTTACGTTTCAAAGGTTTTTGAACATTTTGGCATACCTTAGAAAAAATGGATGTATGTGTGTGTGTGTGTGTGTGTGTGTATGTGTGTGTGTGTGTATGTATGTACGTGTGTGTATGTATGTGCGGATACAAATTTTCGTCGACGATTTTGGGAACACGGATCAACCGATTTGAATAATTCAAAAAACATTCGATTCGTATTGATAAGGAGACGTGCTGATTAGTTTTTGGCGAAGGCAGGTCTAGCCTTTCCAAAGATACGGGGCAAAAAGTGCCGAAAACGGTAACTCAGTTTTTAAGAGAACGGAGCGTCCGATTTAAATAATTCAAAAAACAATTCACTTGTATTGGCAAGATGAATAATCGATAAAATTTCCATAAAGGTAGGTCTAGCGGTTTCGGAGATATGGAGGAAATAGTAAAAAAATTAGCCATTTGGCGGTCAAAAATGATCATTAGACATATGCACATCAAATTATCAGATATTTTATAGAGATTTTAACAATAAGTATACATTTTGTTAACATTCCTATGGGTTCCGTACCAATGCTTATGCGTTAGACAGCGACGCGGCGCTTACGCGCTTTATATTTTGTCGCTATGCAGTTAAATCAGTATGATTGCTTTGAAAAAAATATGTCAAAATAAAGAAAAAAAATTTTTTTTTCAAAAAAAAAATTAATTTTTTTTTTTTTTTTAAATTTTTTTTTTCAAAAAAAAAGTAATTTTTTGTCCATATATATAGTTTCTCAAAAATCTTATTTTTTCAAAGTACATTTTTTTCAAAAATGTTAATCGTTTTTAAAAAATTAATAATTTTTGGTACGGGAAGTTCCAGCAATTTGCCTTAAGGCACGATGCCTTAATTGCCTTAAGACAGAATTCCACTTACAGCTAGTTTATTTTGTTTTCGTGTTTGTAAATATACAAAATATAACGGCAAAATTTATTTATTTATACATATTTATAATAACTATTTCAAAATATCTATAACAATTGTTATTACTCATTGATAAAGTTTTATTGATGATTATTTATTGATATGACATGCACCACTAGTTAACTTCCCGTAGGGCAAGTTATAGTAATCGCAAAAAAATCGAAAATGAAAATTTTTATATATCTTTACGTTTCAAAGGTTTCTTAACATTTTGGCATACCTTAGAAAAAATGGATGTATGTGTGTGTGTGTATGTATGTGCGGATACAAATTTTCGTCGACGATTTCGGGAACACGGATCAACCAATTCGAATAATTCAAAAAACATTCGATTCGTATTGATGAGGAGACGTGCTGATTAGTTTTTGGCGCAGGGAGGTCTAGCCGTTCCGAAGATACGGGGCAAAAAGTGCCGAAAACGGTAACTCAGTTTTTAAGAGAACGGAGCGTCCGATTTTAATAATTCAAAAAACATTTTACTTATATTGACAAGGTGAAGAACCGATCAAATTTTCATAAAGGCAGGTCTAGTGGTTTCAAAGATCTAATGAAAAAAGTAAAAAAAAATGCCATTTGGCGGTCAAAAATGATCATTAGACTTATACACATCAAATTATCAGATATTTTATAGAGATTTTAACAATAAGTATGAATTTGGTTTACAGTCCTATGGGTTCCGTACCAATGTTTACGCATTAGACGGCGACGCGGCGCTTACGCGCTTTGATATTTCGTCTTTATGCAGTTAAAGCAGTACGATTGCTTTGAAAAAAAGTAACATAACATTAAAGAAAACATTTTTTTTCAAAAAAAAAAATTAATTTTTTTTTTTCAAAAAAAAGTAATTTTTGGTCCAATTTATAGTTTCTCAAAAATCTTATTTTTTTGAAGTAAATTTTTTTCAAAAATGTTAATCGTTTTTTTAAAAAAAAAAAATCTGGTACGGGAAGTTCCAGCAATTTGCTTTAAGGCACTTAATTGTCTTAAGGGGGTTGTTCTTTTTTTATTTTTCTTTGTTTCGGTTTTGAGATTTTTTGATATTATGAAAGCTAAAAACCTTAGAATTATTTAAAAAAAAAAATCATCTCAATATCTATATTTTTGACGAAGTTATAGATATATATATCTCTATACGTATGATCCTCTGAAAGCGTTTTTTTATCGTTCCGCGAGCTATTGTATGCCAGTTGCCTCTTTTTCATTATAATATCTCATGCACATGACCTTTTTAATGTTTCAGCATCTTTGAACACCATGGTGTATTTCGTACATTAAATTAAATGGTGTATTTAGTACATTATATTAAAAACTTTAAATACGTTTTTCTCAAATTGAATTTTTTCAATGCGGTGCCACAAATTAAAAAAAAACTACAAGTCGGATCGACTTGAATTTTTTTTAATTTGTTCACCACTGCAATACCTAGTCCCCCTACCTCAAACAACTTGATAACATTACGCAAAAAAAAATTGCGAATCTTCTCGTCCCAAAAAAAGGCCTTTTTTGACACTTTTTTTTAAAAATAGCTGCCATTTTTTTCCTTCTTGCTCTTTTTCTTTCATTTTGGTAGGGGGACTGGATTCAAACTTCTTCTTCAACGTAGTTTCGTTTTTTTTTGTTTCAGGCGATGCGCAACGGATTTATCTGTGGCACCGCAAACGAGATCGATTTTGCAATGCCCACTTTGGCGTCCCCTGGTTAAAAAATGACGGCAAAAAAAAATAAATAAAAAATTTCTTAATATCCTATGATTTTGTAATTTTTGTTTAAAAGAAACCGCATGTCTTTATGATAAATACATTTCGAGAAAAACAAAAACAAATACCTTGCATGTTTTGTACCAAAAAAAAGAACAACCCCCTTAAGACAGAAATCCACTTACAGCTAGTTTTTTCTTTAAGTGGCCCACCCTGCATGAATAAAGACATTATTACAAATGTCTCATGATATAAATTTCTGTTATAATTATTTAGCGCTTTTAATTTATAATTTATTCTTAATTATGAGTGGAAATAGAATTTGCAATGATTTGTTTTCATTTCTTATTGTTAATCTTCGCTATGCAGTAATTTCATTTTTAATTATCATGTCTTTTCACTGTCATGACAATCATTAAATTTCTTTCTCACATTTCGCTTTATGTATTGTTAATATGCGTTCGTGTTTTATTGCTATTTAAAACTTTGCACTTTTCAATCATTAGTTACTTTGCACTTAGTAATTGATTATGATATTTTAATGTAATTATAATTTACACTTGATTTTATTTAATACATTTCACTTTATTTCTTTATTTATTTGGAAATTCAGTATTTTAAATTTTTGGGATCTTTAACACATGATTCAAAGATTATTCAATGGATGTCAAAAAACCTTATATTTTATGTCTACTGCCTCAAAGTATAAAGTATAAATAAAAAAATAAAAATAGACCAAAAAATTCAAATATATTTACCTCAATTATATTCACTAATTCAAGATATCGTCTTTGAATTTTTTCTTATGTTATGCAATGTGTATTAATGTATGAATTACTTATAAACTTTCCAATAACCGATGTTATTTTGATTTTTTTTATCTAGAATACTTATTAACTTCTTCTAGGGCAAGTTACAATAATTTTGATTTAAATCTTATATTTTTTTATAAAATGTAACAATTCTTTAAATTTATAAGTCGTAATGGAAATATCACATTTAATCATTTTTAAACAATATTTTACCTATATTGTTACTTATATTCAATCATAGCTTTTTTGTTATTGTTTTTTTTTCAAAATATATGTAGTGAAAATACGGACAAAATGGTATATATGGGCAAAATGACACAGTGGCCTTTTTTAAAATATTGGCTAGTTTTATTAAAATTTCCGAGACTGTAGAACGCGAAGAAAGCAACAACTAAAATCATGTCAGATGTTGAGCGTCATTGTCATAGTCTTGTCCCAGTAATCAGTTCAAACGTGTTTTGCACCTTGAAAAGTTTATTTTGAGGGTGTTAATTTAACTTTCATAATTCAAATAAAGTACAAAACTATTGTGTTACTGATACATTTAGTATATTTTCGTAAAATAATATAGTAAGTTAAATTATAGTAAAATTAATATAGTATATTATTATTTACCTATTTATTGATATTAGTAATTATTTCTATTGAAATGAATTAACTTATGCCAGTACTAGTAATAACTATCAATGTTATTGCAAAAATCAGGTATTTGGTGGAATTTTGATTAATTATTAATTTTTGTTCAATATCGGACAAAATGACAAAATTATACAATGGATAGAATGACACTTCTATTTTAAAAGCATTACAGGGCCAATACAATTTTTTGTAACTTCTATTCTATGTATGCAAGAAATAATAGCTAAAAACAGACAAAAACTTCTACCGGCAAAAAGGAGAGACTTGCTTTTGTTACAAAACTCTCTTTTTACGATGACCTATACCTTTTGGGTTCATGCTTCATGTGCTAATGTCCCAAAGAAGACGAAACAATTTATTTGTGAACTGCTTTCTTAAAAATTAGCGTCTCATTATATCCTTACTATATGGATAAAATTGTTTTTGAAATATGTTGCATTTTTTTCTTAATAAATAAGTTGTTATATAGTTTATCTTAATTAAAATACTATCTTACTGGTAGTCAATGAACGAAAGATGAGTTAAAACTATTGAGACTGGTTATAATATTATTAAATAAATAAATAAAATTAAAAAACAAGTACCATGCCATTTCGTCCGTATTTCTCTTATATATAGCACATTAGATGCCTTAAATTTAGGGTCCGATAACATAACAAACCAATGTTATAGCAAGACCATGTTACGCTCCAACTTCTATACATTTTGCTACTGAATCATACTGAATACTGTCAAAATGTCACGTATTTGCTGTGCATTCGGGCGTTTTGCACATAAACTGCAACGTAACTCGTATGTTATGGAGCTGGGTCAGAAAGACCTTGTTATCTAAGATCGTTTTTTAAATTTGTGCGGTTTTTGAGTTCGGTTTTCTATCTGACAACCTGAGAAAGACGCCTCACTGCACAGCAAGCAACCACATTGTTTTTATCAATATTTAGAACGATTTTGTATGGAAAGTTCTACATAACATAGACTTGCCATAACATTGGTCTGTTATGCGGCAAAATCGGTCCCTTAGACTCGAAACATATGCTAGATTTTACATATACTTAAATATGTTATGTTATTTGTTCTGATATAATTGTTTTGGTTTACACAATAATATTGCTCAAATTTAAATTGGACCTTTGTGCCCCGTCCTACCCTATACATATAATATTTATTTATTTTATTTATTTATTTATTTATAATAGTAATAGTATTTATAATAATTTTATTTATAGGGTAGGACGGGGCACAATGGTCCAATTTAAATTACGGCTTGCTTATGAATATATTCAATCAATAATAGTAGATATTATTTCAGGCTCTTGTCAAGCTTATTCATAATTAATATTAAAAGGATAGTAATTTTATAAAAATCATAGTAGCTGCACGAATTTCGCTTCTGAAAAAAAGCATTCGAACATTAAATACAATGTTCATCATCAAGTTCATCATATTAAAGTCTATTTGACCACGCGTAGAGCTCAAAATTCTTGCACAAGGTTGAAAGTTATACTCATTTCAAACCGTAAAAATTTAAATTAATAAAATAGCAATAAAAAAACATGGTTGTACAGGCGATCAAATGGTCACACTACATAGACAAAGGAAAAGGATTATGCAAGAAAATAGTTATTGAAATCAAATTGAGAAAATTCAGTAATGTCATAAAAAATATATAATATTTAAATATCTTCCGTATATAATATATGTATATTTACTAGTGTAAGTAAACTTGAGTTCTTATTCCAGACCTATATCATGTCAACTTACTACGCCGGTCAGTTGGGCCTCTCGATGACTTGCTTAGAGGATGGTGCGCAAGATAAACGTTCGTCTGTCAGAAAATCGACAAAACGATCCTAAATTATCGTTTTACGATGAGGCACGCCGTCGCTTTCTGTTTTCATGAGAATAAAGATTTAATCGTTTCAAAACGCTCATATTATTTTTCACTATCCATCAATTGCTTTTTTGCCGCTGCACGTACGTACGTGTCCATATGCCATGAATCACCGAATACAATCCGGAATTCACTGTGAAAGTAAGATTTTTTCTAAACGTTGGAAATTTCGAAAAAACCTACGTTGTTTTCTAGCTTGCAGGAAAATATGCCCGTTGAAACTTCATATACAAGAATCAAACTACTTATTTTCATATATTTGACAAAATTGGAAAACTATATTTTTAATGCTGAATTGTTTTTTCATCTTAATTATTGATATCAAATATATTTATTTTATTGTAAATTAAATATTTCATTGCAAGTGCACAACGAGTTTCACGTTGGGTTTTACCCTTGCATAGTGGTTAAGCCTTAACCACTATTGATACCAAATGACCTTAAGTCTTAAGAACCCTCAACGTTAAGGTTAAGGTTTCACTTGGTATCAGAGTTTCCAGTTTCAATACCCTCTTCGGACAGTATGTTGTCAATAATTTTGCCATTTATTTAAATTATTCAAGATGCACTTTCAACATCAAAAATTCAAGAAAAAAAATGACAACCCCAAATAACCTGTAGTTGTGATTGTACTATATATAGTTGAATCAGAAAACCAACTTACAAAAGACAAACTGTAGAAAATGTAAATATTGATAACAATTTGTACTATATATAGTATAAATATCGGTTTTCACTTGAAAATATAGATTCCAATAAGTTTCAAAGTGAAAGTAGCCCTTAACCGGCATTGCTGCATCAATATAAAAAATTATCAGTATTACAGAAATTATAATAATAAATAGAGATACCACAACCATTTGTGTTATCATCTGTAGAAAGCTTTGACGTCTTGATTGTTGTAAATAATATATGAAAAATGTGTACACTCACACTGTGTTTGTAGACGTCATTAGTCTACTTGAAATTAAGTTTTTAATGACAAATCATATTTTCATTATTGAAATTATCAACATCACAGATATTTTTACTAAAAATGTATTTCACTATAACTGGACAACGCAGTTTCATTTTATATCAGTTTGAGTGCCAAAAAATACTTTATTTTAAAAGTTTTTTTAAAATTTTATACATTGCCATATTTCGAAAATGTGAAGTTTTCGAATCTTTTTTTTTTTTGATCCATTATTTGAGATCTAAAACCTCGTGTAAATTTGATATCATGCTGCTATTACATTTTTAGTACTTTCAAGACAAATTCTTTTTCCTTTTGCTTTTGTACAGTAATCAGATTACTGTTATTTTACAAGCTGTTGTGATTATTATTTTGACTAATGACTATTGAGAAATAATGGTTGTCCTATTCTTCTTGTGATGTTTTCTTGTCCAAAAGAACAAATTTGTCCTTTTCTTTGTTTGTTTTTAACTTTTATACAGAACTTTTCTAAAGGGTTCTTTTCTTAACAAAACGTATTTTTGATTAAATTTTCAAGTAAAAACAAATATTACTGCTGCTTGATATTAGATTCCAATTTATGAGGAAAGAGGGCACCAAAAATTACCATTTTTTCTTGTTTTTTTGTGTGATCCCACTGAGTGAGTTTGCATAAAAAGGGGGCAGCAAATGTTTGTTTACAGTTTGTCTTTTGGTTTTCTGATTTAACAATACATAGTACAATCACAACTAAAGGTAATTTGGGTTTTGTCAATTTTTTTCTTGAATTTTTTATGTTAAAGGTGCATCTTGGATAATTAAAATCGATCGCAAAATTTAGTGATATCGTCCAATTAGTTGATTGAATTTCTAACAAGTTAAATTCAACCTTCTATATATAATATTGCACTAAAAAACTTTAAAAAGGCAGCAGCACTCTCTTTTATAAATGCAATAAATTTAATGAATCAGTGTGACAATAAAGTCACTGTTTTTTTTTTATTTACGTGTGCGTGCAATTTAACGAATGTTATAATACAATCGAAAGTATGTGAAAGTATAATGTTTTATTATTAAAAACCTTTTTATATTATTTTCACTTTCACTGATCAATATTATCAATTTGGACACAATAGATCAGAACATTGTTGCGATCTGTTGTGATTTTTTATTAAGCGATATCTGATTGTATTTCATAAACGTGAGCGATAAAATATTAATTAAATAACTTGATGAATATAAATGATACATTGATCATTACAGGAGCGAACGCTGGGCGAAGAAAAGAGTTATATCGGATTTGCTCACTATGGCAAAATTGAATAATTATTTGTTGATGCTTTTGAATTCATTGAATTATATAAATACTCAATATTATATTGAATTTTGGTTCAAAAATCATTCGTTCAAACATATTACTGAGAAGACATGCATAGGCTATGCATCAGTTTTTGACAAAGACAGTTACAGCTGTTTCGAAGATGCGGGGTAAAAAATACCAAAAATATAAATTCAGTTGTTGAGAAAACAATTTACTTATATTGACGAAATGGAAAATTGAAGAAATTTTTCTGAAGATACGTCCAGCAGTTTCAGAGACCCAGAAAAAATGTAGAAAAACATGCCATTTGGCTGTTGAAAGTGATCATTACAGATATGCACATCAAATTATCAGACATTTTGTTGAGATTTTAATGATCATAACAATATTTATTAGCATTTCTATGGGTACCAAGATTTGTAAAGCTTAAAGTTCACTTATATAGTTCAAACAAATGCCATTGACATTTTCGACTTTTTTGATTGACTTGAATTGGGTTTCCCAATTTTCAAGGAATTTCAAGATTTTCAAAGAAGTCGAATTAAAAAAAAAAAAAAAATTCAAAATCTTCAGAAAGATTCTAAATTTTTTGAAAAATTTCAAATGTTTCAAAAATGGTGAATTTTTTAAAAGTTTGAAATATTTTAAATTAAGGTGCGGGAAGTTCCAGCAATTTTCCTTAAGGCTGGTAAAAAAACTATGCATAGCTGTATGTGCGTTACGTAGTTATGAAATTTATTAAAACTCTCCTTCAATAACTCAGGTTGTTGGGTTATTATTTAATCCTTGTGGCTGTGGACTGTATTAAACACTGATTTGTTGGTATAATTTATGCATTTGTTGCAGTTCTTATTACAATCACTGATTTGTCACTAAATTATAATGAAAGAAGATATGTATATTTATTAGTTATTATACATGTTGTTTCGCGGACTTTACTTTTAGAAGTGTATAATTAGTCCCATCAAACTCTCCGCTACACCCTAAATATTCCTTGTAAAAACTCAATGCCATGAAGCTTGTCACCTTCATGGCCATAAATGATAATACTAATAAAATGAAAATACGTCCGAACAATTGCCTTAATCGAAATATTATTTAATTTAGGCAAATATTAGTGATTGTATTAACATTGCTTTTAGGGGCATTGTTGCCGTCACAATTGGAAAGAACGACCGTTGGGTTGCTGTCTGATTGCGTTTAAAAGTAATTTTAAAGTAAAAATAATAAACCAATAAATAGGCATTACTGAAAACAGCTTATAGTATACACATATATATATATATATATATATATATATATATATATATATATATATATGCATAATATATCAAGAAAAAAAATACAAACGATTAAATCATTACTTCAGCAATTAAATAATATTTACATATTGTTATGAGATTTATAAAAACTTTTGACATCAATTAGAAAATACGTTATTAATTAACTCTTGTCACAGAAATTACGAATTAGTATTCTTATTCTTAATAAGTCATATCGTAGAAGTAATAGAAAAGACTGAAAATCTTTTGTATTCGTGATAATCTCGCATCTTTTAATTACTTTTATTTCTAATTCTGCACAATGTTGTAGACAGTAATTGAAAGTTTAAAGTTTAAATAAACCATTGTTGTTATAATTAATTAATTCAGTTCATAATGTATAATTGTTTCTCATTATTACGGTGTAATAAGGACACTCTAAAATGATTAATTATCAATTTTAGTTAAAACAATTACTCTAATTAAACAAAACTTTTGTATTTGAAATACCTCTGAAGTGTAGGATAGAGCGGGGCTTAAGTTTCACAAGTAAAAAGGTCCACCACCAATATCTCAAGAACAAGTAAAGTTAGCCATTTTTAAACTTTTGGATAACAATATTTGAAAGTAGAGGGCAAAAAATGCGATTAAATCAAGCAAAGTTGCTATCGGGAAATAAACATCAATGTTCAAAAATCCATGACAAAAGTATTTTTTTTATAGTTAGTTTTTTTGGTTGTGAGCACTGTTGTTTAATCTACGAGACCTTAATGTAGTAATCTCTATAATACCTTACATGTGATGGAGCAAAAAGGACCAAAGGTGTAAACAAAGGTATAAGTAACTAGAAAACAAACAAAAATTAAGGTAAAAAAAAACAATTTTAAAAGAGAATAATTAAATTATTAGTTATTCCAACTCTGCTGATGAATATTTCTAGCAAAATATCTGACCAAGGTGTATACTCGTATACAGTGTTATCTTTATAAAAATGTGCTCATGAAATTTATATTTTGCACTGGTTGCATAATGTAGAATTTGAGAATTCATTTTTCTTCAGCTTATGGAGTAAAAAGGGACCGATAACAAATATTAGAAAAACAGTAAAAAACGCATTTTCAAGTTTTCATAAAAAATCCGATTCGCTAATTTCATGTTTTCTCGGCGTTTCAAGCCATTCTGAATCTAATGAGCATGTTTCTTTGTAATTTGGAAAAACCGTTAAACTTTTCATCTACATTTAAGCTCAGACTACCGAATCTATTTTACAAAATCAAAAACTGTTTGAAAGATATTAGTTGGGAATGATACTGATTAGTTTTAGGTGAAAATCTACCGAGCTGTTTTCTTGTAATTAACTGTTGAAAAAAATTTAAACCGATTTTTATGGAACTTCTTTTGGCGATATATATCATGGTCTTATAGAACTTACTAAAATATAATATTACGGTCTTACGACAAGTAGTTTAATTTTAAAAATTTATCGAAGTTTGAGAAAATGAGTAGTTTTTTTGAGGTTTGTTAAAATTAAAATTAGACGATTTACTTGGTATAACGATAGAGTACTTGGTGTTAATGAACATACTAAACCATTAAAGTCCTACGGAAATTGGTTCAATTATAAAAATTATTTATTTTTGAAAATTTGCTTTTAGAAAATACTCAGAGTTAACGCGTTCGTTCGTTTTCAATTATATGTAATAAATCCACTCGGAACACTTTTATTTACTCATAAATTAATTTATTTTTTATTGATTAAGTCGATTATTTACACATATCGGGAAGTTTATGTAACTGATATAATTCATTGGGTTTAGACAAAAAAGCGGAAGGGAGATATTTGACAACCTAATATATTATTAAATAAAAAGAAATTGGAACAGCACGAATTTTTTATTTGAAAAATAGCAATCTCTGGATAATTTTGCATGTCTGTTTTCCCTTAATGTCGGCGCTTTCATTTTCATTACTTTATGAACGGACGAGAGCGCATTTTACGCGCCGATCGCGTGTTTCGTTCACTACAAATCACAGATGCGCATTCGAATCAATTTTATTATCTATTATTTAGATATTATGAGTCTAATGAACATAATCACATGATCTGACGTATGAATTTGAATCCGACGTCGTAATACATGTACTAATTATCTTCCCGTAGGGCAAGTTATAGCAATCGCAAAAAATCGAAAATGAAAATTTTTATACATCTTTACGTTTTAAAAGTTTCTGAATATTTTCGCATACCGTAGAAAAAATGGATGTATGTGTGTGTGCGCGTGTGTGTGAATGTGTGTGCGGATACAAATTTTCGTCGACGATTTCGCGAACACTGATCAACCGATTTGAATAATTTAAAAAACATTCGATTCGTATTGAGGAGACATGTTGATTAGTTTTTGGCGGAGGCAGGTCTAGCCGCTCCGAAGATACGGGGCAAAAAGAACCAAAAGTCGTAATACAGTTTTTGAGAGAACGGAGCGTCCGATTTGAATAATTCAAAAAACATTTTATTTATATTGACGAAATGAACAACTGGTAAAATTTTTGGGAAGGCAGGCCAGCGGTTATGAACTTTCAATAAAAATGAGTTAAAGTGTCATTTGACGGTCAAAAATATTTATTGGACATATTTACATCAAATTATCAGATATTTTATAGATATTTTAATAGTGTGTACACATTTTGTGTAATTTTTTTTGGGTTTCGTACTAAGATTTTTAAAATAAAAATTTAAAATTTTCAAAAAACTCAAATTTTTGAAATTTTTCAAAAAATTTGTTGAGAATATTTCGAAAATTTCAATAATATCGGATATTTTCAAAAATTTTCAAATTCTCAAAAAAATTTAAAATATCGATTTTTTTCAAAAATTCCAAGCAAATCCGAACTTTTAAAAAATTTCAAAATTATCAAAAAAAAATCAAATTTAAAAAAAATGAAGAAATATCTTGTAAACATACACATAAATTGTTCGTGGAATACGCTCGTCGCCTAATAGGCGCTTATAAATTTACAGTATGTATTTATAATAATCTATTTGAAATTATTTGAAGCAATTTTTGATTAATTTTTCTCCTCTAATTTTTATTACGGTACGGTAACTTCCAGCAATTTGCCTTAAGGCACGATGCCAAGCACCACTAGCAAATTCGATTTCGCAGTTCGTAGTGAAATCTAAAAATAATCTGTTCCTATGTTTCAAGATAGTAAACATTGTTATAGGAGTTTGTTGGACGTTTTAAATGTACGTTGAAATAACACCCAAGGGAGCGCTATCTGATCCCGCACCGTAATCTCTGCCCGGAGACACAATACAACTTTAACACGAGATAAAGTAAAAGGCAATTCGGCAACTATTACATATTGTTTATTTAAATCATGGCTAATGCTAGAAGTGTTGAAATACATTTTCTTTATTACAAATAACAGATGACATACAATTGTTATCACCGTCATCATCATCCTATGATTTGTATTTTGCTCCAGGATGCTTACGTTTGCGTGCCTTTTGTTCTTCGTTTGTTTCAATAAACCTATATTCTTCAGCATCAGGAGGAATCTCAACCATTGGTCGAGGTGGAAGACAACTCTCTAAAGCCGAAACCATTTCTGGAGGAATAACGTTTGGGAAATTAACTAGGAAGTGCACAACGAGTTGTCCTTTCAAATGTGGATTTTTGTGATGTGGCATGCCTTCATTTACAACGTACTTTACATCACCATGTTTTATGACTTCTCCAGGCAAGCATGTTAAAACTAAATTACGTTCATCTAGAGTTTTTACCAGCTTTTGGAAACCACAAAGAGCCTCTACAACTTGGATTTTTATAAAATAAACTAAATCATTTCCGAAACGCCTGAATTTTTTGTGTCTTGTTTCGTCAAGAACGATTATTAAATCTCCTGGTTCCATTTCTGGTTCTTGATCACCCTCACCAGCAAATACAATTTTCTGGCCATCAGTCATACCTTTGTCAACATGGACTTCTAATATTTTTTTTTCTTTGACGGTTTTGCGACCTTGGCATTGTTTGCAGCAATCTTCAGGTATAATAAAAGTACCACTGCCACAACATTCTCTGCAAATAGATTCAATTGGCTCTGTCATTCCTGGTTGCATGCCAGTACCGCGACAAGTTGGGCATTGTTCCGGTGCTTTTTTTTGGCAACACCGACCTTCACACTTGCCACAGATAACACTCTTTTCGATAACTAATATTTTTGTCCTTCCATTGTAAAGTTCATCTAAAGACACAGGCAACTTATGAATGACATCATTGCCACGACGCTCACGGCTTCTTCCACTTTGTTCACCAGAAAATTCTCTATTGAAAAACGTCTCGAAGAAGTCCATGGGGCTGTTGAATTCTCGACTACCAGATCCGCTTTTTTTAAGAGCTTGTTCTCCACCTTGGTCATATATACTTTTCTTGGCAGGATCAGAAATAACTTCATAAGCCTGTGCAATAAGTTTAAATCTTTCTCCTTCTACTGGATTTTTGTCAGGGTGATATTTAAGGGCCAATTTTCTATATGCTTTCTTTAAATCTTCAGGTGTGCATCCTGGTTTTACACCTAGCACGTCATAATATGTAGTTTCTTTAACCATGATTGTTCTAGAAAAGTTATATTACATGTAATGATACTTAGAAACAAACATGGTCGAATAATTAAAATGACTTACCTTTATTTGAATTAAATAAAATAGATTCACGTCATATGACTCGGAGCTTTTAATTGAAGTAAATGCGAGCACTTGGTCGAGCACAACTTTATCGAGAAGACTTTATTTTTCATTTGTTTTGAAACGATCTGTACAAAATTTTTGATGGCTAATAGTATTGCCATAGCATAACAAATTTCGTTTCTAGTCGATAGTGTTGCCCAACGGCAAGATATTGGGTTCGTTCCATCCGAGCCAAACTGACAGTCCAAAACTATCCGCGCATGCGCAGAACACTTTTTCCTGTTCTATCTAAAAGTTCGGACTCGAAACTGTGGTGGATTATCGTAAAGCGTTTCATCAGAGCAGTCCGAATTTGAAACATTTGATAAAAAAAATCCGCAATTTAATCTGAGCATTCGCAGAGAACAGATATTTCTTATAACTTTCCCCACTTCAAAATATTAAAATATTAAAAAATAATGTTATTTAAGCTCAAATAAAACAAATAAAAAACTAGTGGTGCATGGCGCCGTGGTTAAAAATTCAAACCTTGCAATAGTAGAATATTATATAAATATTCACAGCAAATTCATTTATGTCATTATGCTTATATTCTCCTAATATAAATAAATTATATATATATATATATATATATATATATATATAAATAATTAAAGCCCGAGACGCAAGATTTTCTTATAAAATATTTTTTATCAAGTTCTTATCGTAAGGAGAGCGTATTATTGTATGAATAATAATGATACTATAAACAGCTTTAACATTTAAATGTAATTCAAATGCATATTTTGATGATATTATCAAACCGCTGGCGTAAATAATCCGCAAACAAATACCACCAAATACATTCGAGTGAGCGCTGAGTTCGAAACGTGTTGCATGGATCCAATTTCAATTTTCAAGTATTGACGCAATGAAGAACGAAAGAATGAAATTGTTGAGAAGGCATGATCAGCGTTTTCGTAGATCCAATAAAATTTTTAGTTATTAACTTCCCGTAGGGCAAGTTATAGTAATCGCAAAAAAATCGAAAATGAAAATTTTTATTTATCTTTACGTTTCAAAACCTTCTGAACATTTTGGCATACCTTAGAAAAAATGGAGGTATATGTGTGTATGTATGTATGTGTGTGTGTGTGTATGTGCATGTATGTGTGTGTGCGGATACAAATTTTCGTCGACGATTTTGGGAACACGCCTGAAGCGATTTGAATAATTCGAAAAACATTCAATTCGTATTGATAAAGAGACGTGCTGATTAGTTTTTGGCGAAGGCAGGTCAAACCGTTCCGAAGATATGAGGCAAAAAGTGCCAAAAACGGTAACCCAGTTTTTAAGAGAACGGAGCGTCCGATTTGAATAATTCAAAAAACATTTTACTTGTATTAGCAAGATGAAGAACTGATCAAATTTTCATGGGAGCGGTTTCGGAGATCTTGTAAAAAAACTAAAAAAAATGACATTTGGCGGTCAAAAATGATCATTAGACATATGCAGAACAAATTATCAGATATTTTAGAGATTTTAATAATGAGTATACATTTTGTTTCAAAAAAATTTTGTTTTCAAAAAGAAGTAATTTTTTGTCAAAAATTTATAGTTTCTCAAAAATCTAATTTTTTTCAACAATGTTAATCGTTTTTAAAAAAATAATAATTTTTGGTACGGGAAGTTCCAGCAATTTGCCTTAAGGCACGATGCCATGCGCCCCACTAGTTTTGTAGAAATTTTAATATTAAGTGCATACAAATTTTGTTCATTGATCTATGGGTTTCGTGCCAATACCAATGTTTATCCAACGCGTCGCTTAGGCGCTTCGATATTTAGACTCTAAAACAGTTACGCTTATAATTTAAATTTTAAAAACACTATAATATAATTTTAAATTTTCAAAAGTCATTTTTTTCAAAAGGTTTCAAACTTTTCAAAAATCTATTTTTTTCAGTTTTCAAAAAAAATTAAATTTTTTTTAAAAATGTTAATATTCGGTACGGAAAGTTTCTGCAACTTACTTACTGCAACAAGGCACGATGCCATGCACCGCTAGTTATTGTGCGCTTTATATGATATACAAGGTCTTCCTTTAATTATACATTTTACATAAAATGAATATCTTAAAATTAATAAAAAAATAAAAATACAAATTAATTTTTCAACTTCACAATCAAATAAATCTATTAGCATGTGTTATGAGTGTTGTCTAGTTAGCTGTTGATGTTTTAATGATGGAAGAAAGTGAGTTTATAAAGGGAGAGAGGGATCTTACCGCGCGTCATAGAAGAAAATGCTCAACGATCATTTCACAGCAACCGACGCACAAGATTGGAGATATAAGTTATAAAGTCGTCTGTCCAATTCATTATTAATTAATTTATTTATTTATTCCGTTTGATAAAAATAATAATTACAGTGCATCGAGTTCAAATCAAATGTTTCAACTGCCAGTTCTAGTCAAGTGAAAATCGACAATAATAACATTTAACCTGTGTGTCAAGTGATTGTTGGATTCTCGCTTTCTGCGAGGCTAAGAGGCGAATTTTGTACCATTGCTGACTGCTATTATGTTACGTTTCTGATAGTTTAATAATGTTCAGTGGATGCCGTTACCGTATCAATCAAAAGTTGTGCGTTATCCTTTTGATGACGATCGCTGTCGCTTCGGAAGGTGAGTGATTATTAATTATTTATTATTTTTGTATTATACCATATTATATATATATATATATATATATATATATATATATATATATTAGGGTGGTCCTTAATATGGGCATTTCCTTGTGAATTCCCTATATCTAAAAAACATTTTTAAATTTTTTTTCATGCTAATTCCATACGAAACTTTGTTTGTATTGCGCTCTATCTAAATGTTGATATCAAGAGCTGAAGCTTTTAGATTTTTTTTTATCAATTGGAAAGCATTTGAGCCCCTGGGAGCAAGGAAATTTGAAAATGTTCATATTAAGGACCACCCTAATATATATATATATATATATATATATATATATATATATATATATATATATATATATATAGGGCTCAAATGGTTCCAAATTGATAAAAAACAATTCTCTTAAAGTTTCAGCTCTTAATATTAACTTTTAGATAGTGTGCAATTCAATCAAACCTCGTATGGAAATAGCATGGAAAAAATTTTGAAAATTAGAAAAAAAAATTTTAGGTATAACTTAGCGACAAATAAATTAAAAGTTAAAATTCGTGTCATTATTTATTGAAAATTCGACGCTCAGCAAAATTTTTGAAATTTTTTTCATGCTATTTTCATTCAAAATTTTGATTGAATTGCGTTCTTTCTAAAAGACAACATTAAGTGCTAAAACTTTCAGAGAATTGTTGTTTATCAATTTGGTACCATTTGAGTCGCCATATATATATTAGGGTGGTCCTCAATATGAACATTTTTGAGTTTTCTTGCTCCCAGGGGCTCAAAAATTTGGATAAAGCGCAATTCAAAGTTTCGTTGGAATTAGCATGGAAAACATTTCAAAAGTTTTAAAAATGTTTTTTTTTAGATATAACTTAGTGATAAGTGAATCAAAAGTGACAATTCATGTCATGTTCTATTAAAAATACGCTAAGTTATATCTAAAAAACATGTTTAAAAGTTTTGAAACTTTTTCCATGCTAAGTCCATTAAAAACTTTGATTGAATTGCGCTCTATCTAAAAGTTAATATTTAGCATTTGTGGAGCAAGAAAATTTGAAAATGTCCATATCAACGACCACCATAATGTATATATATATATATATATATATATATATATGTATATATAAATCAAATATTTCCAAAGACATGAAAAAAAAATCTCTGAAAGTATCAACTCTTAATATTAACTTTAAGATAGTCCGCACTCCAAAATTTCTCATTAAAAAATCATGGGTAAAATTCCATTTGTTTTTTAGAATTTTATAACTTAGCGACAAGTGTATCAAAATTTTGATAATAACATTGTATATGCTTATTCTAATAATAAATAATAAAATTGCAAAAAAATGATATATTTTAAAAAATAATTATTTAATTAGGAAGAAGAGCTAAGAAACTGTGGTTGGAGTGCGGACTATATTAGAGTTAATATAAAGAGCTAAAATTTTCAGATATTTTCTTTATCAATTTGGAAGCAATTAAGCCCTTGGGAGCAAATAGATTTGAAAATATCCATATTAAGGAACACCTTTATCTATTTCTTTAATTGGTTCTGTCACTTTTACGGAGTAGTTTGTTTGTTTGCCTTATTTAAATAATATAATTTTTCCTTTTCTTATAATATATATATATATATATATATATATATATATATAGTGTTATCTCTGTAAAAAAATGTACTCATGTAATATATTATTTTGCATTGATTGAATAATGGAGCTATTATTTCGTAAAATCACTTTAAAATTAAAAGTAAGACATTGGAACTGTCCCATGGCCGTACCATTTTACCCCGCTTTCAAGGTAAAAAGGACCTGGTGGTAAAATTAAAAAAAAACAGCAAAAAAATACATTTACAATGATGCTGGGAGTTTTACTGAACGTAGTCATATAGTTGTTTGTTCTATATGTGGTATTAGTCGTGATATAATTGGTTTGGTTTATACAATATAATTGCTCAAAATCAAATTGGACTTTTGTGTCCTGCCCTACTATACATATTTCCTTATTAGTGCAGTCATTTTAGCATAAAATAGGGTGTCTCCGATTTTTTTCATTTTGAATCGATTTGCAACAAATTTTGGAATTAGACCCTAAAGGAAAAGATTACTTAATTTTAAAAGTGACCCACCCTAAGGGATGTTATTATCCCTTCTTGGTGTTAAAATTTTCTTTCCAATATAACCTCGCATATCAATATATAATAATTATATATCGATATATATATAATTTTAAGAAAAAATGGTTTTTAAACTTTAACAAAAAAAAATAATATTATAATAATATTTTACAAGTAATTGTCAATTTGAAATTTGGAGCTTTTTACGTTTTTATTGTTTTTTTTTCAAATATCTCCAAAAATATGCTTTGAAAATTTTATTGTTTTTTTATAAATTGTTAAGAAATCGATAAAAAGTTATGGCGAAAATAAAATCCGAGTTTTTTTTCCTGAAATTTAATCGATGCATGTAGAGGCCAATTCTCCGATAAAATAAAAATGTTATAATAACGCTGTTACGGGGGTATATTCGTATGAATTGGTAGTAAGAAACTGTCGAAAAGCTATGTATTTGCTATGTAACAAACCTACAAAACGCACAAATGTCAAATAATAATTTTATCATTAGTGCATCTTTGTGATGTCTAGCACATACGTGAAGCTAAGTTTTATATGTAAAATCCCTCTTCGCACATCAAACTCTTAGCTTCCGTTTAGGTTCGTTACTACCAATTCATACGAAGATAGACCCGTAACATAGTGTTATCATAACATTTATATTTTATCGGAAAATTGGTCCATTGATGTCATCTTGATACATTTTATGCATTCTAATGAAATAGGGATTTGTAGCGCCTATAATGGGTTTCATAAGTGTAATTTTCATCAAAATTAAAATTAATCGTATTCTGTCTGAAATTAACTTTAATATATATACAGTTTGATGGATTCTAGAAGTTTGATTGCTCTAGGACGTATATTTGAAAAAAAAACTCACTCACGCTTTTTTTTTATATAAGTAGACAAATAAATAAATTATTTGTTAAAATAGATAAACACAACAAAATTAATCGTGATTAAGTATTTGTAATAAAATTTTAAATATTTTTTTTATTACGTGGTCATTTTAATGAACAACATAGAATATATATATATATATATATATATATATATATATATATATATATGGGTTTATAACCCTGGATCACCTTAATTTTTATAGTTTTATCAGTTAAATAGCATACACAAAAATGTATTTTATACCTCCTCACTTTTTTATAAAAAATATTATATTTTGCTATACAATTCTCTTAAATGTATATATAGTTCTCTTTTACCTGTATCTGTTGTTGATCACTTGTTCATTATATAAATTCAAAATCATAACTACAAGTTACTTTGCTAAAATCTATTTATATTATTAATCTATAATGTACTTATTTTTCCTAGATTAAACCCCATTTTTTATTTATCATTATATTATTGTTATTTGTCGAATAATCCTTTTGCCTAAAATTAACTATTATTTTACTTAATAAGGCGAATAAATATTTTAGTTATAATAACTAGACTTTGACTTAATTTACTGTCACTCTATTCAAATGACCATATTTGTGATTTATAAATTCACGATAGAACTCTTTTATTTCCTTATTAGCACGATGTTATAATGAACTCTCATAGTTATTACATGAATTGAATAATGTTTATAAATTCAATCACAATATTATTAAATATTGAATGCACTTACTAAATTTATCAATTGTTTATTTAATGTTTTGTCGTTTTCATAGTAAAAATTAATAATATTTTATCAAAAAACTTAAATGGCTTTATTAACTTCTCGTAGGGTAGTTATAGTAATGGGCCGAAAATCGAAAATGAAATGTTTTGCATTTCTCGACGTTTTGAAGGTTTCTGAACATTTTGGCATACTGCAGAAAAAATGGATGTGTGTGTGTGTGTTTTGTATGTCCGAATTTTTTCGTCGACGTTTTCGGGCACACCGGTCAACCGACTTGAATGGTTAAAAAAACATTCAATTCCTATTGATAGGGAGATGTGCTGATTAGTTTTTGACTAAGGCAGGACCAGCCGTTACGGAGATACGGAGCAAAGAGTGCAGAAAATAGAAATCGAGTTTTTGAGAGAACCGAGTATCCGATTTGAATAATCTAAAAAATATTCAATTTGAAATGATAGGGAGAAGAGGTGATTAGTTTTTGGCAAAGGTAGGTCCAGCCATTTCGAAGATATAAGGCTAAATGAGATACAGAGATAAATGTGCAAAAAATGGCAGTTTTTGAGAGAACTAAGCGTCCGATTTCAAAATCAAAAAACTTTCTGTTTGTTTTAACAAAATAATTGCTTTTGGAAAAAAAAATTTTTTTGTATATCGAGAATAATTCAGATTTTAATTTTAATTCTGTTTTAATATACTATAAACAAATAATTTCAACTTTGCAATTCAATTTATATAATTCTAAATAATAAATCTAATAAATATTAGATAATATTACAGTATTTATTTATAATAATCTATTGAAAACACTTGATATTCCTCGAAAATTTCGTTACGGTACGGGAAGTTCCAGCAATTTTCCTTAAGGCACGATGCCATACACCACTAGTTTGGATTTAAAACTGTTGATTTATACTACACCAAACGAGATTATATCACTTGACTTCTGGTAAATCTTTTACATAATATACGTATATTCATATAATTTTTTGAAAATTACAATTTTCATTGATTACATAATAATCAATCGTTTATACAACAACATAATCTTAATTAATTAATTCTTATAATTTAGTTTTATAAACTATTTTTAATATTTATTGCATTTTGTCAATTTATTTTATGCAATTATAATTTTTGTTATTACTAGAATAATATTTTTGTTTATTTGGAGTATTTATTCAGATATACATATTACTTCGGAATATTGAATAATAATTTAATATTATTGGTAATATTTCTTGCTTTCGATATAACTATATTGTTTTAACAAAATACTAAAAGACTTCAGAATATTTTTTCTTATTTTTGTAAATCCTGGTTCCTGAATTTTCTATTTTATTAGTGAATATTTATTGGTTTGATAAATCGAAGGAAACAATGAAATAAAATATAAAAAGAAAAAGAAAACATAAAAATATAAAGGAAAAGAAATAATAACCCTAAAAAATAAAAATGATAACTATAACGTGTTACTTAATATCTAACGCCAAAAGTTCAATATTCATATTTATTTACATATCTACATCTTTATATAAAGTAAAAATAAGATGTTGCATTTCTTTTATTGCTTAAGATGGAAGAAAACTGCTTTCGAAACGTGCGTGTGCGCAAAATCGAATAAAAAAATATATAAAATAACTTATAAACAACGTGTTTTACGATTTTATGAATCCGATATAAAGTTGGAACAAGAACGTACGAACACTATACATACATACAAATGTACACCCACTGTTGTTTATATATATATATATATATATATATATATATATATATACAGGGTGTCCCAGACCTTGACGTCAAGCCGAAACGGGGTGATCTTAAAAAACTTTAGTGTAAGAACGTTACCTCGTTTAATAAATTTATGAAATGAAAAATTGTAAAATTAATGCAAGGGTTTTTGAGTCTGTTCTTAAATTTATGGTTTTGGGAATCGAAATTATTTATTAACCCTACATTTCGTTCGGTAGATTTCCGAACATTTTTAGTAGAATATACATTGTGGATGCGACCAATGTTGAAATTAAAGTTACGAAGAAAGAATAACATCCAATGATAAATATATTTGAAGAGAAGGATAAGAATTCAAAATGTGCAAAATATATTTTAAAACTTTTAAAATTTTATTTAAATTTATATTTATATTTTTGTTCGGGTAGAGCTGGGCTTAAAGATCCGCAGGTAGAAAGTTCCACCACCAATAACTCAAAAACAAATAAAGTTGGGAGAACAACAATATTTAACATTAGGGGGAAATCCTTTAACGCCGGACTGCACCTAACGCCGGACACTCTATTTAACACCTAATATTTAAGCAAGTATAAATCTTTTTATTTCAAAATACAAGTGAAAGGGGCGCGGGAGGCACACTGGTGCAGGATTACGCGCCAAAACTCACCTGTGACGCACACAGCCACGGCGGGAGCAACCTTTTGTTGTTTTAGGTACAAAATCACGGCGCCACCTTAATATCAATGGAAGTAATTCTTGTGTATTCATGCATTTATATTTGAGTGGCATTCGAAGATAAAAGTAGTACTTGATTGTTATCCGTAAAATGGTAGAATAATATTAGATATTATAAACAATTTGGTAGCTACCACCAAATGAACGAACATACCTTTCCCTTAGCACCGGACAGTTACCATATTGATATTTCTTGTGAGAATTGACGTAATTTATTCTAATTATTTAATTTTGTTCTGTATAAGTGATAACGGTCACAACATAGTACCATTTTTCGTATTTCCTAGTCAAAGAATGAAAATCTTATGAAGAATGCTCCAGCTAAGAGCATCGGTGTGGCCCAGCCAGAAGGGATAAATAGTTTTTTTTTCCAATATCTAAGAATATTCGTCAAACACATACGTGCAGACATTCCAAAGTGTGGAGATGGTTGCATATGCGTTCAATGCTGGTTATTTTGAAATGTCCGGTACTAGGTGCCACTTTGTAAAATTATATTTTTTGTTACCAAAGTTTGATTGATAGTATTAATTATTTTTTAGCAAAGGTTGTGTTTTTGTTAATTTAGTTTGATTTCGTAAAATATTTTTTTGATTTATTTATAAATAACCTTAGGTGTCCGGCACTCGGGGAATTTTCTCTACCCTGATTCTTAAGATTTCGCTATCAGGAGATAAATGGCAATGTTTGAAAATTCATAACAAAAGTATATTCTTTTAATGTTGTTTTTTTTAGCAGGGTGCATTGTTGTTTAGTTTATTAATATAATTTATCAGTAAACGTCATTTAATTGTTCGATAAGATGTATTGTTAATTTTAAGTTTAAATTAAAAAGCTTACACATAGATGAGGTAAAAAGGATCAACTTAACCTTTACCGTGGCACAATAGATAATAACAAGAAATAGGTGTAAACAATCAGAAATAGTAAATGAAAAATTAAATTAAGTTAATAACCAATTTTACAAGAAATAAATTAAATAAATAGTCATTCCTACTCTGCTAATGAAAATTTATTTCGTTGTACATTGAAAATATATTACATTATTCAAATTTTTTATTACTTATCGTTCTTAGAAATATTGAACGCTCCGATCACCATTCTCGCTTTCAATATCTAATTGTCGATTGTCATTTGTAAAGATCGAATTTAAAAAACTAGCATCAATCATGAATCAATGATGCTATTCATCAGAAAAAGATGAATGACTTTTTAAGGAATCCGAGATCGGTTATTGAATATCGACAAGGCTAGATCATGTGAAGTTCACAGTGAAAGTAAGTTGCCGCTCGCGGTACTTTCTCACGATCTCCAGTACAAATAAACATCCCGCACTCGGACTCGTTTTTCTACCCGTCAGTAGGGCTGGGACATGATTTCCATGTTTTCCTCCAAACTGATATTACGTAAAATGCTATCTATTCTATAATCTAATTGTCATAACTGGTATTGCATGGCAACGTGGCTTAAAGGCAAATTGCTGGTACTCTCGTATCGAAAATTAAAATTTTTAAAAAATTTATTTAAATTTTTTGAAAGTTTACAAAGAAAAATTTGAGTTTTGACCATTTTGAAATTTTTTGAAAATTTTGAACCTTTTTTTTTCAAAGCAATCGCGCGGCGTTTGCCGTTTTTGAGGCGATCGAAGCGCATAAGCGCCGCGTCGAAGTCTAATGGATAAACATTAGTGCGGATGCCACAGAAATGTAAACATAATTAACTTTCCATAGGATAAGATATAGTAATGGGACAAAAATCGAAAATGAAAATTTTTGCATATCTTCACGTTTTAGAGGTTTCTGAACATTTTGGTATACCTCAGAAAAAATTGATGTGTGTGTGTGTATGTGTTGAGAGGAGACAATTTTTCGTCAACGATTTCGAGCGTACGGATGAGCTGATTTGAATGGTTCGAAAAACATTCAATTCCTATTGAAGAGGAGACATGCTGGTTAGTTTTTGGCGAAGATAGATTCAGCGATTTCGGAAATATGGAGCAAAAAGTGTTAAAATGTCGGTTTTTAAGAGAATGAATCAAATCAGTTTGAATGATCCAAAAAACATTCGATTCGTAATGTTGGGGAGAAGTGGTAATTATATTTTGGCAAAGGCAGGTCCAGCCGTTTTGGAAATTTTTTTTTGGATATCGAAAAATAATTTGGATTCTAATTCTAATTCTAACTAAAGTTCTAAACATCTTTATCTAAATACTTGAAATAAATAATTTTAACTTTGCAGTTCAGTTTATTAAATACTTAGAAATATTTGACAATGTTTTTTATTTTAAATCTGATTGATTAAGTTTTTTATATTTAATTTTTTATAAAATAAGAATGATGAAAGTTACATTATTTATAATAATCTATTTGAAAACATTTAATATTCCTCGAAGGTACGGGAAATTGCCATACATCACTAGTTTTTACTTATTATTAAAATCTCTATAAAATATCTGATAACTTGATGTGCATATGTTTAATGATCATTTTTGATTGCCAAATGCTTTATTTTACTTTTATTTTTATTGGAGCTCTACAATCGCTGGACCTGCTTACCAAAAAATTAACCAGTTCTTTATTTCGTCAAACACAACAAATGAAATTCATTCAAATAGTACGCTTCATTATTTTAAAAACTGAATCACAATTTTTAGTATTTTTTGCCCCCTATTTTCGAAACGGTTCTACCTGTCTTTACCAAAAACTAATCATCCCGTTTCTCCATCAATAAAAATCGAATGTTTTTTGAGTCATTTAAGTCATTAAATCCGTGTTCTCGAAATTGTCGACGAAAATTTGTATTCGCACACACACAAACACATATACATCAATTTTTGCTAAGGTATCCAAAAAAAAATCATTTTCGATTTTTTGGAAATTTCACTGAAAATTATTCTGTACTGTTGCTTTGAAGTCAGAATTGAAAATTTTATGTCTCCAGTACATTTTGTCCACATTTTTCTCTCTTTTCAATGTAAATTCTCTGTTAAATTCGGCTAAAAAAATTGAAAGTCAACTGAGGTACGAAATCTATACCGCTGACAGAATAAATTTTAGTTATACAATATACATCATGTTGAGCACATTCCTGCCTATATAAGAAGCGAATATATTAGATATTCCAAGAGGAGTATCTTGTATAGAGATCCAAGTTTTTATAGGATCACACACCAGTTGTTTAATTTATTATATTGCTCACTTACTCTATGTTATAAAATTTAAATAATTTATATATTATATTATAATTTTTACTTTCATTTTGTTCTTGATCAACTCGTATAAAATTACTGTTTTTTTTTAATAACAAAGGTGATATTTTTTTCCAAATTGATATTATGTAAAATTATTGTGCTATATTTTGTTTAGAATTTAAAAACGAAAATTTTGTAAGATAAAGCATGTTTTCTCCAACTCGATACTATATAAAATCTCTGTACTTTAGTTTGTTTAAGTGGCTTTGTGGCTTAGAAGGGGTGTCCGTTTTCGTGGTGAGACTTTGAGCCTTGCAATTGTAAGGTTCTAGATTTAACATTAGTAATATCAGTTTTTACTTGTAAATACAGATCCAAAAATCATTTCGAGCAGAAGACTTTCGGGACATTTCTAAGTCATATCAGTGTTGAGTTAACCACTGAAAAACGAAGTTGCTAATAATAAGATTTATGACTCTTAATTTCTGATTGCTGTTTATATTTCGTATATTTTTTCCATCTGGAAATCAAATATTTATGCTTGCATTTATTATTTTTATAAATTGTTAATGATAATTATTTTTTAATTGCATATTACTTTATGGCGCTTTATTGTATTGTTATTCACCCAATTTTCAATAGAAGATATTTAAAAATAATAGTATCATAAAACATAACAGCTAGGAATATACGAAAATGAACTGTTCTGCTATGCCTTTTTTGAGTTGAGAAATCTGTATTACTATTTAATGGATGTAAATCATTCCTCCAATTCTTTTCTTGGAAACTTTAATTGAAAACATCTTTATTCTCTCGGTTAGGAAACATACTCTTCCAGTTTAAGATTTCAATGTTGTAATTTTGAATCAATATTATATCACTCCTTTGTAACTGACGCTTGAGCTTTAGAATTCGTATTATTCATTATATTCATCACTCATTCGGTGAACATATTTTCTTCATAGCTAATTAGTAATAATTGGATTGGACATCTACTGGGTTTCCATTCATTCAAAAATACATATATTAGAGTCAAAACAATTACTGAATGTCTTAAGTGTGACAGATTGTAATTAAAAAAAATCTTTTAACACAGTAATATTCACTAAAATTACATGTCGGTTTTGATTTATTTACGCGTTTCGTTATTGCATAACTAATTTTATTTTATCGTGACATATATTTTGGGGACTTATATTGGATACAAAAATTAATACAAGTTCAATTAGTTTTGGATTAAAAGAGTGCTTGAAAATTTTTGAAATTTCAAAATTATCAAGAATATGAATGATATTCAAAATCCTCTATTTGTGTTTTTTTGTAAAGTAAAAAAGCTTATGGTGCATCCTGAGTAAATATATAATGCAGGTTATAGATTTTATATTTGTTAGCTTAATTTTTTAACTAAAGTTATGGCAAGTTAAAGTAATCGCGAAAAAATCGAAAAAGAAAATTTTTATATATCTTTACGTTTCAAAGGTTTCTGAATATTTAGGCATACTTTAGAAAAAATTGATGTAATGTGTGCGGATACAAATTTTGAGAACACCGATTAACGGATTCGAATAATTAAAACAACATTCGATTCGTATTGATAAGGAGACGTGCTGATTAGTTTTTAGCATAGGCAGGTCAAGCCGTTTTGAAGACACGGGGCAAAAAGAACCAACAATTGTAATTCAATTTTTGAGAAAACGAGGCGTCCGCTTTTAATAACTCAAAAAACATTTTATTTATATTGACTAAACGAAGAACTGTTCAAATTTTTTGAAAGGCAGACCCAGCGGTTGTGGACTCAATAAAAATAAGTTTAATAAATGGCAGTCGAAAATGTTCATTAGACATATGCACATCAAATTATCAGATATTTTATAGAGATTTTAATAATGTGTACGCCACTTGTGTCAATTTTTTTGGACTCCGTACCAAGATTTTCAATTTTAAAATTCACGTATATGGTTCAAACAAATGTCCTCGATATTTTTGACAGTATGGAATAACCGATTTAGATCATTGAAAACAATGGAGTGCGAATGGTGGGTGTAAAAATGGTCAAGCAGTTTTTGAGAGAACTGATCATCCGATTTGATTAATTCAAAAATCATTTTGTTTGAGTAAAGACGGTGTGCAAAGAAATACATTTACAGAAAATGTAGTAATTTTGAAAACTAAAAAAAATAAAATTTTCAAATTAATCATATTTTCAAAAAATTCAAATTTTCGAAATTTTTCATCATTTTCAAAAAATAAATTAAATTTTAAAAATATAATGCGCTCGTCGCCCAATTTAATAAGCACTTATAAATTTACAGTATGTATTTATAATAAATAATCTATTTGCAATTATTTAAAACAATTATTGGTTATTTTTATTCCTCGAATGTTTAATTACGACACGGGAAGTTCCAGCAATTTGCCTTAAGGCACAATGCCATGCACCCCACTAGTTGCAAATACGGTTTTAAAAAAAGATATTATATATTTTTCTGTATAAATCAATCGTTGTTTAAATACTCAGCCCTCAATGCTTTGGTTATAATGTAAATATGAACTTAATCCGATCACGTACATAATTCAAATCTTATCAGTAATGAATGTCTGTAATCTCATGTGTAATATAAATTAGGACACCTGAGTATATCTTAAGATGCAAGAAGTGTTGAGATAGATGAGTAATTCATAGAAATTATATTGAATTACAATATGGAGAAATTTTCAATATATTAATAAGGAGAAAAATATTTATTTTACCACAACTAAGAAATACAAAATAATATGTGCAATAAAATATTTTGCTAGGGTATAATAATGTGTGTTCAGTATCACACGTATTGTATTTAAAATAGTATATTATGAAATGAAATGAAATGGGTAAATAGGTATTACCTACCCTATATATAGGGTAGTATTTATATAATTAATTTGAGATATTAATTAAAACTGTATTTATTAACCTTCCATAGGGTGAGTTATAGTAATCGCAAATACATCCAAAAAGGAAACTTCTTATATATCTTTACGTTTCAAAACCTTCTGAACATTTTGGCATACCTTAGAAAAAATTGATGTATGTGTGTATACATTCTTTGAATTTATTGACTTTTTCATCACAATCACAACAAATAATAACAACAGAAGTAATCTATTAATAGAAATTAAAGTTGTTCTGCAAGACGTGTATTACTATTAATAAACAAATATATTCTCTATATATAATTGTCGATTGTATTCTTCCACGGAATTCTACGTAATATATTGGTTATGGATAATCGGTTACGATTATGTTTATAATAATTATATTCAAAAATGTCAAACTTGTCTGACGACAACATTAATGAATGAGATGTATGAACCATCTAAACATTCATGTACATACAAGTTTTTCTAAATGATATAAATATGATAGTCAATTTTGAAATAGAAATATATGAATAATGTCTTCGAAGTCAGAAAAAGAAAACTATTTCAGAGGGACATTATTTTTTTATGCGTTTGGACATATAATTTTATGTCATCAATTTGATGTTGTGCTTTTATGGGTTATTGCAGTGGTTTCCAACCTTTTTTGCACCGCGTCCCCCTGCTCTGTCTAAAATTTTGTTGCCCCTCCCTTAATTTTTTCAACAGTATAATTTTATAAATACTCAACTGATAATTATCAGACAGCAAATTAATATGCAATATTATGTAGAAATATGCATAAATACTAATTATTTTTTAATATCATTTTAAAAATGTTGGGTTATTTTTGATAGTAGTATTCTGGAATCATACGTACGCGTGTCCCCCTTAGTACAGCCTGGCGACCCCCTGAGAAAGCGCGCTCCACAGGTTGGAAACCGCTGGGTCAATGTTAAACTATGTGTATAAAATTTTCAAAGCATTTACATTGCATAAAAATTGGAAAATTCTTAAGAACTTTCTGAATTATTAAAAAATGTATGAAAATATTTATTGATTATTAACTTGTAACAAGTAACAATAGGTCAGCGAAATGTTACTTAGGAATTAATTGTCATCTAAAATAACTTCTGTAACAGTCATCTGATGTAACATATACTTTTACAATATAATATTCAGTAGTAGTTAACAATGTTACTTTGCTTTACTTTAGTAGTACTTAACTTAGTTAATTAATAACTTTTCTTGTGCTATTTATCTATTACACATATTTAGTATAAACATATGTATATTACACATAATATATATTATTAGTATTTCCACTAATGATGGCATAAAATTTTACGTTGAAACGCATAAAAAATATGAATTAATCTAATTAATTTTATTCATTTTTTAATAAAACTGCCTTGAAGATTTTACACACACAAATATATAATTAAAAACATAAAGGATTTTAGAATAATCTAAATCATGTTTAAAAAAAATTAATAAGTTTTCCATACATTTCGAGTCCCATTTTGACTCTTATTCAGCGCATGTGACATTCGAATTATTAAAACTAAAATATAAAACCCGCACATAGTAAATAAAAGAATTGATCAACGGTTATAGGGTAGAGCGGGACTTTGCGGATAAAAAGGTCCACCATCTTTATATAGGGGAAAGTCCCGTAACGCCGGCCGGCACCTAATGCCGGACACTCTATTTAACACGTATTATTTAAGCGAGTATAAATCTTTTTACATCAAAATACTAGTGAAAGGGACGCGGGGGGCACACAGGTGCAGGATCACGCGCCAAGACTCACCTGCGACGCATACGGGAGGAACCCTTTGCTGTTTTAGGTGCAAAATCACGGCGTCACCTAAATATTAATGAAAGTAATTCTAGTATATTTATGCATTTACATTTTAGTGGCATTCAATGATAAAAGTAGTACTTGATTGTTATCCGCAAAATGGTAGAATATAATTAGATATTTTAAACAATTTTAGTAGGTACCACCAAATGAACGAACATGTCTGTCCCTTAGCACCGGACACTAAGTCGTCCCTTAGCGCCGAATAGTAAACATATTGATATTTCTTGTGAGAATTGACGTAATTTATATTTATTATTTAATTTTGTTCTGTATGAGTGCTAAGGGTCACTACATACCCCTATTTTTCGTATTTTCTAGTCAAAGAATGAAAGTCTTATCACGAATGCTCCAGCTGAGAGCATCGGTGTGGTCCAGCCAAAACGGTGGTTGAATAGTGACTATTTTTTGCAATATCTAAGAATATTTGTCAAAGACAAATGTGTAGACATTCCAGAGCGTGGTTATTTTGAAATGTCCGGTACTAGGTGCTACTGTTTGAAATCATATTTTTTGATAGCAAAATTTGATTGATAGTATTAATTATTTTTTAGCAAATATTGCGGTTTTGTTAATTTGGTTTGATTTCTATCTTTGTTATCTAACATAGATCATAATTTAATAAACATTTCGTAAAATATTTTTTGATTTATTTATAAATAACCTTAGGTGTCCGCCACTTGGAGACTTCCCCCTAAGGATTTTAGAATAATCTAACGCAAGATAAGAATGAAACAGGTTAATAAGTCAATGATTCAGTGCAGGAGACATACAAATTATTATCTAATTGTAAGTCATATTGTCATATATATATATATATATATATATATATATATATATATATATATATATATGATTATCTTCCGACCATCCAAAGATGACAGGTTGATGAAGTTTCTATTGATAATACCTATTTTTAAAATGCAAAATATTATTATGCATACATTATAATGTTTCGTCGCGAATTGTCCGTCGCCGTCGCATTAGAAAGGAATATTAAATTCCATCGGTATGTCTCTATCATTGCATTTGCAGCGAGATTGATTTGCGGTTGCATTTCATTTCAATTTCTAATACATCTTCAAGAAACAAGAAACAAGAACGCATCTCTTGGGGCGTTATGTCGCATGTACAGGGATGAGAAATATTCAATGATAATATATAATAGATACTATTTTTTTATAAATTTTATTGGCCTCCGCTTCACAGCATTTTTAGCCACCTACATTATTCATATTATTTTTCCAAATGTATCCTCAAAAAATCCTTAAGATATATATTTCTTATACATCTATCATATATATACTATCACTTCTTGTATCCTAATCTTCCATTCAATTTTCTTTCTTCCATTCCATTCAATTTTCATTCTTCTTCTTGTTTCTTGATATGTTCTTTTCATCTTTCAAACTAAACTTCTTTTTTCTTTCTTACTTCTAATACAATTCTTTCTTGTATTCTACAAATTAATATTTTATATTTTTAATTCTGGTATTGCTGGAGATTCGAACCGAATTCCTCAGCGTATGAGTCGAGAACGCTACTGAGCGAGCTATTCCCGCCACATAGTAGATACTATATATTCTTTATATAGTCATTGAAGTCGACTTGATGATTATTATCGGTATTAACACTGTTATTAACTTTTATGGAGCCAAAAAGTAAAATGATGTAAAAATGCAGTTTATTGATCTTTTCATTTAAAAAAAAAATCACAAAAAAAATCTGCGTTGAATTAATGGACTTTTTGACATGCTCGTATTGCTATATCAATTTTTAAATGTTGGTAGTAGTATGGACAAAATGATATGGTGTTTTGTTTTCTTATGATATATATTTATTAAAATTAAAATTAAAAGTTTATGATTATCTCAATAGTTTAAGACTGGTTATCTCAATCGTTTTCACTCATCTTTGGTTCATTGACCACCAATAACATAGTCTTTTAATTAAATAGAAGCTATATTAACATATTTATTAAGAAGAGATGCAACCAATTACAAAAATCATTTAGTCCATATAGTACAGACAAAGGTACATATAGGGTGAAAACATACTGAGATACTAATAAGGTGAGATACAAAGTTGAAGTTTGGTATATCGGACGATTTCAAAAAGACCTTCTAAATGGCGTATAAAGTATTCAAATACAAGGGTGTCAGTCGATTATGTATGGCAATGCGCCCACACCCTTGCGCTTCATGAATATTATGTACTTGACTGGCAGACCCTTGCAACCGTCAGAATGGGCTGGCTTTTTACATATGGTTTTTGATCAGTTAAAAGAATACACCCTCAAAATTTGAGCCTTGTGGGAGCAAGTTATGAAAATTTTTTTTTTGACATTTTCACAAATTGAAGGGATGATGACGCAATCGCGGAATGACTGCCACAATGGTACTTTCTTAATGGATCGATAGTAAAATATCATTAAAAAAAATTCTAGCTCTGAGAACACAGGTTAGTCAAATAGTTCACTGGCTCTTCGACTATGAGCTCAAAACAAATCCTACATTGCAACCAATCTTCATCAGGTTCAGAACGGGAAAAGAGGTTTTTGAAATAAATGTAAAGTCTCTTCTTTTTACCGATGTTTCCTTTTTGTTGTTTTTTAGAAGTAGTTGAGAACCAATCACCTTTGACAGGTTCAATTTTTATTTGGCCTCTAATGAACTACCCTGTAGTTTTTTCAAGATAGTGGTATGTTGTTTTGTCCAGAAGTGAACAAAAATGATAAAAATTACATCAAACACCTGATAATTAGAATAAAAGACGTTGTTTTCACGAGATGAACGTCCACATTGTAAATTTTTCATAGAAATTTTATTTTCTTTGTTATTACTTTTTTTAAGTTTTGAGCACTGTTTAATATACCACACCTCAATTTAATTTTTAAGTATACCTTATTTTATTGTTTTATAAGGTGTATTGTTAATTTTAAGGCAGGTTAAACAGTTTTTTTTATGTATAACCTCTAGTATAGCTTACATGTGATTGGTTTAAATAGGAAATGGTCACTTTTGGAAAAGGTACAGAAAAATCATATTTCTACAATGATTCAGCTAAGATTTTACTGAAAATATTTCAGCAGTTGTATGTGTGATATGTGTTACTGGTTGTGATTTAGTTAGTGTGATTTTCGCAGTGTAATTACTAAAATTCAAATTAGGCCTTTAAAAGCCACGCCCTACCTTATTTATAATATTAAATTTAGCATTAAATATTTTTGCAGTATCAAAATTATATTGCATTATTTTTTCATTTATGAACTTAATATATAAAAATTTATATTTTGTTTCAAATGATCTTTTAGATAAATTGCTCCATATATATTTTAATTTGTTGAGTCTTGGATTTGTACTTACTCGTATGTAAGGTATATTACTATTTAAATTTATACAATTTAATTTTTTTTCTTAAATTCTTTTATTCAATTTATGATATAAAAATTTATTTATATGTTTAATTAAGATGTCTGGTGGATGGAATGTACATGGTTCCGAAACGTCGACAATATACCATGTATTTTTTAAAAGAACATTTGTTTTCATACACACACACACCTATGCGTGAATATTTTTGGAATATGCGGTGTTGTAGTATTTGTTCATAATGCACAGCATTATTAATCTTGATTATGATTTATGTGACGTGTATGAATCAGGATATTAAGAAATAAATTATAATATAATAATCCAGACAGTATGTTCTGTGGACCTAAATAACCAATTTTTGCGAGTTTTGTAATTCTGTTTTTCTGAACAAAATACATTTCATTTGCTTATTCTACAACAGAACACAAAAGTAAATTTTAGAACTGAAAACTTAACGGCATTCAGAACCGCTTTTTCTGTTAGCTGTTTTACTGTACATCTTAACATAGTATTTTTCTCGAGAGGGCAACCCAGCGGTTAACCACTCTCATTTTTATGTACTCTCACTGCTCTCACAATTCTCATTTGTAGACTACGAGATATGTATATGTAGTAGCGATAATTATTGCATCAATGCCCACGAAAGGCTATTTTCACTTTAGATTATATTTGAGATTTATACGCACGAATGATAAATTTGATATCGCACTGCTTGATATCGAGTTGGCCGAAGTTGGTATCGAACCCGGAACTGTTGGTATTTCTTCACGTTCTTAAATGCACCATGACGTGCTTAAACATCTGAGTTATATTAATAGCTTTTAGTACAACATAATTTATTATGAGGTGTTAAAATATAAATAGAACAAACTATAAGGTATTGGATTATATGTAGGTGAATAAAAGATAAAACGATCAGTTTAACTATAAATTCGATCATTTGTTCGTCCACACTTATCAATATACAGACGTAAAATATAGGCTAATGTACATTCAGCTCTTAATCACTCAATGCAGTAGTTCAGACATCATACATTATTAACAACAAAATGTTGTCTACCGCAAATAAATCATCAAGTTGACTTTAAACGGCATCGTTTCTATTGTATAGCGTTGACAGCTGCTAAAACGGCGAACATGATGTGAGAGTGCTTCAACAGTTCGAGTTAATTGTAGTATTATATACCAGAAATCATTCCTCCCAAGGCATCCCGACAATGAACACGATTGTTTATCGTATGATGCAAGAAAGTTAAGAAAATATTCTGATCCTCTCTACTTTCTTAGTCAAGTTTCGCTTTTATATGCATACGACATAAAAACATATCACTTTTATTCGCAAAACTTTTATATCGATTGCTCTTCCCATGCCCGTGGCGACCGTCTCGTTAATTATGATTTCTTCTCTTGTTTTGTTTGATTAATTTCTTTCAGACTTTCTATCATGCAATTTAATTTTCCTCTCATTTTTTTCCGACATATCACATGTTTTTGCATCTTTGTAGTTATACATACATACATCTATCTACTCGTATATTATATGATATCTATTATAAAAAAATATTAATATTGACAACTCTTTATTTATTTGTTCCGACACTTGATATGTGTCGTCATTCAAAAAATATATTTTGTAATTGTTTTAGAATGATGGCACATATCAAAGGTCGAATCAATTATTTATTATCTCTACTTTATTCAATTAAATCTCTACTATTTTAAAGTAGAAGGAAAATGATATGTAACCAGCTACCACCTTAATTTCTACGACGTCGCTATGAGGAGATAAACGGCCATGTATTAATATTCATAACAAAAGTTTTTTTTTTTGATTTAGTTGTTTTTTGGGCACTTTTCTTTAGTTTGTGATACCTGAATATAATTTTCAAGTATACATTATTTAATTGCATTGTAAGATGTATTGTCATTTTTAAGTTTTATACATAACAGTATAAATTTTTTTTAAGTTAAGATTTATACATAACAGTTTTATGCATATCCATTATGAACATGTATTATTTTGGCGTTACATTTTTTACAATTCAGATATTCCTGTAATATAAAAACATATATAAATGCTACTTTATTTTTTATATGATGGTTTTCACATTTTATATTTGGTTCTAAACTGCTTATTTCAATTGCTGTATTGTAATATGTTTCTTAAGAGGGTTCTGGACTAGAACAAGAAATCGATTTTTTATATTCTCAAAGTTTAACTATTCTAGATTGTGTGTACAAGATGATTTTTCAACATTCAAAATATTTTCGAAGATATAGATTTTTGACAATGATAGTCATTCTGTATTCCTTTCCTCGACGAAACTGTAAACGCGTTTTTTCGAAACTGTCTTTTCAATACGATACCCACGATTTCGAAATTTTTACTGGACCGATTTACTTGAAATATAAACAGTTTTTTAGGTCTTCTTATCACCCCCAAATTCTGTATTTACTCATTTTAAAAAATTTGAGAGTATAGAAAAAAGTTGTAAAAAACTTCTTCTAAACAATTTGTTTTAAATTGTCATAGATATGCAACATTATTCTAAATTTTTCTATCCGATTATTTAAAGGTCTAAAATCATGGTCACCTGCCAGTTTTTTTGAGACCCCCCACTTTATGAACTGCTAGAATTAAAATTTTTTAATTGTATTTGATTTTCAATTTTTTTCTGTATTTTTATTATATTAATAGATATCTTTGAAAAAACAGTGATAGAAAAAATATTGTTTGCCTTTTTTACGGACTTTTGAAAATTACATGAACTTTATGCTTCTAGACTAGAATACCCATAGATAAATAAGCATAAAGCATAAAGCAAAAGCAATAAGCATGAGAATACCCCCTTAAGAAGAACGTCGCCCTCTTAAGTTCATAGCATTATAATCTAGTCTCAATAATATTTTTAGAATTTCACTTATTTTAATTTTCTTTACCACTGAGAAGACTCGAATGTTAATGTTTGTATTTTTAATAAAGTCATAAAAACTTAAGCTTGCATTAATGTGGTTAGTTGTATGTGATCATATCAACTCATCGATCTTACTTATTATCATTCATTAGCCAGTTGCATCAACCGAAAGCAAAATTGATTAATGGATGGCCTGAATGCGACTTCGTAGGAATTAAGGTAATGGGTGGTTACACATGCTTTTCTTCTCTAAAATAGTATCGTTACAAAATTTTATACCCGCGGACTCTCCCTATTTACTTCTACCCCGCTCTACCTTATTTATTTCCAAACTTTTCTCTATATTTTCATAAAATGCAGTAATTTTCATATAGCGTTTGGCAGGTCGTGCTAGAGCATAAAAATAATGACCCTACGGGAAGTTAAAAATTGAAGTGAGCGTTAGGATAAATAAAATGATGTGGGGGTTTTTGTTTAAAGAGATTGGATTGTCAGTAATGCATTTTTATTTGAATTTAAAAAAATCAATCTATAAATAAAAAGTTATATTCAATTATATCGTAATTTAATCATTTGCTAAAGTGGTGAATATGTGGGAATCAACTGAGCATTGACTTCGGATTTGAATAAAAACAAAATGCCATGGCATTTTTATAGTTTTGTAATTAATAAATTTTAATATATTTTTATACAGATGGAAATTATCTTATACATACATATATATATATATATATATATATATATATATATATATGTGTGTGTGTGTGTGTGTTTAAATTCGTACTTAAACGACAACAATCATGTGAATACCGTCGACATCGTGCTAATTTGTAAATACATTGTCAGCATGTCAATCAACGACTGAAAATCTTTCTCTTTTCATTACCTTCAGAGTGTGGCTGGCCGCTGGACCACCAGCGAAGCAGACAACCACGTGCTCGAACGTCGGGCAGAATCATTGGAGGCGAAGAAAGCAACGAGGACGCCTGGCCTTGGCAGGTGACCATTGTATATTTATTCATTACTGATATAAATTCTAATCATCCAACACACTTTAACACTAGATTTACGGATGTTGATTGTATACCTATAATATTTTTATTGAAGTGAGCCAATTTGGCTCATACAAAAAATGGAAATTTTTTGAATAAAATAGGTCCAAGGCAATTTAAATGAAAAAATAAACATTTTTCATCACTTGATGTATGACATCGCCATACTTGTATATAAGAATTAATGTATATAGTTTTATATGTATAAGGTCATCAAATTTTTATTGAGTAAAATGGGCTGGGGTCCGTAAATCTAGTGTTAAAGATGTCAATGGCAGTATTAAAATCGTGAATAGTATAAACAGTTTGCCCTTAAGTTCACAAGAACATCTTCAATATTGCTGATTTATTTTATTTTATGCTGTTTGAATACTAGCCATAGCATAATTTTTAGTAAACAATTATTTCCAATAAAAGTGATATTATTGCATACAGAAAATATCATCATATTAATTAAAAGCATGTATACTAAAATCGTCTATAAATATCTCCTGACCAGTCCTCATTCATAATGCTTGAAAAATAAAAATAATTCGTTATCTCCCAGAAAAAAAATACTTTGAAAAATACTTATCAATAAAATAAATGTATTTTGCAACCACCCCGTTAAGACAATTTTGCTATGTATACGATATTTCGTATATTACTTCACAGCGGTCTGATTTACATTTTTTATCCCGGATAATACGCTTTCTTTCTTAAAAAGCTTTTTGCTTAGGTTACTGGAAAATCGCCTTAATGGGATTTTTTTGTAATTAATATCGATTGAAATGATAATAATTGATATCCACGCTCTGTTTTATTACTTCCAAAGGTTTTTCTTCATATAATTTTTCATATTGCTAAAAATTCTAAATACAGTGGTTTTACCGTGTCAATTCGTTCCGGGAAAAAGTTCATTATACGAAAAGTTCACTATGCGAACCGCGTTTTTTCATACAAATACTTAAAATAAAATTAATTCGTTCTGTAGTTTGAAATATGGTCATAGAAAGATATACTTTACACATAATTAAAGCATTAGGCATTTTAAAAAAAAACATTACTAATTTACGAAATAAGTTATTATCTGAGTGGTACTGATTCCTGTTTTGTCCATTTAGCTCCTAACTTTTTAAAGAAACTGACTTATCGCAAACTTGATTGATATATATCCTTAAAGTCTGTTATGGACATTATGCACTAGAAATCTGCTGACTGGTGTTTTCATCCTCAGTTTGTAATCAACCACTTCCAAAATTTTGATGAGATGATTTAAGTGTGAGTTTTTTCTCCAACAAGTATATTTTCACAGCGGGGGTAAAAATTTCTAAGGTCCACTTTTTAAACTGACAACGATTTAGTAGAACGTTCGTGTACCTAAAAAAAGTTCGCTACGCGCAGCGTCCATTGCGCGAGGTGTACGTTTTGGCACCACTTTATATCGAATAAAAAAAAGTCATTTTTTCCATCTAACCATCAAAATTTTGTTTTTCAGGTATCTTTACAATTACTGCATCCTAAGTTTGGTTTTGTAGGGCATTGGTGTGGAGCCGTACTTATTCACCAAAATTGGATTCTTTCTGCAGCACACTGTGTTCACAAGTAAGATTTGCATTATTATATGGATAGAAAAATGCTGTCCTTGATTTGGAGAGTGTAATGAAAAATAAAGATAACACTATCAGAAAAATCTAATAATCTCATGATTGAGTCTTCCAATAATACAAGGTTAAGAAGTTAAATCACAGCAGCTCATATAAAAAGTTATGATTGCTGTTTAAAAAAAATATAATATAAAATGAAAAAAATATATTTGAAAAGGGTTTCTATTACTCAAACATGTACACGGCTCTTTGAATATGATAAATATTAGGGGATAGTTTCTTTTTCATTTTGGACTCGACATTATTAACCAAATATTAAATTATTTCTTCAATTGAATTATTATACTTTTGCATTGAGATGAACATTGTTTTTCCCAAACTGGCAAAGCTCTTAAACTGTGCCACTGGTTCATTTTAGAGATTTTACTAGGAAAAAATCTGCTCCAACCAATAACATTTGGCATAACCTTATGTTTTTAAAAATAGAAAGAAGCCACCCCATAGCCAAATGATTAAATCTTGGGGCTTCAAGTTTGAGGTTTCAGGTTCGATATCCGACTTAGACAGCCTGGCTCAAGCGTTAGTAGCATCAGTTTTCACTTGAGTAGATCGAAATATATTTTTGCAAAAGCTTCTAGGACTCACAGGGAAAATCCTGATTGCTGTTCATACAAATAACAAAAACAATAAAAATAATTGATAACATTTTTCTAGTGAAGCATTCAACTTACCCCTTGCCGCCTTGTGGACAGCCGTGCTGGGCGACTGGAATCGCGCAGTTGACAATAACTTCGAACAAAGAATACCTGTCGAAAAGGTAGTTGTTCATGAACGGTTTCACCATTATCAACATGATATAGGTGAGTTCAGATAATTATAATATTTTATAATTATTAAAAACGCATTTCTAACAAAAACTATTTTAGTTTTAATGAAATTATCGAGACCGGCCAATATAACGCGAAAAAGTCGAGTGAGGCTAATTTGTCTTCCAAACATGTCGCAATCTTTTTTGTCAAATTCACTGGATAATCGACTTAGTGATCAAGATCTATTTGCAAGAAGGCTGTGGACTGCAACGGCTATTAATGATAATAGGTCAGATGTGACAATAATATAGTTAATAGGAACATATAGTCCAGTCATTTAGGCTCAAATTAGGTAAGATTCTCGGAATTCGAGATACCCAGCTGTAAGTCTGTAAATACTTGTATTTTGCACCCTAAAAGTTGTCTCAAAACCTACATATGATAGGGTGTACACAACATATGTAGGTTTTGAGACAACTTTTATGGTGCAAAATACAAGTATTTACAGACTTACAGCTGGGTATCTCGAATTCCGAGGTGAACTTACTACAATGACTGGACTAATATAGCTAAACATACTATTAGTTTCCTGTTATTATAACAGAATTTGGAAACAATCATTCAAATCAAACTCGTAATTGTTTGAAGCTAGAACCTTGTAACAGAGTAAATTTATACTGATTTGCTAATCCATTAATTTTGTGAAAATTATATGTTAATTACAATTAAATGTTATTCTAATCACAACATCTATATATTATATATAATTACTAGTGAATGTGTAGCTACTGGCTGGGGAAGATCTAGGCATTCTGGTGAACTGACGGATACCTTACACCAGGCTCGGGTACCTTTGCACGACAATTCGCTCTGCAGGCGAGTATACGGCAAAGCAGTCCCGATAAGACCAGGACACTTGTGCGCCGGTCATCTGGATGGCTCATCCGGAACCTGCGTGGTTAGTAAAATATTTGAATATTTATTTTATACTAGATGACCCGACAGACGTTGTCTTGTACCCATGTCTACAGTTTTTTAATATAATATACTAATATTCACCGTTCACCTAAAAATAATAATTATTGTTTTTTAAATTACTCTTCACGCATATACTTTTAAAAATGCATATACATTTATAATATGAGCGATGTTAAATGTAGAACTGCTTTAACTAAAATGATGAGTCTCAATTCCCACACTATATTGGAAATTGAAGTCTTAACACTTTTACTTCATGTTGGATTAAATTAATTTAATTTTTTATTATTTAAGATATCCAAAATTCCATCTTAAACTTCTCCTAATCGTTATCGTGAGGGCCGAATTGTATGTAATCATCTTTACTTTCTCATTTGTTGTTATGAAGTGAAATTTTTACGAATTTTAAAAATATTGTGAAAAGATTAGTAAAAGATGCAAAGAAATTATATGTTAAAAAAAACTATAATGAAAATTTAATATTTGAATCTTGTGTTGGCGCCCCCAAAGGCGTGCGCTCCTATTTTTCGATTAATACTTAATTTCATATTTTAAGTGAATTAATTTGTCATATCCTGTTCATATGTGTATCATTCAATCTGCCATACATATACTGTATTTTATATTATTTCAATTTCTGGCACATCTCAGCTGCTTTTTGGCAATAATAATGTAGATTTTTCATTTTTCTTATTCATAATCATAAATTTATTATACATATTCTAATATTATCTAGGTTTATAAGTAAATTGAAATTTTTGGCAGATGATAGTTTTCATTTGTTTTCAATGCAAACAATGACATACCGTTTTTTACTATTTTTCTCATTTATTTCTACAATATTGCACATACATCCCAGTACTTTATAATCACATACACCCTAAAAAATTTCCTTAACAAACTACAGAAAGATTTATCAAAATCCGCATAATCGTTTAGAAGGAGTATACAGTGAGTGCTTGTAATTTAATATGAAATTTATATAATAGCAATAAAGCTCAATTTGATTCTACATTTTAGTTAGAAAACGTTTGTATGAGAAAAAGAAAAGACTGTCTTTAGGGTTTTCCCGGCAATTATTCGTTTTTTTCTCGCCGTAACAACCATCCTTGAACTTCAACGAACATTTTAAAAAAATTGGCCAAATTGGTCCAGGCGTTGTTGAGTTATGCGCTTACCAACACATTTTGCGATCCATTTTTATATATAAGATTTTCATTACTAATATTTATAATTTTAAAAATCGTAATATGCAATATAGGTTTATATTGAGAAACAATGTGCCAATGCAAATACATTCGTTGTGAGAATTGACATGATTTATTTATGGAGATTTTTCGAACTTCTTGTGACTAAACATAAGTATTTGTCTCATTTATTTATAAGTATATAAAAGATAGTACTATATTATTTGAAAAGTACGTAATAGTACATAGTTTATTTATTAAACAATATTAAAGTTACAAACGTTTCGACGTACTTTTCAAACTTTTCAAGTGCGTTTCACCCGAAAGAAGCAAGACAATGCATAGAGAATTCGTGACCAAGTTTAATCAAATTTATTAGATATATATTTACACTGATAATGAAATAATCGATAGTCTCGAAACGTTTGTAACTTTAATAGTATTTAATAAATATAGTGATAACAGAGTGCATACCATTGCTTTCATTGACTAAAGGAAGGTTAATTTTAAAAATTGAAGATGTTACTCAAAAAGTTCTTACCAACAGTGGATTAAAAAAAAGTTTTGCATATTGACTCACCATATGTTGTTTCAAATACATTAATTTACTTTACCTAATTTTGTATATAAAATTTTAGGTTCTTTTATTGTTTACAGTTTTTTTCCCGACATATTTTTATTTTTCACTAATTTTCTCATACCTATTTAACCACTCACAGATATCATTTTTTTTTTAAGTTACTATTTATTTATTTATATATATACATTATTTTCATATCTCAGACAGACGGAGGTGCCTGGTATGAGAGATTATGAAAACAGTTTTCATATTTTATATATACATTTCATTTAACTTATTTCATTAATATAATATCTATTATAATTAAAATATCTTTATATAACTCTTCAGTCTTCTTTGTCTTCAATTTCTTTATAATATTTCTTTATTTATTTAAATTTATAAATTTAAAATTTATCGTCATCATTGGTCATCTTAATATCGTTTGACAATTCATTATATATAAATTGTCATAATTTTATATAAATTCATTATATAAAAATTTTGCTAATGTTATTTTTTGCTATGGAGGGATTTAACACGTAAACACGTAATAATATACAAATGACGTATCTAATACTTATCTTATTATACGCATGCTAATAAAAATATGTTTATTAAACATTTAGCATATTAAATTTATACTCAATTATATTGCTGATTTAAAGAGATAAAAATGCAGGCAATAAGTAAGGCAATGTTATAATTTCTATTTATTATAATTTTCAGACATATTAGTTGATTTTATATAGTTACCGCCTTTATTTTTAACAAACCAAATTTACAAATATTATTTTGCAAGTGTTCCGAAACATGCAAAATCACAGCAGACCCGTGAAAAAGGCATGCTGGGGAAACCACGTAAAAAACGAGCTAAGCACACTGCCTCGTACGTGGCGTTTAAACGTACTTTTCAAAGTGATATATCTTTAAAATGATGGCTCTGAGCAGAAAAAAGTATAGATGCATTTTTGTAGATAATTTTATGCTATACAATATTGTCTCATGTAATTTTGCTATAAAACTGACCATTTAGCTAAAAATCGCAAAAGGGTCATTTTTTGACCTTTGACATTGTGCCATTTTTTTTAGCTCGCATCGGATCGATGGGGACTTCTGAGATTTCTTTTATAATTGTATTTTAAACAATTTTGCCAAGTTACAGCCCTTCATGAATTATAGTAACCTTGAATGCGTAAATTGACTTAGCTAATATATTTAATACCGAAAACCTGTGCTAAAATTTTAGCTATCCGCAAAATTAGTTAAAATGATGTTGATATTTTTAGTATCAATTACATTTCTTTAGGGCGACTCCGGAGGACCCTTACAATGTCGTTCGCCGGAAGGCCGGTGGTTTTTAGCCGGGATAACATCATTTGGTTCTGGTTGCGCTCGGCTGGGCTATCCAGACGTCTACACCAGGACGAGTCATTACACGAGCTGGCTAAGAGCCAAAATCACCGAAGATAGAAAACTGGAAGAACAGGAAGATGATTTGTTATAGATTTTGTATTTGTTAAATATATTTATTTTAGCTTATGAATGCTTGTCATTATTGATATGTTGTAATCATCACGTTACTATGATCAAACTTTCTATTTGGTAAGATAAATAAGCTAATTTTATGATATTATACCAGATTTTCAAAACGGTATTAAAGTGAAAGTTATGACATTCTGGTGCAATGATAGTATCCTCGACCTTGCAACAACGTTTCGAACTTCGGCCTTATGTACAACCTGAATAATCAGAAGTTCCAGGTTTCCCAGGATTAATAATTGCCATCAGAAGTTTCATGTTCGATACTCGTTTCAGACAGCAGTAGTCACATTGATTTTCGCGTGAAAATAAAGCAATATGTTTCAAATTTCAATCTGATAATAAGCAGTAGTGATCACCTGAAAATACAGATGGGCTGCGATGTTTCTTAGATCCCGACTCGAAAGGCGACCGTGGGGTTGCCTTCTAATAGCGTTCATCAGTATTAGAAATAAGCTATATCTCACTCAGATAGTAATGAAAATCAATGGATTTTCTACTAATAACGTCGTTCTTTGTAATAAGCTTACAGGACATGTAATAGTTTTGATTGCTCAACATAACACACAAACGTAAGTCAATAAATATAGACCAAAATATATTTGCGAGAGAACATAGCTCTTCGGGGCATTGCTGCAACATATCACAATCCGAAAGTACGATCATTGTCGTCTCTAATAGCGCAAATTTTATCATAATTTGTGTGAACAATCATTGAGTTGCCTTCTAATCGCGTTTGGTAAATAAAATTCTAACTAGTGGTGTATGGCATCGTGCCTTAAGACAAATTGCTGAAACTTTCCGTACCGTAACGAAATGTTCGAGGAATATTAAATGTTTTCAAATAGATTATTATAAATCAATAATGTAACTTTGTCTAATATTTATAAGAATTATATAAACTGAAGTGCAAAGTTGAAATTATTTATTTAAAGTATAAAAGTGAGCTTTAGAACTTTAGCAAGAATTAAAATTATTATCTGAATTATTTTCGATATAAAAAAAAAAATTTAAAAAAAATTAAAAAAATTTTTTTTTTCAAAAGCAATTGTTTCCTCAACGCAAGCAGTTTTTTGAATCATTCAAATCGGATGCTTAGTTTTCTCAAAAATTGCCATTTTTTGTACATTTAGCTCCGTATCTTTGAAACGACTGGATCTGTCTTCGCCAAAAACTAATCAGCACATCTCCCTATCAATAGAAATCGAATGATTTTTGAACTATTGAAATCGGTTGCTCTGTGCGCTCGAAACGTGGACAAAAAATGCGGACATACAAAACACAAACACACACATCCATTTTTTCTGAGGTATGCCAAAATGTTCAGAAACCTTCAAAACGTGAAGATATGCAAACATTTTCGTCTTCGATTTTCGGAATCAAAGAATAAGCACCGTGCACAACATCTATTAAATATCTTTTATTGTGCAATTCTGCTGCAATGCCTGGCGAAGACTATTTCAGTTGGAAACATAATGATATCTACATTCCCAAGTAAAAACGGATATCACTACTGATTTACATCAAGTTGCGAGATGGCACCGGCTCCTTTCATTCAGGTCCACTCGTTCCTCGTTCTAACCACCTAGCTACGAGCAAGCCTGATAATAATGCATAGACGAATCTGAAATATTCTTTTTCTACGTACCGACGGCTTTAAACCTTCTGTATATAGTTTTTGAAAACACATTTTTGGTATATAAATTGGTACGATTGTCAAAAATAATATTTACCTCCATTGTTCAATACATTACTGTAAACTGTTGCGTAATAAATTCGCCCTTGATAGTAGAAATATTAAGAAGAGAGTTTGTAGGTGCATACGTACGTCGCGTTTGCCAAATTCGTCGGTTAAGGTAAAGAGAATATTCTGAATTAAAAGGTTATAATATACATACACATCGTGGCATAAGTTTTATATGTCGAGCAAACGTTAATAATAAAATAACAATAGTTTAAACTATAATAATCATGTGTTTTTTAAATGATAAACAATATATAGGCTTGTAATAAATTTTTATCGCATCGACTTTGCAATTATAATAGTTTGCAAAGTAAACATTACGAAAGTTTATTGAAACGTCTGCTATATATATATACGATTTGCTATATATATATTGGCATAACAATTTTACAATTTACATCGCCGTCGCCGAGATTTAACTATAAATTGACGCATGGCGTAATTCGTAGAAAAAGTGTTTCTGATAATTCATTTTGTTCTATCAAAAATTAAATACCGTGAAAACTATTTATATTTGTGTGTGTAAAACTTGTGTTTGTGTAGTGTGTAATAGTAAACTTGTAACACAATCGACACAGTAGCGCATTCAGCGACAAAGGTAAGAATTTTAGTAATTTGATGCATGCATTAAACTTACAGGATTTAAGAATAGTTTAATAAAAATATTTAGATTCAATTATATAGTTGCAAATTACATCCAAAATGGATATTCCTTTATTATCACCAATTTCAGGTACAAATAAATTAAAGTGATTTTATTTATACTATATGTGACCATAATTATTACTTATATACAATTTATATATTTTGAAAACAGTAAAATATATTTAACATGATATCTGAGATAAATCTTAAAGAATAGGGCTTTTATAATATAGTAATCTATATTGTAAAAAGCTAATTCATGAAACATACACACAAAATGTTTGGAACGGAACACATTTTGTATTGTCATTTCAATATGATTGTACACATTTTTTATCGGATTGAAAACTTCATTTAATGATTTGATTTGAAAGCTGTTTCATCGGATAACATTCCAATAAAACAAAATTTTGCAATATAATATTTGAGAAATATTTTGTAGCTGTAACAACTAAGAGCTGCAGAAATATTAACATTGGCATGTACAATAATGCGAATTCTTAATAAACCCTGTAATCCGACTAATGTGCTTGATAAACCATATTACAAATCCATTGATTCGAAAACTTAAATTTGTTAGTCTTCAAAAACTTAACCAAAATAGTTATTTTTATTTGATTATTATCAAATAAAAGAAACAAATAATAATGTTATCATACAAAACTGTATTCTAACAATTTGTTGAACTGGCCAAACATAATAATTCGTAACCCTAATATATTTACTTGCTGTTATTACTTTGTTTAATTGATTGATTTTGTCGATTATATTTGGTCATGATTTTGGTAGAATGTCCTGATTACTTTATGCCAATTACTCTCAACGCGTTATAACTCATATTAATACCTGAATACAATGCGATTAGTATTATACCACACTCAACAATAAACTTATTTTTCATGTGTGGCCTTAGTTAATAAAATTATAATCCCTATAAAACATTTTAACAGTATTTATATTCATAAATACATATTTCAGTTCCTTTTTCTTACATAATTACCTATAAATTTCTTTAAAAAAATTCAACATTAACTGTTTAAAAAACAAATAGAAAAAGATTGTTGATAAAATATATTGCACATGCATGCTGAACTTGAATAGTTTTTTGTAAGGTTGAAGAACCAGCTTTCACCTAATTGCGATATCTTATGATTAATAAATGAGTCTTAACTAAATATGTGTTGACCCAAAATAATACACAAGATTATGATTTTTCTATGTTGTAATTGCCGTTTAAACTAAAAATCTGACTCATGATCCAAACTCTTCAGTATCACTTTCAATTGGCCCAAATGTGTAGTTGCCTTGTCCATCAAATTGCAGAACATGGTCGTGGTACTTCCACAAAGACTTTCTGTGCGATACAGTGAACAGTGTTATTCCAACCTAAGAAAAAGTTGAAATTCAAATTTAGGTAATACAATATTAGATCCTCAAAAATATAAATTCAAGCATTTGGTATATATTTAAATGCTTCAGGTTTTCATAAACAATTTTTCTAATTGATGAGATAATTTTACCTGTCTGCAATATTGATACATGCTTCCTTCAACATCAACAGAGACCGCACTAGTGCATTCATCTAATATAGCAAACTGAGGTCTGTGATAGAATAATCTTGCCATCTAGAAATAATTTATATATTATTATTTCCACGTTGACGTTATTCTAAATTGATTTGCAATTAGTCACCAACCGCAATTCGCTGTTTCTCGCCTCCTGATAAAACATCTATCCAATCCTCGACGGCATCCCAACCATCCTTGCGGCTCTGAAGATGTGTTAATTGCACCAGTTCCAAATAGGATGTTAAATCATCATCAGATTTACCACGACGTTGCATCTCCTCACGCGTGTGGGGATATATAACCTAAGGAGAAATAATTTAGTTTCACCATGATCAGTTGAACCTTTTGGCATGGAATTTATGACCAATTGAATATATTTGAGTACATAGTCATATGTGTTTCCATTATCATTTACCTGATCTCTAAGAGTTCCTAAAGTCATGTAAGGCCTTTGAGGTATGTAAAACAGTTTTCCTGAAGGAGGTTTGGTCATTGAACCTCCCCACAAAGGCCATAGCTCTCCAAGAATGCGGAACAAACTTGACTTGCCACAACCGTTGGGTCCGCATACAAGAACATTTGTACCAGAACTTTGAATTATTAAAATCAATTAGAATCCAAATGCATAAAAAACCTCTCTTTCATAATTTTGTGATGTGATCAAGTAGCAAGTACCATTAATGGGCAATATTTGAGTAAATAAGTATAAAGTACAAAACTATTCAGAATTTATATTTCTTACATATCTAGGAAATTCGTTCTCCATTTTTCTAATTTGATTTTCAGAATTAAAATTTCTTCGATATGTAACCGTAGCTTTAAACTGCTTGTTGCTAAATTAATATGGTCATATCAATCAATAAATTTAATTACTCAATACAAAAACAACACAAATTTTCAACAGAGAATGCAAAAAATATAAAAAATTGCTATTCTTAATTGTTATTTCATTAAATATAATTAAAATACATATTCTTCGAAGACATTGAAAGTAACAAATACTTATAGCAATAGTAGTAATTATACTAAAATTTGATACAAATGCAAATAAATTGAGGGTAATCAAATTATACATTCGTTCTCAAAACATTGCCTTTGTTTGCAATTTATTATTTTCAAATTCAAAAACAACTCGTTTAATTTATTACTAGTATTGTCAGTGATAACATAAATAAATTAGTCATTAGCCATAAAAAGATTTTCAAAAAAAAAACTTACTTTACTTCAAAGCTTAGCTCTTTGACCAGAACATCTCCATTGGGAGTAACTAATGGAACATTTGCAAATTTGATAATGTTGTCTTTATAAACCATGCGACCACTGCCGGGTACTAATTTCACTTCTGAAATAGTAATGAAATTTGATTTTAATGATGTATTTAAAAATAGTAGGGTATGATAAACGCATAGTATGAACCATGGTTATAATATCCAACATTGATATTTCTTTATTTCTACTCTAAATCATTACTAGTAATCCAAAGAATCTATATTATATTTTTACCAGCATTAGTTGAGTCAGTAACCATCGTTCTTTGATAATGCCCATTATTCAAATCCTTCAGTACCACAATTAATTCAGTAACTCTAGACGTAAAACCTGCAAAAGTGAATCAATATTAACCAAAATGATCAGAACATATATTAAAATAAAATCTCTGACCTGCCAGTCTCGTCATTTCTCTGCCTGCCAGCACAAGTCTGCCAATAGCTTCAGCTAATTTTACTAACATCCTTCCATAAGTATAATAGTGCTATGATAAATAAAATAATAAATAAATAATAAAAAGTGCATCTCATTTTTATTAGTAATTTACCCTAAATCGTTCCGTCTTATTATGTCCGGTGAGTAATGGATGATCCGCTTTGAAGAAAGGCATTGAAACTGCGTGGAAGCCAACAAATGTTGCAAAATCTGAAATGTCAGAAATAATTTCATAAATCTTTTCACAAAAGTGAGTATATTTTCATATTTTGAATAATTATATACTTGCATTTTGCTACTATATTATCTATAACGCCAATAAATACTTTGAATTCCAAGAACTTTCTTAAATGGTCGGTGAGTTTCTTGAAAGCGGCGAGAACTGTAAGTTTCTCACGGTGGTTTCCGTTGTAAAATGCTATCTAATAAAATTGAGAGGGTAACAAATTAGGTATATTAAAAAGCCAATGATAAAATTGCCATTTTTTCAACCAAACAGAAATGCGTATTAAAAATGTTATTTACTATCTTATAAAAAAACGAAAAAGTAGATTATATTAAATTGAACTAACCTCTTCAGAATTCGTAATAAGTCGACTGTTAACATATCTGAATTCGCCTTCAAGTTTCTGTTCTGTTACGGTCATCCTTCCTGAAAAAAAGATTGTATCTGTATTCATAAAATGAAATTTGTCTATAGAAATATTTGGGTTGATACACGTAAACTTTAATTTTTTGTGTCGTTTTTTTGAGACGTTCACTTTATGGAACGTGATTGTTGAATATTTAATTCATGATACTGTTAAATTGAATTCTTTTCGCAGATTTACTAAAAATTTTACATTAAGGCAAAATTAGAGTACTTCAGAGATTCAATCTGAAATGACTTTATCGCACATATTTGCTTTGGCCTTTGCTATCACCAATGTTTTTCTTTAATTTCGCATGAGCTTTTGTAACCGATGTTTACTTCTAAGAATATATCGCAAACGCTATTAGAACTAAAGTAATCCAATCCTTACTAACTGTTAGATTTGTATTTATGGGGCCGATTCTGCTGCATAACAGAAAAATGTTATGGCAAGGCCATGTTGTGAAGAACTTTCCATACAAAATATTGACATAGGCCATGCCGTTGCTGTGCAGTCAGGCGTATTTCTCAAGTTGTCGGATAGAAAACATAACCTAGAAACCGCACAAATGTCAAAAAAACGATATTAGATAACAGGGTCTTTCTAATTGAGGTTCATAACATACGAGTGACGTTGTAGTTTATGTGTAAAACGATGTTATGCGTCAGAATCGGTCTCTATATTTACTGAAGAACGCTATTAGAGGGAGGAAGCCAACGATTTATCCTTTTAAATTATATTGTTGAATCAATTTTTACTTGAAAGTGAAAAACTGATATTACTACTGCTTGATATCATGAAATGTGGGTTCAGGCCATACGTAATATTATTAATCTTTTATAAATCTGAATCAATTTAGTTGTAGTCTTTGATCTCGTAGGGTGTTTTGTCAAATTTTGTAAAAAGAAATTAGTATATAAATATAGTAAAAATTTTAGTGAAAAAATTTAATAGAGTAGTACGTAAACTTAGCAAAAAAAAATCTTTATTGACAAGATTTAAAATTTTTAAATTACTTTAAAATCAAACATTTAATGCAAAATAATCTGATTGAAACAATTTAATTTGGATACCACAATAAAAAGAAGGATTTAGTACAATTTTGAGACAGGATTATAGGCTTACAACATTTCCATATTATTTCCAGACGGTTTTTAAAATTGCACAATTATTAGATGATATTTTTTATATTCATTTACATAATATTTTATCACATAATATTTTTAAGCGCAATAATAAAATGGTGGATACGTTGACCTCGTGTTAATGAGTCAAGGTATAAAATGCATGCATTATATTCAAATTACCTGTAGGTCTCCTCAGGTACGTCAAGAAAACTCCGGATACAAACAAGTAGGCTAACATAAGAGACGGCGTCTGAAACATTTAAAATTTTAATTATATAAATACCAAAATATGCAGTAATAATAAAATTGGATATATCTAAAGAAATGCGAAAATCAGTCAGATAAAATTTTTATTGATAAAAAAAATATTTTTTGAACTTTGGTTACAAATGTTACGAATTTTACAAATACTTTGATCACACGAAGATTAAGTAAACCATATATTGAAAAAAATCTGATATTGCAAAAATAACGCATATTACTAAATTTAGCAAATACCAACCAGTTTTTATAATTGAACATAAAGGCTGTGCCCTAGGCATTCATCATTTTAGTTACCAAAGTAACAGTATTAATAAAATTGGACATAACTAAGAAAAGTAAAAAAACGAGTGAGATAAAATTTCTATTACCTGTCCACCCAAATTTGCTGTCAGTCTATACACATATATTATGATGTCCAAAATGGGTTTGCAAATATTTCCATAAAGATCAGCTACTGTATCACAGAATTTATCAATGTCGGTCGTCAGCAACTGATCTGCATTTGCTATGCGAGTGTCCAAATTCGACATTTTATAATATGTAAAACCCCTTCAAAATAAATGTAAGAATTATAAAAGTTGATTAAATGTTACCACATATTTCTAATTATGAAGTCATTGCACAATGGAGAAAACAGTGATATATTTTACCTAATAATAAATTGATCACTACGTAGTTACTAAAGAAATAATTAGACAGCTTCTATAGCCAATGAACCAATACATAATTGCAATTTGCTGAAGCTATTAAATTACAAATTAATGGGAATTATTTCAATTTGTTAGCGTAGTTACTAGTTTTAATTAGTTTCCGAGCATATAGATCGTGTAGCATCCACATTGACTAATATAAAACTAGGTAAAACCCTAATAATCTTATTGTTAGTCTTTTTCTAATACTTACTTTAAATATTGCGAATACAGATGATGGGTCATATTAGTCCGAAGTCTTAATTTTAATTCTCCTATACTCCATTTTAGTACATTGTTAACTACTGAAATCTGTAATAAAAGTCATGACTTAAAAATTGCTTCATTTTTCTGGCCAATAGTCATTTCATACATTTAACAGCATTAAAACTTACTAGAGGCATTGCACCAAAATACCTTAGCAATCGCTTTTGGAATAATTCTTTGTCCATATTAACAATAGCACTAAAAATACAATATATAAAAAAATAATAAATTTAAATAAATTATAAGAAGCAACAAAAAAACTGTATCATAAAGGCACGTGCCATCATGCATATATTAAAATGTTGTACTAATTATATGCAAATTATTTATGCAGATTAGATATAACTATGCATTCACTAATGATGTATTATAATTATATTAATTATAAAAATATTAACATAATTTTAATAGTATTTTTATAATTAATAGGAGCAATAATTCAATTTTTAAGTATTTATTTTTTCTTATTAAGCATATACATTAATAAAAAGATCAATGTCTTATTAATTCATGTTACAATTAGAGAAAAAACTATACTTGCGATATTTTAATACGTCAGACTTAATTTTGTCTTATATCATTCGTTGAAAACAAAAAACAGAACATATAATACATACAATAATAATTTATAATAATATACAAAAAACAATATTTATAATTGTAAGATATTCTAAGCCATATACATCGATGTTATACCGCAATTTATATTATTATAAATTATTAAATTATTATATTATAATATTTATATTTATTATTATGTCTCTCTTAAAGCGGTTACACGTGCACAATTTGAAGTAAACGAGAACATAACTCTAGATGTAAGTGGCATTTTGCCACAAGACAAGTTAAATTTTTTTTCCGATATGTCTAAATAATGGACGTAATCAGATGAATAAAAATTGAGATTTAGCAATTTTAGTAATTGTGACGATAGTATTTAAAATTTCAACGCAGCCCATTCGAAACTATGAAAAATAATTATAATTGAACTACTTTCCTTGCAATTAGACCTGCAATATTTTAGGAAATTTGTTAAGACCATGAAAAACTCTATAATCATACAAAAAACTTGTTTTTCAACAATAAACCACGAAGAAACAGCCCAGCCGATCTTTGTCAAAAACTAATGAGCATATTTCTAAACATCTTCGGAACGTATTTTAAAATGTCAAAATCGGTTTAAAATATTTGGCCTAAACGTGGGCGAATCATTTTACACTTATTTAATAATTCTGTATTTTATTATTATAAAGAAACGGCCTGGCCGATTGTCTCATAGAACTAATCTCATGAAAGTACCTATCAAGTTCTATCAAATGATTAAAAATTTTAAATCGGTGCAGCCATTTTTGGGAAAACGTCGACAAAAGGTCATTTTTTTGGCTCACATACACGCCCACATATACATACTATTTCCAATTTTAGTTTCAAACGATACAGAATGACTTGAAACGCCAAAAAATGAACAAATTGTTTTTTCCTGGACAAAAAGATTAATTATTTTGGCTCAAATACACACCCACATATACATACATACTATTTCCAATTTTGGTATCAAACGATACAGAATGACTTGAAACGTCGAGAAAATGAGCAAATTGGTTTTTCTGGCGATAAAAGATCAATTATTTTGGCTCAAATACACACCCACATATGCATACTATTTCCAATTTTGGTATCAAACGATACAGAATGACTTGAAACGCCGAGAAAATGAGCAAATTGGTTTTTCTGGAGACAAAAAATCAATTATTTTAGCTCAAATATACACCCACATATACACACTATTTCCAACTTTGGTATCAAACGATGCAGAATGACTTGAAACGCCAAGAAAATGAGCAAATTGGATTTTCTGGCGACAATATACGAATATCGTATATTGGATTTACTGGCGACAATATACGAATATCGTACACTTCTTCAGGGAGTTGAAAAATCGTAAATATTGAAATTGATTCGAATATAATGTAAAAATCTGAAACATATTCAGGAATTTGAATCATTAAATTGATTTATGTTTGAATTATGATTATTTGTTATTAAAATATGTTTATGGTAAATAAATTGCCTAAAATTCTTCTTACAAGTTCAAATGTTCAACAAAGCTTTAAACAGTAATAAAATTAACCCTTTCCACTCGCGAATTCTGGAATTTATATGTATTTTGCCACCGGAGCGGAGGCATTCGAGTCGAAGGGTTTATACATTTTTTCTTTTGAATTTAATTAAATATCTAATAAAAATATAAAGCGAGCCACAGCAAACATTTTAAATATAAAATACAGATGCATAAATATATATGCAAAAAAGATGCAAAAATAAATGGTACCTCAGATAATTTCACAGTTCCCTTAAAAATTGAATCTATGCTTTAACATTACCTTTCAACTAATGTGCCATTTTGTATCATCCACATATCGCAAAGGGATCTTGCAATTAATGAAGCTGCTACTAATACTAGAAACCCACTTTCTACGCTCCATATTCCTGGTATGACGATTCCTAATAATAAACAGAAAATCAATATTATTTACAATTTAATTATTTTGTGTATTACATACTTATAGATAATGAATGATGCTCATTTGATTTGAAAAATTACATTAAATTTAATCGAAGTACTGGTTTGAAATTATCAGTTCAACCAGGAATCCCACTTCACATTACTTCCTGATTTAAAAATGCTCATATGACATACATATGAGTTGACTGCTCTGTGTATTATACAGATATATTCAAGATCAAGGTCCCCATCTCGTGAGTTATGTTTTTGTTATATGTGATACGCTCTCGGTTATATATACTTAATAATGACCTTACATTTCTTGAACTTCGGAGACAACGACTTATTCTTATACAACACATGTAAAATGAAATAAATATTCCATTTTTTTACAGACGTTAGATCTAGTAATGTAAATAAATTCTTTACATTACTAGATCTTACTATTTAATAAGAAATCTAATAAAATGATAAGAACGCAAATTAATTTGGTAGTGATTCGTGGTAAAGTTGATTAAATCATAAGCAGTTGATAAACAACAAAAGTTTTTTTTTTTTGAAGTAAAACTTCAAAATTTTCTAATTGAAAATATTAATTAATAATATTAACGATTAGTAAGTTTATTGATTAGAAATTATTCCTATATTATTCCTAGTTTCTATAAATCTTTGAAGTTATTAAAATGGAAAAAAATTTTTAGGCAAGAAAGATATTACAGTTATTCAGAGAATGAGATTATATCGCCAGCGAAAAAATAAAAAAAAAATACAAGCAGTCAATGAATGTATGTTCATTTTAATTACATGAAGTTCATCAAACACAATTACATGATGAGTCAAGTTGCAAAAACAATATTTGTTTAGGCGTTGTTAAACGTAATCCACTGATGTATGAATGAATATTATAGAATTTATTAATTAGCAATTACTTCATTTCTCTAATGGAGGTTCATTTCTAAATGCTAATTACAATACAAACCGATCATGTCATATTTGAAGTATGACTTTAATTACATGATTGTTTTTAAATATTACACATAATTTCAATGCTATTATAAATATATAATTTATAATTTATCATTATATAAATGTGTAAATGTGTGCATCACGAGTGTTACCATATTACTAATAAACATTATTCAAACTTATTATATGATGTATTTATTTTTACTTAAATGCCATCTTGTAAGTACCAAATAAGTTTTATTTCAATCGCATGTGAACCTTACGCGTACTCTTTTTTTTGAATATATATAAGCCTTAACAATCCTAATGTGGAAGTATACATTCTTTAATTGAATGTATGTATAAAAAGAGGGATTAGTGGTTATAGCTATGGAATTTCAATCAGAAGTCCCAGATTCGAAGTCCGCCTCGAACTGAATGATGTCAAGCAGTAGTAATTTATAGTATTAATTCCAAGTGAAAATCAAACTCACCTGGTCTAGTCGCATAAAAAATATTCAGTATTACAAAAATTGTCATAGTTTTATCAAGTAGATATTGGCCAACCATTGGGTAGCCTTCAGAAAAACGCGGTAGTTAAGCAAATCATCACAATACAACATACAACATCACAACTTACAAAATAGTTAAGTTCTGATCGATTTCAAGTAAATCGAAAAATATAACTAGTTGTAAGTAGCATTTTGCCGTAAAGTAAGTTGCATAAACTACCCGATACGTATACGTAATCAGCTTGATCAATAAAAAATGAGATTCCGCTATTTTTTGGGTAAAATGTTGAACTTTTGATTTCAAAAATATAATTTTCGCTTTCACTGAAACATAATCAATTCCTTTCAAACATACGTACTTATAAATTCTGTAACTGTATAAATTAAACTAATTTGTTTAACGAATTTCATTTTATCCATTTCGTATTTTAAAAATGTATCTTATTTGCCTGTGAAAATAAACTGTAATCAGTAGCTACCACCGAAACACCGCAGAACGCGCATATGCTTAGATTCTGATTAGAATCCCTTAAACGCGGAGCTTCTAAACTTTGATGATTTTATGATTTAACCCGTTATCGCCTATAATATTTTAGTATGTTATTTCAGATATCTATCGTCATACAAAGTTTCATAAAAAATCCTCAAATTTTTTTTTCAACGAAGAAACGATCCAACCAATCGTTACCAAAAACTAATTAACGCGATTCCCAACCAATACCTTTCGAATAGTTTTTGAATGTGGTTCAATTTTGAATTCGGTTCAAAATTGTAGCCTGAAACATGGACGAAAACTTTACACTTTTCTGATAACTACAAAGAAAGGGCTCGGCCGATCGTCGCACAAAAGTTATAAACGATTGTCTTTATCGATTTACATCGAATGGCTTTCAAATTTTTGAAATCGGTCTAGCCATATTTGAGAAAAGTCGAGAAGCTCACATACACACCCACATACTATTCCAAATTTGTGTCTCATTCGATTCAGAATAGCTTGAAACGTAAGGAAACATAATCGGCAAATGGCTTTTTTTTTCTCGAAAACTTTAACTTCTCCTTCGGGAAATTAAAATGAGCATATATAATGAGTGCACTTTTTCTTTGAAATAAACTTTTAAACTAGTGGTGTGTATGGCATCGTGCCTTAAGGCAAATTGCTGGAACTTCCCGTACTGTAACAAAATATGTTCGAGAAATATGTTTTCATATAGATATTATTATAAATACTATAAACTGAATTGCAAAGTTGAAAATATTTGTTTAAAGTATATTAGAACCTTAAGTCAGAATTGCAATTAAAATCTGAAAAAATCTTGATATACAAAAAAAAAATATTTTTGAAAAAAAAAATTGAAAAAAAATTGAAACAATTTTTTTTTCCAAAAGCAATTATTTTGTTAAAACCAGCAGAAAGTTCTTTGAATCATTCAAATCGTACGCTTAGTTCTCTCAAAAACTGCCATTTTTTGCACATTTAGCTCTGTATCTGCAAAACCGTTGAACCTGGCTTTGCCAAAAACTAATCACCACTTCTCTTAAACTCGATTTCTATTTTCTGCATTCTTTGCTCCGTATCTCCGAAACGGCTAGACTTGCCTTTGCCAAAAACTGATCAGCACATCTCCCTATCAATAGGAATCGAATGTTTTTTGAACCATTGAAATCGGTTGATCCGTGCGTCCGAAAACGTGGACGAAAAAATGTATCCATACATACATACACACACACATCCATTTTTTCTGAGGTATGCCAAAATATTCAGAAACCTTCAAAACGTCGAGAAATGCAAAAATTTTCAATTTCGATTTTTGGACGGTTACAATAACTTACCCTACGGGAAGTTAATTATATGTATAACGCTTGTGAAAATTTATCAACTCTCTTGGAGCTTCGTTTTAACAATTTGATCTCCTTGTTAGAATAAAAAAAGAGTTTCTATTATAATTTATCAACCAGACTAATACAAAGAAAAATAATAGGTCTAAATAAAGCTCCTATGACATTTATTGTTACTGGTAAGATATATTTATTGAAATTGTTTTCAAAGCCATTAAGTATCATTAACCTTTGACCAAAAATTCATAATGAGCCACAAGCAGGTTCATTATCAAAGAACGAATGAATAAAACTTCTTTTATTCAAGGACATTGAACAACTTCGGTATTATATGCATATATTTATTAAATTTTAAACAATCGATAAAAAAAATCCATTACAATGCAAACGTGTTTTCGCATCGTTGCACTCTGGACCAGTGAACTATGTCGATAGGTATCCAGTTTTCTTTTACTGTTTTAGCAAATGTCGAAAATAACTTTAAAATGCAATCAAGAACGAAGTGAAATAGAACACAGAGTCTTATTATGTAGAAGATTAAAAATAACATTACAAACTTAGCAAAATAGTCATAACATCCCTACAATAAATTCAGAACTCCCTGCGATCGACGGACATAAATTTTTCTCAAGTTACAAATATTTCGATCATATGAAAATTGATAATATAATAATTCAATGCAAATTAAAAATGTCTGATATTTAGATAAAAACGCATAGTTGTAAATTTCTTAAATACATACTAGTTTATAATGGAAGGGTAAATTAAGAAAGGAAGAAGAATCCTTTAAATAAGTTGACTGTCATGTATAGTAGGGTGGACAGAAGTAGGCCACGTTTTTATTTTTGGTTGTAAAATGGTTAAAAATAAAATTATTTTCTTAATTTTTTTCTTAGTTGCAAGGGCATTCCAAAACGCAACTTTTTATCATAGCAGATGGTTGCAATTATGTTTGAAAGTATTTCTGAATGGCAAAAAAGTGTATTTACCGTGTTTTCCGAAAATGTAGGGAGAAGTGGGCCACCCAAATTTTTATCTAAAAAAATGCTGCTATATGCTTCAAATTCTTACCCTGATGGTTTTCAAATACGCTGAACACAAACCCGTTGTCATATTTACAAAATTCAAAATCAAGCATTCAAAATTGACTTCAATAAAAATGAAACAGTGACTTCAGTAAAAATGTTCATTAAAAGTCTGAAAAGAAGTAACAAAGTTGGAATGATAAAATTGTAGAAAAAAACATTTTGCAACATTCAAGCAAAGATTTTAGTGGAACACTTCTATCTACAAATCCATTTTGTGCATATGCATCCCACAAAAACACAATGTAAACAATCTAGTCCAGTCATTTGGTCGTTTTGCCGGTACAGTACTCCGGGAATTCTGAAAATTGGTAATCTTATAGATTTCGAGGTGCTCTTCACGAAAATCAACTTTGCCACCTCAAATTTGAAAGGCAAGTTGCCGCCTTATTGAAAAAATGGCGTCAAAAAACAGCTTTTTTAATTCTCCTCCTTTCTGACTCATTCTACAATAAAAGTATTTATGTACGAATTAAACTAGAAAAAATTTCCTACAATTCTTTAGAAAACCGTTTTTTTTGTAAAATTGATAGTTTGATCTCTCCATACTCGTATATGACAGTGTACACTCGTATATGATACTTTGAACTTGACCACATTCCTTCTAATAAATAAATATTTTCAATGTTAAATTAAGCTAATAAGATCTAGAAATAAAATAATTCAAATATTTTTCTGTTTTTTGCTGATTTTTTAACGTTTCAAGCTACTTGAAGCTATAAGGTGCTACTCAAGCTATAAGTATACTTATACCTACTTTGCCATTGAAGTGTTACAAACTTAGCAAAAAAACTGAAAAATATTTGAATTATTTTATTTCTAGATCTTATTCGCTTAATTTTACATTGAAAATATTAATTATTAGAGAGAATGTGGTCAAGTTCCGAAGTGCTGTCATATATGGAGAGATTTGATACTACGGCGAGAGCAGCAAAGACTTTGAGGCGGCCGTACTCTCAAACTATCAATTTTACAAAAAAAACGGTTTTCTAAGGAATTGTAGGAAATTTTATCTAGTTTAATTCGTACATAGATACTTTTATCGCAGAATCAGCCAGAAAGGAGATATTTTAAAAAAAGCTGTTGTTTGACGCAATTTTTCCAATATGGCGGCAACTTGCCGTTCAAATTTGAGGTGGCAAAGTTGATTTTCGTAAAGAGTACCTCGAAATCTATAAAATTACCAATTTTCAGAATTCCCGGAGTACTGTACCGGCAACAGCCTTTTTTTTGCACCAAATGACTGGACTAATCGGCAAAAATCATTTTGCATTTCAAAGATTATATGTCTATATAATATATTGCATATTTATTTGAATTTTTCTTGTGAAATCCCGTAAGAGCGTACGAGGGTAAAAATTTTCTCGACGAAATTCTCAGCGCGTTTCTCTGTACAGTGCGAAGGTAGTAGGTTTATAACCTCTAAATGCTTTTTAAAATTGAGCAAGTATTTTAATATGATAAACATGTGCGCGGCTCGACATATATGTCACTAGTCTTAAGGTTATTCGTGTGGCCCACGTCTGTCCACCGCACCCTACTATTTTCATAGAATATAGAAATGTTAGACTAATAAAGTGTTATGTCTAAAACGTAAATCTGTACAGATCAGATACATGGACTCCAAAGCCAACAAAAACTATCTGGAGATAAGAAAAGTTAAGAAAAGCCAACAAAAACTATCTGGAGAGTTTTGAAATGTGGTGCTGGAGACGAATCGAGAAGATAAAGTGGACATATTAGGTAACAAATGAAGAAGTCCTGAGTGAGTAAAGTGGGCGAAGAAAGTACTCTACTGAGCAAGATCATCAAAATGACTCATTTTGCAAAAAGTGTCTTCTACATAACGTTGTCGAAGGTAAAATAGAAGGACTAAAAGTATTGGCAAGAAGAAGAATGCAGATGGTTGATAACTTACGCGAGAAGAAAAAATACAGGAAACTGAAAGCCGAAGCACATGACCAGGAAGCATGGAAGCAGAAATTTATAAAGGAAAGTGCATAAATGTGTATAAAAAAGTGAATATATGTAATAAAATAACCATGGAAATAAGAAGAGAGGAAGAGGAAATCATTGATTTGTGGTGCTCTCACGCCATGAACTTGCCTTGAGGCACACCACTATTATATATTATTATTATAGAAATCCTAACATAGAAGTTTAATTTTAATATAACCTTTGGAAAATATACTCCATATACTATAAGACTTCGTTTGTTATGGGAAATACTCCAGGTCAGACTATATTCTAAACACGTCCGATTTGGCTCACATTGAGCAAATTTTTTTAAAAAAAGAATTTGCTTTTTTTAAGGAAGCGTAAACTAATCTTTTTTATCGCACACATTTATATTATCATAGTAATAAATAATAATAACTAGGAGTAAAATACTATAAATAAAAAATGCATCTTTAAGAGTGGATGTAGTATAATATGAATCTACTGAAATAATATTATTTGGAAATTTTTTAAATTAAGAATTTCGAAATAATGTTAAAAAAGGTACTGTACAGAGATTATTAAAAAATTTCAAGACATACCCGTTAATAAAACACTAATTTTAATATCTGCCGTTGTAGCTGATGAATATTGTAACAAATAGAGAGTTTTGTGAAGTTATGGGGGCGTCCATTAAAACCGTGAGGCTTCTAGCAAAAAAACGCGAAACATTACGTGGGAAAAGGAGGGGTCTAGTAAGATATCACGTGTATTCATTTTTTACCTCAACTTTTCGAAAAAAATCCAAAAATTATCCCAAAAAAAAATCAAAAGATTTACGATTTTTTGATAAATTGGGAGAAATTTACCTAACTGGAAATACATCTATTATTTGGTGGGAGAGGGGAGCAATTTTAAATATCACGACCAGAAGGGGTTCAAAAAATCCCTAAAAACTCTATCACGTGATTAATGGACGCACTATAAATCCTATAATTTTTGTTGTTGTCTGACTTTAATAATATAGCTTATATTGCCAAATATTAGTGGCAAAGTTTATAACCAGTTTCTTTTTAAACAAGTTTCTAATATTTAATTGAAGACCTTCGCCTAATGATTCGGAACAAAATTTAATATTTTTTAGAGAAAAACGTTCTTTATAAGGACTCTTTGGTGCAGATATATTATATATATATATATATATATATACATGTATATCATGTAATATGACGGTGACTTGCATTTTGGCCTATCAGCAGACAGTCGGTCATCGCGTTTTTTTTAGACTGTGCATTTTCTAGATAATATTCATGATATTTAAATATACATATGTCTTGTTATTAAACAGATTATTATTCAATAATAATAACTAATTTGTAAATTATATAAGTGCTGAAATTAACTTGAAAATAAATTATAAAACATAACGGAAATTGTAAAATTAAGTATTTTACTAAATTGTGATTGATGATTAGATACGGCGTGAACTATGTATTTTGACCACACCATTAAGTAATTTTACACTGTTTTTTCGTATCTCATTTATTTGAATGATAACATCATTGAAGGAAGTAATACATAAAATAGTATTAAAAATAAAAAGTCGCAATCGAAGTATAATAGAAGTAATAAAAAACGAACTATGGGCTTGTCCGTGGCTTCGTGCGTAGTAGTAAGTAGTAAGGCTTGCTTGCAATCACACCCTGATATCAAACAGTAGCAATTTCTCTTGAAAATGTGGATTAAAATAATTTTCCAAGTAAAACGAAACCTTTTTGGCATTGCTGTATAAAGTTTAAATAATATCTATTTAAAAAATCTTATTAAAATGTAAATAGATAGGACATCGGGTTGCCTTCTAAAAATATAAGTTGGCATTCACAGAACTTTTCATCACAACAGCCCATAGAACTCTTAAGTTCTGATTTAAGTAACAGCGAGAATAAACAATATTTTGTATCTCTACAAAATTATACTGTTGCTGTTTTTTTATAAAACGTTTGCAAATTTACGAAAATACTCCTTCAACTCCAATAAATACAAAATCGATTTATTGATATTTAAAACCACCTGCATAACCACAAGACGAGAAATAGACTATAAATTAGGATCAATAACCTGATTAAATCGCGGTATACGAGTTGATTAGCATATCATAAGAATTGATAGCCAACTCTGCAATGTTGAGTTTAAATACTTTTTGAAGTAATTTTTATTACTTGGGAATAACAAAATGATATATACTTACTTATTGTAATAAATATACTGAAATATGACAATCAAATGATATTACACAAAATATCATCCAATAAAAGAATCGTTTGTACGAAATTCTTATCTGGATTATCTCTTATAGAATGTGTCAGCAGAAAATGTACTCTGCTCTTTTTTTTCAAAAATTGTCGAAATTTGAAGACTAATTTTTAATTATAGTGTTTGAAAAATCGTGTACTTACGTCAAACCTCAATTTTCAAAATGGTGCAGAAAATATGAGGTGTTAAAGAATATTTTGACAATATTATAATTGACTTAATTTCATAAAATTATACAGAAACTCGTACTCTATGTTGATGTTATGTTGTATATTTTTGATTGCTAAATAAATTATGAATACAAAAAATTTAAAAAAAATTAAAAAAATGCTTATGTACTCTGGGCGAATAACATTCACCAATAAAAAAATACCAAGTTTATATTACATATTGCTTCAAAATTATTAAATAAAATGAAAAAATTTTGCAGTTTTTAGCATAAATCCAAAATTTAGTTTCGAATGTTTCATTTTCTTAATATAATAGTTTTAGATTTCAAAAAGACCTTGCTTTGACAGCTACTGCTCAGCATAATAAAATGCACCTTGAGTGACCTCACCATTCAATCTTAACAAACGTATTATTAAAATATGCAAATGTTCATATTCCACGAAACAAACAGAAAATTCTTTAAATTTCTTTCAAGAAATGAAATTTAATTTCTTGTACTGTACTGTAACATTTCTTAGACCTACCTTTTTCTAGCTGTTGTGCTAAAATTTAGCTACGCAGCTTTTTAAAAAGCAACTCAACGGTTGACCGATCTCTAGTTAACATATATTATTAAAAGGACTATTTTTACTTCGAAACTATTTACACATATATTTTAAAGTGAAAACTGATACTGCTTGACACCAAACTGTCCGCATTGAGTATCAGACCTGAAACCTTCTGTATGGAAGGCTAATGATGTAACCAGTAAAACTACGGAAAACTCCTTAGCCTTAAATGTAATCATACTTTTATTAAATTGCTATGAAATCTACCCAACGGTTGGCCTATTTCTAGTTGATATATTTTAAATCTAATACTGGTGATTTAGAATTTGATGCAGAAATTGTTGCAGTCCTTCTTCGGAATGCCTTGCTTTCTCTTCGAAACCTTTACATCTAAATTTTCAAGTGAAAACCGATGTAAGTACTGCTTGACATCAGGCTGTCCGAATTGAGTACCAGTCCTGAAACCTTCTGGGTGAAAGGGTAAAATTCTAACCAGTTGGCCACCGGAAACCCCTTAGCCTTAATAGAATTCATACTTTTATTAAATTGCTATGAAAACTACCCAACGGTTGGCCTATCTCTAGTTGATATATTTTTAATCTAATACTGGTGATTTAGAGTTTGATGCAATAATGCCGGACAAGGACTGCTTTCTCTTCGAAATATTTACATCTATATTTTCAAGGGAAAACCGATGTCAGTACCGCTTGACATCAGGCTGTCCGAATTGAGAATCGAGCCTGAAACCTTCTGGGTGCAAGGCATCAAAATAAGCCACGGAAAACCTCTTATAATTAGCCTTAAATGAATGCATACTTTTATTAAATTACGATGAATATAAAATAACCAATAATAATTTCAATAAAATGAACAAAACTGAGTTACAAAATTGCATGTAATGAAGGGCCGGTCCTACCCTGAATGCAAGGCATGCGAAAAATGCGGGCGCACACTTTAGGGGGCGCCAATACTTGTATTTTTTCATATAATTTCAATGACAAACTGTAAAAACAGATAAAAAATATATTAAAGGGGGCACCTTATGTCTACATATATTTTTTTTTGTTTGCATAGATTTATTGTCGATCAAAAATAATATAATTTTTTAAGACAATATACTCGGTGTAAATGCATTTAAAGAGATTATCTCCTATGAGATATCTCTTTTTTTATTATGTCTGCATATATGAATTCAAAGAATTCCAAACTGTATCAGTAATTTGTATGGATTTTCTTTACTATTAATATTAATTATCAAAACTGATTCATAACGTGAGGTGAATTATAAGTTTTATTATCATCTAAATGAATTAGTTTTACTTTCGCTGTCTAACATTTTATAACAGTACTTTTTATATCATCATATAGTATCATTAATAATTGAATTATTTGTAAGAACATATATATTGAAATCAATAGAAACTAACTATATTTACCTACATTACCATTAGTTTGGTATTTACTAATTAATATTTTAAGGCTTTCACATATTTTGAAATCACCGTTAAAATAGTAATTGGTAATAAATTCTTGTCTCCTTGTGTTGAATCATTACTTAAACTAGTTGAAAAAAATCGGAATCCTAAGAACTAATAAAATATTAGCCAAAGTCAAAAATCAAACTTTATCATAAAGGTGTAAAAAAGATTAATTCATCTGTTTCCTTAGTAGACACGGTACTGGGTTTTAGAATAAACAGATTGAAAAATAAAAAAATAATATAAGCTATAGAAATGATTCGTATCGTAATTCGATATTAAATCTAGTAGATGAGTTCTCTTTCTAATTCAAATCTTGACAATATTTATATTAATAACAGAACTAATCAAAGAAATAATTGTATTTCAGTAAATGTGAAGAACATGCCATACAAAACTCTTATTGTTAGTGTGCATGTTTCGAATTGCTCTTAATTGGAATTTATATTATTAATTTTTATTATTATAAGAGACAAGATTCTTTCATTGGAAAGAAAACAAATGTAATTCGGGCGTTAAATTTAATACACTGACGCAATTGCAAAAATGATTAAAAGATCATTAACATTACATTAACGAGGTGAAGTCTCTATATATACTATACAAATAAATACATACAAATAAAAATACACAGACACACAAATATATATATATATATATATATATATATATATATATATCCACTTCTAATGAAAATAATTTTCATTTCTAGACGAAGTTATGTCCTTTTGTAATGTTGTAAACGTTATTACAGAACGAAACCACTTTCTAAAGTGTATGTACGAGTAAACCAACATTTTATAGAAGAAATTATTTACATGTAATGAACTTTTGCAATTAACCGTTGGAACAAAACATTCTAGGGTCTAGTTTTTATTTTACATGCAATTAACCGTTTGAACAAAATATTCTCAGGTCTAATTTTTATTTTACTTGCAATTAACCGTTTGAACCTAGGGTTGAGTTTTATTAACTTCCGTAGTTATAGTAATCGCACAAAAATCGAAAATGAAAATTTTTATATATCTTTACGTTTCAAAAATTTTTGAACATTTTGGCATACCATAGAAAAAATGGATGTATGTGTATATGTGTGGGTGTGCGGATACAAATTTTCGTCAACGATTTCGAGAACACCGGTCAACCAATTTGAATGATTCAAAAAACATTCTATTCGTATTGATAATGAGACCTTCTGTTTAGTTCTTAGCGAAGGCAGATCTAGACGTTCCAAAGATACGGGGCAAAAAGTGCCAAAAACGGTAACTCAGTTTTTAAGAGAACGAAGCGTCCGATTTTAATAATTTAGAAAACATTTTACTTGTATTGACAAGATGAGGAACTAATTAAATTTTTGGCATGGAAGGTCCAGCGGTTATGAACTCTCAATAAAAATAAGTTAGAAAAATGTCGTTTAGCGGTCAAAAATGTTTATTGGTCATATGTACATTAAATTATTAGATATTTTATAGAGATTTTAATAATGTGTACACATTTTGTGTAATTTTTTTTGGGTTCCGTACCAAAAATTTTAATTACGGTACGGAAAGTTCCAGCAATTTGCCTTAAGGCACGATGCCATGTACCCCACTTTTATTAGTTTTACTTGCAATTTACCGTTTGAACATAACATTCTAGAGCATTGGTTTCCAACCTTTTTGTCATCCCCCGTTTTAATGAAGAAATTGCTTCGCTCTCCTTAATTTTTTCAACGATTTTATTTCATAAATACTTAACTGATATTATCAAACTACAAATTAATATGCAATATTTTGTAAAAATATACAAAAAAAATGTTCTCGTTCATTTTTTATAACATTACAACATTTTTTATTTATTTTCACTAATAGTAATAGTTGAGTAATTCTAATAGCATTTCCGCAAAAGAGGTACGACCCTTTTGTAACAGCGAGGGGGCGCGCCCCACAGTTTGGAAACCACGACTCAAAGTTCTAGTATAGTTTTTTTTTCATACCTTTATTTATTATTTTGACAATAGAGACTTATAAAGTCTCTAGTATAGAGTGTTTTCAAAAATAAGATATTATATTTGTAATCTAATATTGTGAATATTAATAAAAATAAACATGACTTTATCTATTGATGCATAAACTAATTAAAAAGACATATATGTTAATTTTTATCTTAATTTATTTTATCTCATAATGCATATTTGTTTATACCATGACATTACGCTTATGAAAATAAATAACTTTAAAAACATAAGTGCAACAAATTTAATTTTAAATATTTATAATTTCAATATAAGAAGAAGTAATGCATTTACTTCTTGTAATACTATCACTCGTCTTGCATTGCATTTTTATATACTTTCTTAAAAAAAATCTATCAATACATAAAAACAGACAGAGCATCAGCAACCTAAATTAAAAAAAACTTATTTTTCCATTAATTGATTATTTTATAAATATAATCTACAAATTTTGAAAAAGACATGTATTTCTGTTGTTTGCAATCTCAAAAGTTATGAAGTGCTGGTTAGGAACTGTATTTTAAGAATGCTTCTTAAAGATTTGATTTACAAAACCAACATTCATCTATAAAATACCACATATGATATAGATTGAAACGATTTACCGCCATCGGTTTGAATAATAAAACCCCTGTTTTTGCGACAAACTTGATATTATATGGATGCCTTTTCCGATATGGAAGATTCCTGTTGTTGTTTACTTGAATCGAATTGAACCGTTATGCATTTAAAACCATATATCGTGATCACAACAAAAATTAATATGCATAAAAATAAAAAATAAAAGCAGATGCAATATGCAGTAGCATAGAAAGAGTTTTCATTTATAATACGCATTTGTTATCTAATTATCTTATAATTAACTTACCTAAGAGCTGTCTCAAATGTTTGACAAATAAGGCATTTACGTGTGCTTTTGCACCCTTCTTGTCACGTTTTTCAGCGATCATATAATGAATTTGATAATCCGGCTTCACAATTTTTCTGCAATGTATATTCGTTTGCAATAGAACATTTAAGGAAATACATGTAACTCACAGAACTATATATAATTGACACTTCACACATAATTTTTACAGTAAACTTAGCGAGAAATAATCACCTAGATTTCGGTTGTTTCTTTCTGCGGTACAGAATCCACAAAATTGTGGCCAGCGCACTTGCACCGACAGCATTATTTCTTGTGACTAATTTACTAAAATTATTTGTCATTTTTAAATTATTTAACAAAACACAACTACACAAATTAACAAAAAAATTTGGAAGAAAGATTTCACATGAAATAACTTTATTGTGCAAATCGCAAGCGAAAAACGTCCTTCGACAAGAACTCCGTGCGCCTCTGTGTGGGTTTGTGGTTCGGTGCCCTGTCGTGAGACAAGTGTCAGATTAAACGCAGGCAGCCAACACTCATATGACGTAAAACGCGCGTGCATAACACAACACAAAAATGGCGCTCAATTCAAATTGAGATCACACAGAAGATACTATTGTATTTTCACTATTTTTATATCATTTATGCGTTTATTATGATCAGACATTGCTAATTATAAGTATTTTATACTGCTATGCTCTTTATATTTTTCAAATTTATTGATACAACCGTCCTTTTTTAATTCCAAATCAAAGAATATTATGTAAATTGTAAATGGCTAAACAACTTCGATCTGAAGCATAGGTTCCCAAACATTTTTGTGTGGTGGACCCATTGGGCTTTGCTATGATATTTTTGATAAATTTATATTATTATTAAATATTTAAAACTAGTGCCTTAAGGCAAATTGCTGGAACTTCCCTACCGTAATTAAAAATCTTGGTACGGAACCCAAAAAAATTTACACAAAATGTGTACGCATTATTAAAATCTCTATAAAATATCTGATAATTTGATGTACATATGTCCATTAAACATTTTTGACCGCCAAATGACATTTTTTTAACTTATTTTTATTGAGTCTATAACCGTCTTCGCCAAAAACTAATCAGCACGTCTTCTTATCAATACGAATCGAATGTTTTTTGAAATATTGATCGGTGTTCCCGAAATCGTCGACCAAAATTTGTATCCGCACACACACATACACACATAAACACACACACTCATACATACATCCATTTTTTCTAAGGTATGCCAAAATATTCAGAAACCTTTGAAACGTAAAGATATATAAAAATTTTCATTTTCGATTTTTTTTTTGAATATTTGGAAGCAATTTTGTACGATTTAATAATAGAGAATTTTGTAAAGTTTAATCTTACATCTCCAGGCTAATGAAGATGTCAAGTCTACATCTTTTTTTGTTAGAAGATCAGTAATAACGCTAAACCTCCTTTCCACTGTTTATTTTGCAACTATTAAATCATTTTTTTCTGTAGTATCCAGAAATACTATAATAACAGTCCCAAAAAGCGCAAATAATTTTGCTCTGCCTTTCAATAGGGTCTTTGCAAACTCAACCACATTGCGACCATAAATCGAATGCCCTAGGCCCTAGGCAATTTTGCAATAAGCTTATTGCCACAACTTACACATTTTTATAATTTTTACTTACATATTTTTATTTACTTTTTAGTTCTGTTTATAAATATTTTATGATGTGGTGTAAAGTGATCCACTACCATCGACCCCTATGTTTTTTCGTGGTCTCCAATTTTTTTTTCTCACGAGGGTCTATGTGGACTACTTTGGGAATCACTGATCTGAAGTGTAGCTAGAAACTGCATTAAGTTGATTAACTTTACGATAGTAATCAAAACCCGAAACAAATATTGAAATTGGTATAAATATCTATATTACAACTAATTATAAAATAGCAAAATTTTTTTATTTAGATTTTTGCTTAAACCTTTCAGTTAAATAGGCTAATAGTAGAAACAAAAATCCTAAATAGAATCCTGTCAATTAGGATTTGCTTGTATGTGTTGCACTATATTCCAGAGGTAAATGAGGCAGCAACAACTATTTACGTTTATTGTAAAACAGGTTTTGTTCTACCTAGGAAACAAAACTGTGAACCTGAACTTCAATAAACAAAGCCAGTTTATTACTTAGTTGAGATTTTCATACTTAATTTAATTTAACGGCCAATTCAATTCAATTCAATTCAAAGACTATATATTTCAGTATATAAAAGTATGTACATTGCACTTTATAACATGGGTTTTTTACCCGAAGGTATTGTATCCTTCATTGGATTTGATTTTACAAACAATAATTAATTCAAAATATATAAATAAATTAATATTTGTGTGACAAAAAAGAGGAATGAAAATTTATCCCCAAAAAAAAATCACATAGCACTATTTATAATAACACATAATAACACAAAAAGAAGAAAAACATAATAAAAATTTATTCATTCTAAGGGAGAAAATTTGTATTGAGCCAATTTACGTTTACTGCTATGGGTCAATCAGTATATATTTTGGCATGGCGTGATTGCCATACCAAATATCGTCTCTTGTGTATTGGCCGATGCCCGCGATGTTAATATTAGGATGATCCCCACATTTTAGGTAAAAATTTTTAGTAAGCTTTTTCATGTAGTCAAGTATTGTCGGTACGTCAGTCTGTTTGTGTATGTATTTTGAAGAGTAGTAATGTCTAGTCAGTGGGTCCCTTATTTTGTTAAGTACTATTCGTAGTGTCTTATTTTGTAATGTCTGTAGTTTCTGTAAGTTAGTCTTAGTCGTCGCGTTCCATGCAGGAGCGGCGTATGTCAGTAGTGGTCTTATTAGTGTCAAGTAAAGTGTCCGCTTGTTTTGCACGCTTAGCGGGCTGTTCTGGTTCAAGAGAGGTCTCAGTAGATTCAACATCCCGTAAGCCTGTCCAATTTTTGTATTAATATGTTTTGTGAAGCTGAGTCTATGGTCCAGGGTCACACCAAGATATTTGACATCCTTCGACCACTCAACTTCACAGTCCAATACTTTAATTTTGTCCAAGTCAGTCAGTCTAGTCATGGCATTTCGGCTTTTTGTAAATAAAATTGCCTCCGTCTTTTGCGGATTGATTTTGATCTGCCATTTGTCAGTATATTCGATCAGCTTGTCTATGTGTGTCTGTATCTTTGTAGTCAGTAGCGTCGGTGATCGTGATGATTTGTATATGGCAGTGTCGTCAGCAAACGTCAGTAACGTTGTGTCGGCGTCAGTGGGTATGTCGTGAATGTAGACGTTAAACAAGGACGGTCCCAGGATCGAGCCCTGCGGTACTCCCGCCGTCACTTGTTTAACCGTCGAAAGTCCGTTGTCTACTTGTACAGTGAAGTTACGGTCTGAGAGGTATGAGTGTAAAGTTCTCGTTATGTACAGTGGAAAGTTGAGTTGGATAAGTTTATGTACAAGTCCGTCCATCCAGATGGTGTCAAACGCCTTCTCAAAGTCGAGTAACACCAATCCGGTATGGTTTCGTCTGTTGAAGTTGAGTACTGTATTTTCTATGAGTTTTGTCAGTGGGTGTAGTGTAGAGTGTCGTTCTTTGAATCCGTATTGTGTGTCAGGTATAATTTTGTTGTGTCTTATGTGTTTGTTAAGTCTTTTGAGTAGTACCTTTTCGGCTACCTTACTCATTGTGTTGAGGAGGCTGATCGGTCTGTAGTTCTGTGGCATGTCTGGCTGTTTCCTTGGCTTCACTATTGGAAATATGATGGAGGTTTTCCAAGAAGCGGGGAAGCAGCCTTTTGTCATTAGTCTATTTATTATGCGCGTAAGTAAAATGTAGGCGTTCGTCGGCAGTTGTTTAAGTATTATGTTTTGTAGTCCGTCCGGTCCTGGTGCTTTCCTGTTCGGTAATTTTTTAACTATTGTCTTTATTTCGGAAACTGTGGCAGGGTCTATTCGTAAGTTTTTGTCCCTGTGGAGGTCAGTGAAGTTTTGAATTGTCTCGTGTACGTCTTGTTTCAGGTCTGCGTTTGACATATTGGCATTTTGTTTATGGATGTTCTCAAAGTTTTTTGCCAATATTTCCGCCTTGTCTGCTGGTGTCGTTGCGTAATTGTTGTCTGTTAATTTGAGTGGAGGTATGGATGTTGGTTTCTGCGTCAGTCTTTTTGCTGTCTGCCAGATTTTGTGTGGGTCAGTATTTAAGTTCTCGAGTCTTTTGGTCCAAGTGTTGTTTCGGTGGTCACGTATATCATTGGAAATAATTTTGGTCAGTCTGTTCACATGTTCCTTGAGTAGTCTGTCACCGGTACGCTGCCACAGTTTCTTTGTGTGATTTTTAAGTTGTATTTTCAATAAAATGTGTTCTGGCAAGTCGTTGTCTGGTGTTGTTCTTGAGTCTAGTGTCGGTATAGTCTGTTGTACGGCGTCTGTGATTGTCAGTGTAAGGTGTGTTACAGCCTCCTCAATGTCTGCGTTGGTATCGATTGGCATTGTGTGTCGTGTGTTGTCTGTGATGATGTCTCTGAAAATTGGCCAGTTGGCTCTGGTGTAATCTAAAAATTTGCGTTTGGGAGTCTGGTCGACGTCTAGTCTGTCTGAAATGGTCATGAAAACTGGATTATGGTCGGAGTTAAAAAGTGTTCTTGTTATGGGTTCGGATGTTACGTGTAGATTTTTTGTCAATGCCAAATCGATCGTGCTGTGATGGTGTGTCTGTACGGTGGCGTATCTGGTCGGCGTGTCAGGATAGTGTAGTTGTGCGTCTGTGGTGTTGTGTTCAGTCAGGTATTCGTAAAGTCTGTTTCCGTTCGCGTTGTTAAAGTTACAGTTCCAAGATGTATGTTGTGCGTTAAAGTCTCCTGCCATAAGTACAAATCTGTTCGAGTCCAGTAGTCTTTGTAAGTCCGCATGTTCTAGTCCGCTTGCCGGGATGTAAATCGATATTATGGTTACTTTTTGACCTCTCTTGTATACATTAATAGCTGTTATTTCAGAACCGCCCGCTGTCAGGTTTGGCACTTGCTCGTGTCTGATGTTAGACTTGATCAAGATCGCAGTGCCTCCCCATCCGCGTGCTACCGTCTGTCTGTCGTTCCTGTAAACTTTGTAATTGTTGATATAGAGTCTGTCCGTAGGTTTTAAGTGTGTCTCGTTGATCAGTACTATGTCCAAATCGTATTTTGTTATCGTCTGTCTCAGTTCGTCCACGTTGTTTTTAAGTCCGTTAGAGTTAAAGTGCATTATGTGTAAGTCGCGCGTTTGGTTTATGGAGATGCTGTTAAAAAGTTAAGTATTGTTGTGTATTTTTCGTTATATGTCATGTTGGTGTTTAGTGATTTTGTCAGTTTGTAAAGCTCACTAAAAATTTGTTTTACCTGGGGATCTGCAAACAGCATCCTGATCTCGCCCATAGCAGCAAAAAGTCCCTCTGGTGTATTGAAATCTGGATCGGACTGGCTGCAGGCAGGCCGGGCTGGTGATTGTGATAGTTCATGCCGGATCTGTGATGATGATGATGCAGGCCGGATCGGTGATGTTGATGGTGTAGGCTCAGCCGGTAAAGGTGAGGACTGGATCATGTTTCGAAATGATGACCTTGGAACAGGGAGTTGAGGAAACGCTGATTTTGCATTTGGGCCAACATTGGTGTTATTTAATGCTGAAGAAAAACTCCTCGTCAGCGGCACTGGTGTTGGTGCTGGTCTGTATATTTGTCTTCTCCTGAGAGCATCACTTTCCTTTTTCTTCTTGTAGTTGAGAAGCGCACTGCACTTTGAGTAGTTTGCCGGGTGTTCGTTGCCACAGTTCACACACATCGGTGCCTCAGTTGGCAGTTTCTGGCACGCACCTGGTGCGTGCACATTAAGGCACTTTATACACCTGTACTTTAGGTCGCAGGTGTACGATGTATGGCCGAAGTTCAAGCATTTGTGGCACTGCAACGCTCTGTTCTGTGGTCTGTAGGTCTCCCAGGAGAAGATGTGTCCACCAATATTGGTTATCCGCTTCAGCTCCGCCATATCCTGGTCTTTGTCGACTAAAATTATGTATATTGGTAGTTTATGTTGACTACCGTCCGACTGTTTTCGTATTACTTGCACCACTTGTTTTATTTTAGCTCCTTTCTGTTGCAGTTCTTCGCGAACTTCTGCCTCAGTTATAGATGGATGGAGTCCCGTAATTGTTATTTTTTTTCCCAGATTTTGCTTCAAGGAGTAGGTGTAGAAGGGGTAATTGCATTCTCGCAATATGTTTTTTAATTGCTCGTGGTCAGTAATTGAATCGGTATAAAATTTGTGTAAATTATTTTTAGGAACTGGTACCTGAAATTGATCTTCGTTGTATCCCGGATATAGCGGATGGTTTTCAACTCTATTTCAGCTTTTACAATGATAGGCGGAATTTTCTCTTGCTTCATGTCTATTTTCTTCGATGGTGCTGCCTGTACGCCTGAAGTGGATGGCTGTGACCCGACATCAATTTTCTCGACCTCCTTGTTTTTGGCTTTCTTCCGCCGTTTGACCTTCTTATATTCCTCAAGCTCCCTGTCCGTGTCCATGTCAGTCCGATCAGATAGTGCATTGTATTTGTTTTTCAGGGTCTCGCTCGTTAATACTTCCATTTTCATTATTTTTAATTTCTTCCCAGGCGCCTGCCTGGGAATATTCTTGTATTCTTCAATATGCACAGCACTGATTTTAATAAAGTTAATCTAAAGACTTAGAAAAATTTAAATTTAGAAAAATTCACTTGCTAATGTGGCTTATCCTCTAACCATTAGCAACACCAATCCGGTGTTTGGAAAGAGGAGTCAGCAGAAGGCACGTTCACCTTATAATTTTGACAAGATATTAAATATCTTGGGAGAATTACACCCGATTGCTTTTAGAAAAGCACGATTTTAAATCGATATCGGGTGAATTCCAGACTTTATACTTTACACAAAAATCTAATGACATTCACTGAAAAAACAAATCTTTAACGGCCATTTTTATGGTAATTTTATGTTTATTTATCTATGCTATCAGCTACAACTATTATTTTCATTCAACTTCCCGTAGTATAGGTTATAGTAATCGCAAAAAAATCGAAAATGAATTTTTTTATAAATCTTTACGTTTTAAAGATTTCTGAATATTTTAACATACCTTAGAAGAAATGTATGTATGTGTGTGTGTGTAAGTGTGTGCGTGTGTGTGTGTGCGGATACAAATTTTCGTAGACGATTTCGGGAACAGGAATCAACCGATTTCAATAATTCAAAAAACATTTCGATGTGTGTGTGTGTGTGTGTATATATATGGATAAAAATTTCCAGTCACGTTTTCGGGCGCACGGATCAACCGATTTGAATGGTTAAAAAAACATTCGATTCCTATCGATAGGGAAAAGAGCTGATTAGTTTTTGGCAAATGCAGGTCCAGCCGTTTCGGGGATACGGAGCAAAGAGTGCAGAAAATAGAAATCGACTTTTTGAGAGAACGGAGTATCCGATTTGAATGATCTAAAAAACATTCAATTAGTAATGATTGGGAGAAGTGTTTATTAGTTTTTTGGCAAAGGCAGGCCCAGCCATTTTGAAAATACGGAGCGAAATATGTAAAAAATGGCAGTTTTTGAGAGAACTAAGCGTCCGATTTGAATGATTCAAAGAACTTTCTGCTTGTCTTAACAAAGTAATTGATTTTGGAAAAAAAACATTTTTGTCTCAATTTTTTTTTTTTTTTTTTTAATTTTTTGTATATCGAAAATAATTCAGATTTTATTTTTAATTCTGACTATAGTTCTAATATACTTTAAACAAATAATTTCAACATTGCAATTCAGTTTATATAATTCTTATAAATATTAGACAATGTTACAATATTTATAATAATCTATTTGAAAACATTCAGTATTCCTCGAACATTTCGTTACGGTACGGGAAGTTCCAGCAATTTGCCTTAAGGCACGATGCCACCCACCCCACTAGTTTTTTATGTCATTGCATGTTTATTAAAGTTATTTCTATAAATTATTTCTTAAATTATACGTACTATTTTGCCGCAGAATCAGGGGAAATTAAATAAAACTTATTTTATTTTACATGGGAATAGGTAATAGCTCTACTAGCTCTGATATATTAATGTTTGCACGTAGCGTAAAACCACGTAAAACTGTCCAATACAAAAGCCTTCAAACACCGAAAGCAATGTAATAAATAAAATAGTAAAAATTGAATTCAAACAGGCCCAAACCATCAGTGACAAACGTAATAAATTCAGGTTTGTTTAAATGATATTCAAATAAAACTTATCTGTTGATGATTTTCTATTAAAATCATAAATACAGATAAAAAAATTAAGAATATTAGGCATGCTGTATTCTTTTGTTTTATACATTCTGTATTAATCGACTCGTGTTAAGTTGTTCAGTGTTGAAATTGTTATATTAAAATTTGTATTAAATTTGTATAACATTATTGATGTTGAGATAAAACATATAGTTTACCACGCGGCGTAATTATAAGTGATGATTTAATGATTATTTAAAGTGTTAATTTGAAAGCAATTTTATAAAAATTGCTAATTACCGAACACATTGTGTATTTATTCCAATCGTTCGTCAAATGTTTTAGATCAAAAACCGTGCAGAATTCGGTCCCGAAATCCACTAATACATTGTGTAATATATTTTGTTACCAAAATTATTCATAAAAAAGTTCTAAACATTATAAATTTAGTGAGCAATGTTCATTGACTAATTATTGTGTTGAAAATAAGTAATATGTAAGTATTATATTGTATTTACAATATTATTTTATGCTAAATGTTCCTAACCTATAACTTTGTAATAATCCTTTCCTACAAAAACTAATAGTTATACTCGTCCAATTATTATGTGAAAGTGAATTTAAAACTATAACAAAATAATAAATTATTAAATTTTAACATTAACTTTTCAGCCTGAAAACTGTTCAAGATGTATTCTAAGGCTTTTGATACTTTTAACGTGTTGAACAAGAAAAACTTGCTTAAACTGGGATTACATTCTAAAAAATATTCAACAGATGTCACAAATACCATAAAACCCAGAGTTATATTTGCCAAACAAGAATTAGACACCGATGATATCAGAGTCGGTAGTGTCTATCATGGCTTCAAATGCGAGGACATACAGAAGGTTCCTGAATTTAATTTGACAGCTTATAGGCTTGTACATGAAAAAACACGCACAGAATATTTGCACATAAATAGGCCGGACCCTAACAATGTATTCTCAATCAACTTTCGCACTACTCCATTTGATTCCACAGGCCTTCCTCATATTTTGGAACACACAGTTCTCTGTGGCTCGAAAAAATACCCAGTACGAGACCCGTTCTTCAACATGTTGAATAGATCTATTAGTAATTTTATGAATGCCATGACTGGCCCCGATTTCACCTTCTATCCTTTTTCAACAGTGAATGAAGTGGATTATAGAAATCTACAAGCTATTTATATGGATGCTGTTTTTCATCCTAACCTGTCTCATTTAGATTTTTTGCAAGAAGGCTGGAGACTTGAGCAAAAGAATTTAGATGATAAAAAGTCTGATTACTCCATCAAAGGCGTTGTTTATAATGAAATGAAAGGTGTTTTTGCAGATAATTCAGCTATATTTTCTCAAACATTTTTAAATACGATATTACCAGATCATACTTACAGATATGTAAGTGGAGGACACCCTCTGCAAATACCAAAATTGACACATACAGATTTAGTTAATTTTCATCACAAATATTACCATCCAAGTAATGCTAAAATATATAGCTATGGAAATTTTTCTCTAACTAAATCGTTGGCATTTGTAGATGATTATGTTTCCAAATTTGATCCTGTTGATGCTAGTTACAGCATAATACCTAATCAAAAACGATGGACTTCTCCACAAAGTCATCATGTAACATGCAGATATGATAATATGGGGGCACCGTTCGAAAAGCAAAATCAAATAGCAATTGGCTATCTTATGTCAGACATAACAAATATATATGAAACATTTTTATTGCAATTCATCACTGAATTGATGATTGTAGGCCCCAATTCATATTTCTACAAGAGCTTAATTGAACCCAATATTTCAGGTGGATATAATGGTACCACAGGATATGAGAGTCAATTGAGAGATACAATGTTTGTAATAGGTTTGCAAAACATTGCAAAAGAAGATTTTGATAAATTTGATAAGATCTACAATGAAACGATTGATGAAGTTATTGCTAAAGGTTTTGATGCAAACCATATCAAATCTGTGTTGCATCGAATAGAACTAAACATAAAACATCAAAGCACAAAATTTGGCTTAAACTTACTTTTTGGACTAGTACCACTGTGGAATCACAACGGTAATATCATGATGAGCTTACAAATGAACAATCTTGTTAAGAGTCTTAAGGAAAATCTTAAAGACCCTACTTATTTGCAAAAGCGAGTAGAGAATTATTTCAAAAACAATAACCATAAACTTACTCTGACAATGACTCCAGATACAGATTATGAAAAAAAATTGATTGAAGCTGAACATGAATTATTACTTTCTAAGGTTAATGTTTTATCTGAGGAAGATAAAAATAGAATATACGAAGAGAACAAACAACTTGAAGTATTACAAAAAACTAAAGCAAACGTTGATATGTTACCCTGTCTTAAGCTGAATGATATTCCTCTTGAAGTTAAGAGATCAGATATTAAGGTTAAGGAAATAAGGGGTGTTCCTTTCAACATATGCCATGCCGCTACCAATGGCATAGTTTATTTCAGGTCTATTTTAAGCGCATCACATTTGAATCATAGCGAAACAATGCTCTTACCATTATTTAATTCAATGTTGACTAAATTTGGTACTCAGAATCATGATTTTAGATCATTTGATCAACTAGTTAATATGAAAACGTCTGGCTTAAGTGTATCTACACATTTATCAGAAAATTTGAATGACTTTAATAAATATGAACTAGGACTCATATTGAGCAGTTTTTGCTTAAATGATAACAGTAAAGATATGATGTACTTATGGAATGAAATATTTGATGGTCCTCTATTTAACGATGAGTCAAGATTAACAATGTTATTAGAGAATTACTTATCTAATTTATCTGTCGGTATTGCTCAATCTGGACATTTGTATGCTATCATGTGCTCGAGTGGATTACTTCAGGAGTCCTCTGCTTTGAAAGAAAGTCTATCAGGGCTTCAACATATAGATTTTATGAAGAAGTATGTTGCGAATAACAAACCAAGTGAAATTTTACAAACCTTCAAAGAAATGGCTACTAAATTATTGACTCGTGATAGAATGAGATGTTCATTGAACATAGATTTTAAAAATGATTCTCAGATCTTTGAACATGCAAAATGTTTCTTAGAAAACACTAGATGTACAGAAGATAAGAATATGAGTCATGTGTGGAATTCATCAAAAGTATCATCGGAGCCACTTGTGAAGTGCAAGCATAATGTATTGAACATTCCTGTAAATTTCTGCGCTAAATCTATATCTGCTGTTCCTTACACAGATCCAGATTATCCAAAGTTACAAGTATTGGCCAAGTTTTTGAGCTCCAAGTACTTACATCACATAGTAAGGGAACAAAATGGCGCTTACGGCTCAGGCCTTAAGGTATCAGCTGACGGAATCATGAACTTCTACAGCTACAGAGATCCCAACTCTAGGAAAACATTAGATGTGTTTGACGAGTCAGGTGATTGGTTCAAGAAAAATGCAAATCTCTTAGATGATCAAGTATTGTTTGAAGCGAAACTGGGAGTTTTACAAACTATCGATGCGCCGATCGCTGAGGGACTCAAAGGATATGATTTGTTTGCTCACGGTGTCACCCAGGAGATTTTCCAGAACCATAGATCTAGTATTCTTCGGGTAACCAAAGATGATATGATGGATGTTTGTGTGAAATATTTCACACTTGGTAACAGGCAGTCTACCAAAACTATCCTGGGACCCAAATCAGAGTTGGAAAAACATGAAGACGAGATTTGGGTAGTGGTAGAGCAGGAAGGAAACTAGATATTAGAGTGTTGTTATTAATGCCAAAGTCTAAGACTCTGATGTTATAAATTATATTGTTAACCTTTATGGAGTTTTGTTAGTGGTCAAAAATTATATATACAATATATGTATATAATACTCACAATGTTACGTTTTTACTGATTTATTGTTTACCGATGTATTACTGTACTATAAAGATATGTATGGAATTATTATATTTATAGATATAGCAAGAACAACTTTTTTAAATAAAAAACAATTATGAATTTTAATTTTTTTATATATACATACATTTAATAATATCATAATTTGTGGAAGAATCTAGGAATAACAAAATTTACTTGATGTGTGCACCGAAATATATATAGAGATATGTATATACATATAGCGGGTCGATTTGTATGGGTAAAAAAAGTCGCATAGGCACATATGATTTTTGGATACTAGGAAACAAAATAAGATACTTTGCTGAAGAAACCATACTTTTAAAATGAATTCTGATGTCCCGTGCATTGACCCAAAAATAAGGGTTGAAATTTGAAATATTCCGTTTTGACCCATTTAGAGTGCCCTAATTGCTTTCAAATGTATGGCCGACCACCACTAACTTTGGAAGGCCGATCCACCTATGCCCCTGTTTCAACCGCTGGGTTCCCCTCTGAAAGGTTTTTCAAAATTCAACCCTTATGTTTGGGTCAATGCACGGGATATCAGAATTCACTTTAGTGGTATGGTTTCTCTATCAAAGCATCTTATTTTGGTCCCTAGAATCTGAAAATCTTATGTGTCTAAGTGACCTTAAAATCGACCCGCTTTAATATATATATATATATATATATATATATATATATATATATATATATATATATATATTAGGGTGGTCCTTAATATGATCATTTTCGAATTTTCTTGCTCCCAGGGGCTCAAATGGTTCCAAATTGATAAAAAACAATTCTCTGAAAGTTTTAGCTCTTAATATTAAAGTTTAGATAGAGCGCAATTCAATCAAAGTTTTGTATGGAAATAGCATGGAAAAATTTTCAAATATTTTAAAAATGTTTTTTAGATGCAATTTAGCGAACAAATGAATGAATAAAACTCATTCATTTGTCGCTAAGTTATACCTAAAACATTTTTTTTTAATTTTCAAAATTTTTTCTACGCTATTTCCATACGAAGTTTGATATTGTTTGATACGGGAAGTTCCAGCAATTTGCCTTAAGGCACGATGCCATGCGCCCCACTAGTTTCTGACAAAGTTATCAAGGAAGTACATACTTTGACAAACATTAACTTTCGCGATATGTGTAAGTAATCGACGTCATCAATAAGAACTAAAATTTGATATCGAAAAAACACCTTTTAAAATTGTTTCACTTATATTTTAGACTATTTATTTCATGAACGATGTTTATTATTGCAATATTTATTGAATTAATTTTTATAATTGCTCCTCGTAGGCCTGCAATATTTCAGGAAGTTCGTCATTACACTACTATACATAAAGATTCATTAGAATTATCAAATAATTTTTTTCAACAATTAAGTGCAAAAAAACGACCAAAAAACTTATCACTACATTTCCAATATCAACAGTTTGGAACAGTTTTTGAAATTTTTAAATCAGGAATTTTGGCGAAAACTATGACAATTTTTTTTTACTTATGTTAATTATAAAGAAACGGCTTGGCCGATCATCGTCTTAAACTATTCAACGCTAGTCTTTATAGAGTTTTATGAATTGACTTTTATATTCTTAAAATCAATTTTGGGGTGCAATTTTGGATCAGTTAAATAATTAGCGATGACAAAACTCTGTCAGACTATTGAAAATTTAAAGAATAATTAGAATAAATAAACGTATCACGTATTCAAAATTTGTACCAAGGTTTATAAAAGTTATTTTGGTTTAGCTGCATGGATTGTGCATTGCATTTGTTAAATTGCAATTTATTTATTAACTTATGCAAAGCAAAATGATCAATTTCATCTTAATTGAACTATTACTTAGTTGTATGTACTTATATATTGGCAGTATTAATTTGCTTTGACAGTATGTTTATATGCTTTTTTTATTTTTATTACAAATCATGATATGTATATATAAGGTAAACTATTGTTGTTACGAATTTATAGATACATGCTGAACGTTTAGTGTACTAATGTGGATGCTTGTTTCATCCCCAACATAATTTGAAAAATATATCTGTCACGAATGGCATTTAGTTAAAAAGTGACAATATAATCAAAAATTCACATTTTTATTTTCAGTTAATGCATTATAAGTGACAAATACTTTTTTAAATGGCTTTATCCGAAAATTTTTCTACATCTGAATGCTATTTCGAGTCATGCATAAACTTTCTTAGCGATTTTGAGTGGCTGTATAACTTTTCCAATACAGAATTACTCGTGAAAAATGTTCTTGAACATTTTCCAATTGAGTGGAAAATGTGTTTTAATAATATGACTTATGATGAACTCTGCCATATGCCTGCTGGAGAAATAAATGTAAGTTTATTTAAAATGATTTTTTGGCGTTAAGTTCACGTTTCTTAAAATGAATTTTGTGCATTATTTTAGGAAACGTGGCCCTCAAGTCTTAAACAGTTCTTTAAAGAATTAAATGCATTAAAACCAAGATTTTCTTATACAGAATGTATAAGTTCAAATCACAAAAACCTTCAGGATGATTTAGGACGTCACGCTACTGGTATGTCCAAAAAGAAACAACACGAAGTGCTTAATTTAGTAAAACAGATTGAACAATACTGCGATGATGTCAATGTTATAGTCGACGTAGGATCAGGCCTGGTAAAATTTTCTGAATAAATTGTATTTATGCTTCTTTTTTAACATCAGCTACAATCACATTTATATAGCATTATAATCATCTGGTCGGTTCTAAATTTGAAATCTTCTGGCTGCTCTCAAAATCAAAATCTCAAGATCAAGAAAGAAAATGTTAGCTTTTTAGGGTATTTTTTATTTATATTTTTATCTGCTTTGTTTTTCTTTCTGTCGTTGTTTAATAATGTATCAAACAGCTTAAATTTGAAAAACAGTTGCAAAACGAAAAAAGTATTGCTCTTAATTGTTATTGAAGATATGTTTTAACAGTTGTAAATGGTTATGGTATAGTTGTTGCATCGCTTTTTGAATAAAAATGTCGTTAAATTTATTTCTTGTATTCGCGATTTTATTTTTAATGTTTATTTCATTTTAATTAGATCATACTTCTGGTCAGGATTTGCTTCAAAGATTTTTTAAGTACAAAGTTTCGATTTAATTCATATAGCTTCATGTTGGCGCCAATCAGCTTGATAAATAATTGCATGCTTGCTGTTTAGATTTAGGTATTTTTGTTTCATATATCAGTGGTTTGTATGGTTTAAATAACATAGTAATTAGGAATTTGATCTCAGGGCTATCTTAGTCAGTTTCTTCATGAAAAATGTGGATTTCATGTTTTGGGTATAGAGGCAGATGAAACTAACATCCGATCGGCGAAAGCGCGGCAAATGAAATGGTTTCCAAAATCATTGGATAAAGTTTTATATGTCCAACACCGTGTTACACCGAAGTCTTGCAGTGCAATTAATGAGTATCTCAAAAATACTGGATGGGATCTGACTAATGGAGTTTGCATGGTCGGTCTCCACACCTGTGGTGATCTAGTTGCCTCAGCAATTGACATCTTCAATTCAAGTAGTTTCTTGAAGAAATTAGTAGTAATGCCTTGTTGCTATCATAGGATGCAGTTTAAAAATATTGACGGTGCTGAGATTTTTCAGAATTTTCCATCTTCGAAAATCTTAAAGCAAAAGTTTGAAAGTGCTAGATGTGCAAAGTATTTCAGAAGACCATTCTTAAGACTGGCATGCCAGCAGAGGCCCGGTGTTTGGGAAAGTTTTGATGGCTTTGAATTAGAAGCGAGATCGTTCAGATTACTTAGTCGATCTATACTTGAACTTTATGTTAAAAAAGGTATTATAAAGTAAAATTTACTTACATGAGCTTTGGGGAATTTTTAATGTGAAGACAATTGAAAATATTTCAGAAAATTTATTATTGGTGAAGAACAAGCGTAAAGCTACAAAGAAGAATGGAAGTAAAAATTGCTTTCAGAATTTTTTGACAGATGTAGAGATAGGATATACCATAAAGCATTTATTCGAGGTGAATATTTAATTAAGAGAATATAATTACAAAAAGGTATTCTGCTATGCACTTATAAAAGACAATTGTATTGTATGAAAATTTATCATCTGTTCATAGTTTAATGGGACGTCGGAATATGAATTTGCAAAACATTCTAATGAGATGACACGATTATGGCAATCAAGAATTGACGAACCAGTAGACATAAAACTACTTTCTGGTGCTTTATTAGTGCTCCAGGCTTGCATGCAACCAGTTTGCGAAAATTTGTTGCTCCTCGATAAGGTGGAACGTTTGAACGAATCAAATGTTGTGGAAAACGCTAAATTCATCAAAATTGCAAACGAAGCGATATCTGCTAGATGTTTTTGCTTAGTAGCTTCTAAAAAAGATTTATGACGAACAGAGATATATTTAAATTTTAACATGGATAGAACAAAATTAGGAAACGTTTGAACTCAAATATTCAAAAAAAAAACATTGTGCAATAATTCAATTTTATTACTTTTGATCTCGTTTTTTATCATGCTATATTCCTTCATAGTTATAAAACTTAAAGATACATAGTTAGAATAGTATAATTAATGATAATTTGCCTGTAAAAACGGTTTTATAGCCGATATATCTTTTGGCAAAATCAACAAAGAGGTATAATTTATATGAATTTTAAACTAAATTTTAATAATGTATTGTTTTAATTTAAATTTTAAATTTTAAATTTTTTTGATTTATAAATTTTAGCTGATATAATAAATTTAACGATTTCCTTCATAGATATAGAACATAAATTTAGACAAATAAAAGTATTGATATTTTTCCCGTAAGAAATGATATTATTGTCGGTATATTTTTTTTGACAAAATCAAATTATGAGTATATTTTTCTATGATACAATATAAATTTTAATAAAAAAAGTATTTAGTTTGCATTTGAATTTTAAAATTACCAGATGTACAAATTTTAATATAAGTATAACGTTTTTCTTCGTAAATATAGAACTTATATTTGGATAAATAGAGTAGTATAATTATTGATACTTTTCTTTTGTAACGGATTTATAGTCGGTATATTTTTTGACAATATGAAATTATGGGAATATTATACTATCATACAATACGAATTTTAATGTAAAAATTTTAATAATGTATTTTCCTAATTATTTTTTTTTTATGATTTATGAATTTTAACTTTAATTAGTTAGTACAACAGCAAAAGTACAACGATTTCCTTCATAAATATAGAACTTAAATTTAGTTTAATAGAATAGTAAAATTATGGATATGTTTGCTGTTAAACGACTTTATAAAATTATACTTTCAGTATAATTTTTGACAACATGAAATTATGGGCGTATTTTGCTAGCATAGGTACAATATGCATTTTAATACATATATTTTTTAAATGTATATAATTAATTTGAATTTTAAATTTATTTAAAATTTTTTGGATGTATAAATTTTAATTAAAATAATGAACATAAGTTTTAACTCATCTGAAAGGAACTAACATATTCTTTATCATACAACCTGAAACTGATATATTACGAAAAATCTGATGCAAATTCAGTTTGAAATTGCAATGAGTTTATTACTGATTAATATGCGAATTATATAATTTTGAAAGTACAACATTACATGTATTTTTTGTATTTGTAGTGATATTTTTGACTATATAGTTTTAAGATACGATAGGTAAACCTTTTTATATATTTTTCAGACTTTTACCAGTGATTAACTAATAAGAATAATAGATTTCTTTAATGTTATGTCTAGGATCAGAGAAAAGTAACCAAATATGTAATATAATAAATTAGTAGAGAATCTTTCGTACTCAACCAGTCATAAGCAATAATAGTGATTATAAGGAGCAATTTATTCTTACAAAATAAAAATTATAAATCTTTTTTTTCTGATAATCTCGTATGTGTAAAAAAAATTATTGCCTGATTTGTAATAAATTCCTTTTTGTATCTGATGTATTTTTGTCTTTTAAAAGTGTTGCTAATTTAATAAATAAAGATGTTTTTTTATATTTGGTTACTTTTCAATATTTGTTTTATATGATTAGTTCTGATAAGCGCCGTATATTAAAATCAATTGTAGTAAAAATGAATTTTTCTTTGAATCTTACTTTCTTTGAATTAGAAAGTATATTTTATTTTGCTCAAATCGATCAATTCTAATTTAACTAATTATTTTATAAAATTTCACTGTTATAATAATTTTAGCTAAGCGGCGCCCATCATACAAAATATAAATTATGCCTAATTATAAATAATAAAAAAACATTGTATGAATAAAATTAATTTAATCATCATTTATGTTAATAATTTTATTGAATTTGAAATTTATGCTTTTTGATACAAACAATTTTTCTTATTGTTAGATAAATAATAACATATGTTTTGGAACGTCTAAGATTATTTTCCAATGACATCATATTTTAATAATAATATTAGATAAATGAAAACTAAATTATGAAAATATTATAACATATCGTATTACTTTATTTTATATTGGAAATACATACATAGCACAAATTCTTGAATATCTTCTCTCATTTTTTCTTTATTTGGTTAAATACATATTGATTGAGTGTTTAGAATGGGTCTGGGCTTGGTTTAATCCTGAAATAAAAATATGTAATTAAATATATGTAATTACAAATTTACAAAAATGTTACTTATTTTAATGTTTTATTATATCTGAAGATTGCATGAAGAGTGAAGTTATTAAAATAGACATATTTTTTTTAATTGCAACCAGTTCTCACTTTAGCTTATAGAAATATTGTAATTTTTCTAATTGCTAAATAAATCTATTACAAAAAGAATTGAATAATTCTTAAACGTTTTTAACTTCTTCCTGTCATATAAAACTAACCAAAACATAATTCTGCGAAATTTGTACAGTTTTTTTGAAAATTCGATCCACACGTGTTACACAAAATTGTAAAAGGACGTGTGTTCTAATTAATAATGTTAATTACATACTTTAGTGTCGCTGATCTCTCAGGGGTTCATAAACAGAGAGCTGGGATAGCGTTTGTTTGTGTTTTTTTTTCATTATCTTTATTATAGCTGATAAATAAAATAATTGTTCCGAGTTGTGATAATTTTTAACAAACTTTTCAGACGGCAACTCAATGGTTGACATATCTGTATTTGATATATTTGTTATTAGAATTTCTTTAATACTGATGATATATTTTTGAGGAGGAAGGTTTATTTTCAATTGGAAACATATTTCAATCTATATTTTCAAAAGACATTGGATATCATGGGGCCAGGGGTGGCGAATTCAAATCGTTGGTAGGCTAGCACCAACTATAGTCCCGGGTTCGCAGGTTCGATCCCAGCCACGGCCAAGTCCGATATGAGGCGGCTTTGATATCAAACTTCCATTTGAAGTTATAGATCACAAATTTAATTTCAAGTGAAAATTGCCTCTCCTGGAATAACTACTACATTGCCATATATTCAAAGAACCATATAGTAACGTCAAAAAAATACTGAATTTCCTAGTATGACATAATTTGATTAATTAATGGTATAACAAAAAAGAATCGATATCACTACAAAAAAGCAGATAAATTTTATTTATACATAAAGCACAAGAATTGTATTTGTTAACTTCCCGTCGAATAGTTATAATAATGGGCCAAAAATCGAAAATGAAAATTTTTGCATCTCTTCACGTTTTGAAGGTTTCTGAACATTTTGGCGTACCTCAGCAAAAATAGATGTGTGTATGTGTTTTGTATGTCCGCATTTTTTCGTCCACGTGTTTAGGGCACGGATCAACCGTTTTGTATGGTTCAAAAAACATTCGATCCCTATTAATAGAGTGATGTGCTGATTAGTTTTTGGCAAAGGCAGGCCGTTACGGAGATACGGAGCGAAAAATGCAGAAAATAGAAATTGAGTTTTTGAGAGAATGGTCCATCCGATTTGAATGATCTAAAATATATTCAATTTGTAATGATAGTAAGAATTGGTGATTAGTTTTTAACAAAGGTAGGCCCAGCCGTTTCGAAGATACGGAGCTAAATGTACAGAAAAATGGCAGTTTATGAGAGAACTAAGCATCCCATTTGATTTTTTTTATTTAATTTATTCTGCAATCTGTTTCACATATTCATTAACATTAAGCAGAGATTGCTAACAATAATTATCATATAATATAAACAAGAAGATAGTAGCAACACCCAGCGGCGTGTCTACTAGGTATAAGCATCCGATTTGAATGATTCAAAAAACTTTCTGCTTGTGTTGGCAAAACAATTGCTTCTGGAAAAAACATAAAACTTGAACTGTATCACTATGCAAAAAGTGACCTTCGGGAAAATAATAATTGACATATTATGCCTGACTAATGATTGTTTCTGTCTAATCTAATAAAAAGCTATTTTCGCACATTAAAGTCGAACAAAACCTTTCCATTTAAAGTGTTTTTCCTTTTGCTGGTGTTTTTCATCGATCTAATTTTGAATTTATCAATGAATGGTTCAGATGTTTTATATTCTAGTTACTATATATCTGATAACTTTTAGAAAATGATCGTATTTTTAAGGATTATTGGACTCCCCCTTCCCCTTAGCGATACGAGGTGATAATCAAAATTACACCTCGCCCTCCCCCACCAAACATTACGTTTATTTTCAGTTACGAAAAAAATTGACATTTTTTTGAACTTTTTTTTTTTTTTTAATTCAGGTAAAAAATAAATACACGTAATATCTTACTATACCCCCACCTCTCCACGTGATTTTTGTCAAACCCTCCCTTTCCCTTAAAAACTTCACGTGATTAATAGACGCCCCTTTATAGTGTATTTTATCTAATTTTATTGTAATCTTAACTAAACAAAATTCTTGCGTTATTTGTCCCTAGCCCTCGCACTACATGACAATAAGTTACAAAGAGTTGATCGAGGGACGATATATTACTGCACACACACACAGGTATATATATATATATATATATATATATATATAAATTTTATTAGAACTGAACCTTTTCGCTTTGACGGAAGTATGAATTAAAATAGAGGCCAACAATGCGTGTATCTGAGGGAGCGAAAATATATGTTACACCTAATTCCGAAATACAATTCCCAGAAAGTGCGACTCGCCAATTAGTCTAATGACGTCTGTCGCTTTTTGGTGATAATTGCAAGAGCCTATATTTGGTAATCGCTCAACGAACCGAAATAAGCTTCAAAGATTATAATCTTTTACTAATATTATTTTTTTTTAAATTAAATATAAATTAACATTATATTATTATTAAAATTTTAATTATAATACCATAATCTTCTACATAAGAATAAATGCATAGTGTGAATGAGAATAGTATATTTTTAAGCAACGAACATGTTAAATAGTATTCCCGTGAATACGCGATGTTGTGGCAATGTTGAAAATGAATCACTATCGATATGAAATTATTAATTAAATATTATGACTTTATCCTTAATTGGTTAGAAAATATATATATTCGAATGATCTTGCATTAATATAAATTGGTTTTGAACTTCAAAATCGTGCTATCGTTTATGAACAAAAAACAACTATAATTTATATCGTTGCTAAAAAAAATACGTCATTAATCTCTTGTGAATCTCTTATCGTCATCTTATCTCTTGTGAAATTTATTTTTTTATTTATTTATTTTTTGTGAAAAATTTAATTCATGGTGGCATCGGTGCTTATTGTTTTTTTTTAAAAATATTTGCAATTTTTCTTTTAAACATAATTTATTATAAGTATTATTGTTACATACATATTTTAATTTTTATTAAATAACTAATATTATTTATGATTTTTTTATGAGCACCAAACCGTTTTTGTTAAAAAAAGTTTATTTTTTCATATATAATTATTTGTCTCTTCGAAGATGAGGAAACGTCGAAATAATCATATGTGGAAAATCATGTATTTTAAAAAAATGCTTTAAAAAGAGAAAACTAATAAAAAAAGATCTGTTATATTACTCTACTCGAATAAATAATAGAATTAAAATATGTTAACTCCTTTAGATCTTAATTATTATCTAATGAATTAAAATATGTTAGCAATTTATTATTTCAATTATAGATAATATCTTTATTTCTTATCTTTGGTCAATTTTGTTGATAACTATGTGATTAAAAGAAAACTACAAAGAAAAACCAAATAAAACTGAAAATTCAGTTATTTTGATATAGTTTAAATAAATAAATTACTAGCTTGTTTTTCATTCAATTTATTTGTTATGCATTCAAAACTGAATGAATAACTATATTATATTGGATCATGGGTGTAATTCATATCATATATTGCATCGGCGTTTATTTATTTACAGCCCTCTATTCAACCGTATTTATTGACAGTATAAAAAGATATTATGATTATTGTAGAGATATTAGAAAGAGATATTTTAGGCATACATATTAATTATTCTTAATACTTTTTTTCGAGGATATTCGATATTTGAAATGCCTTTTTTATATATCTGATCAACTTGGCTATACTAATCACTTATTATTTCACATAATTGATGAAAAAGTTATAAATAAAATTATCTATGGTTATGGTTATGTTAACTTCATACACAAAATATTTCCGTGGGGCACAAGTAAATAATAATAAACATTACTTTGTATAAAATCGATGATATTTAATCCTTACTTTAAAGTCAACGTTTTGTTTTGAATATAATATTTTCTTTGTAATTATCAAGGAAGGTTAATATCCGATTTACTCTGGTCCATGTCTTTGTATTCTTAAGAATCATTAACACATTTCCAATCTTTGATTTATAGAGTTGTCAATTTATATTACTCATTAATGTATACTTATCAAGTAATCTTAGAAAACAAACACAACCATGTTCTTTGACTTCAATATGAATTGATTAAAACTGATTTTAATTGATTTAAATTGCCAATTAAAAATATCCCTTTGTTTGAAGTAAACGTGCGTTATAAACTTTTATTAAATAATATAATTGAAAGTGGGTTTAATGTTATGCAATTAATAATACATTTCCATGCATTTAATTCGAACGTTTTACTCTTAATTTCTTATATTTAATATAATGAAATATTTGTCAAATATTTCAATTGTACAAAACAATACATTGTAAAAAATTATAGCAAATCAATTCCAGTACTTGAATCAATTACGTTGCCAAATAAATATCGAGTAGTTTCAACAAGTTTCAATTTATGATTAATTGACAAAATTCACTTGAAAAGGGCACGTAGGGGCTTTCAGCTACATTTTTAGTGGTGTGTTCCAAGTAAAATATATTTGGAATCATTCAAATCGGCTGCCACGTTCTCTCAAGACCTGAATTGCCTATTTTTAGCTTTTTTGTCCCGTTTTTTACCTGCCTTTGCCAAAAACTTATCAGCACGTCTCCCACGAAACGAATCTGACTATTGCTGAACCACTTGATAAATTAATTGACTTGAACAATTGAATAATATTGAAGTTTTTTTTTCTATATCATATAAATATGATATATTTTTTATAATATTCAAAAATAAAATTTGATTGATTTCATATATTTTATTAAAAAAAAAAGATTATTGAAAATTAATTAGCAAAAAAATACATAATAATGTAGGTCAAAAATTTATTTATCACATAAGAATAACATAAATATGAGAATAAAAATTGTAGATTACATATTATTGTATTTATGAAATTATGTTCTGGTGTGCTGCACATGATGATTAACGTAACATATTCATTTTGAATAAAGTGATAAGATTATAAATATCTGATGATAGCCCAAAATATTTTGTAATTGACACAGATTTGATCGACAGTATGAAAAAAGTTTATATTAGTCTTTCTTATTTCAGGCAATTTTACAATTGCAAGATATGCACCAATAAAAAACTTGTAAATAACTAAATTTTAATTATTTATTTGATTTAACGCTTTAAAAAATTTATTTGTAAATTATTTTTAGTAGCTATCACGGACTTTTTAGTAATAAACAGCGACCAATTTTAGTCCAAATGAAGCACAGTTAAAATGAAATATATTGAACATTTTCTAATAAAATAAATTATTTAAAATTAATATTAATTGCTACCGAAGTGACTATGTTGATTTTTTCAGAAATAATAATTAACTACTGATAACATTCTACCTAATTAACTAATTAAATAACTAACTGAACATTTGAACTAATTGTACTAACAAACAAAAGAGTAAAATGTACAAGCAAAAAACGTGTCATACTTAGGTTTTTCTTTTTTTCCTCGAAAACTTTCAATAATAAAATTATCAAGAATTATACCATTTTACAATCTTATTTAAATGCGCCAACTTTTAATAAAAGTTGCCAACATACTCTAGTACATTGTTTTTAAGAAAGGCATCGCAAAGTTGACCGATTTGTTTTAATATTAAATTTATAGTTCAACATAAAGTCTTAATTCTTGAAAACTCTGGGAAATTGTGTTATTATTTTGGATTGTGATTGTGGTTCTAGAAATGTTATTTATGGTTATGATTCCAAAGTTTAAATGAACAAAATTAGTAAAAATTAACTACAATAACCAAAAAATGGTCAAAATTTAACCAAAAATCTTGGTTGCACTTAAAAGCTTATAATTTTCAAACAACTTGAAATCATTTTTTTCAGGACTTAGGGTCAATACAATCATCCCGTTTCGGCTTGACGTCAGGGTCTGGGACACCCTGTATATATTAATGAATAGTAATAAAACGAGTTAAATTATAATTATATTATAATTAAAATATATTATGAACATATAGTGATATATTTTACCAAGGCAATAGTTTATTGCAAAGGTTTGGCCGGTATACTCTTAACATTCATTAACAGTTGAAATATTTAGTTTTAACCCTTTCGACTCGGATAGATCCAGAATTTGCAAGTGGAAAGGGTTAATTAAGGGTAACTTCGAGTAGGGTAAGTTATAGTTATCGCTAAAATCAAAAACGAAAATTTTTGCTTATCTTTGGTATAAGGTTTTTGAACATTTTGGCATACCTTAATTAGAAAAAATGGATGTATGTGTATGTATGTATGTGTGTGTATTATGTATGTATGTTTGGTTACAATTTTACACGATTTGGAGAGCACAGATCAACCGATTCAGATGATTTGATTCCTATTGATAAGAAGACATTTTAATTCTTGGCAAAGGCAGGTCCGGCCGTTCCGAAGATACAGGGCCAAAATAGCCAAAAATGGTAAATCAATTTTTAAAAGAACGGAGCATTCGATTGGAATGATTCGAAAAACATTTTATTTGTATTAACGAAATGAAGAACAGGTGAAGTTTTTGAAAGACAGATCTAGCGGTTTTGAAGATCCAATAAATAAAAGTAAAAAAATGCTATTTGGCGGACATATGCACATCAAATTATCACATATTTTATAGCGATTTTAATAATAAGTATAAATTTTGTTTACATTTCTATGGGTTCCGTGATAATCTTCATTTGTTAGACTTAGATGCGGCGCCCACGCGCTTCGATATACGCATCTAACGTATCGCTATTGCTTTGAAAAAAAAGTAAAAAATTCCAAAATATTCATAAAAAAATTATAAAAATAAATATAAAAAAATAATATCTTTCAAAAAGGTCAATAGTTTTCAAAAATTTTAAAATTATCAAAAATCGATTTGTTAAAAGTTGTAAAACAAATTTGAATCTTTTTTAAAAATTTCAATTATTGTTACGGAAAATTCCAGCAATTTGCCTTAAGGCACGATGCCATGCACCACTAGTTAAGTTCCCGTAGGGCAAGTTATAGTAATCGCAAAAAAACGAAAATGAAAATTTTTATATATCTTTACGTTTCAAAACCTTCTGAACATTTTGGCATACCTTAGAAAAAATGGATGTATGTGTGTGTGTATGCGTGTATGTGTGTGTTCGGATACAAATTTTTGTCGACGATTTCGGGAACACGGATGAAGCGATTTGAATATTTCAAAAAACATTCGATTGATATTGATAAGGAGACGTGCTGATTAGTTTTTGGCAAAGGCAGGTCTAGCCGTTCCAAAGATATGGAGCAAAAAGTGCCAAAAACGGTAACTCAGTTTTTAAGAGAACGGAGCATCCGATTTGAATAATTCAAAAAACATTTCACTTGTATTAATAAGATGAAGAAGTGATCAAATTTTCATGAAAGTAGGTCTAGCGGTTTCGGAGATCTAGTAAAAAGTAAAAAAAATGCCATTTAGCGGTCAAAAATGATCATTAGACATATGCACATCAAATTAGCAGATATTTTATAGAGATTTTAACAATAAGTATAAATTTTGTTCACATTCCTATGGGTTCCGTACTAGTGTTTATCCGTTAGACAGCGACGCGGTGCTTACGCGCTACGATATTTCGTCTCTATGCAGTTAAAGGAGTACGATTGCTTTGAAAAAAAGTTCAGAATTTCCAAAATATGTCAAAATAAAGAAAACATTTTTTCCCAAAATTTGAAAAAAACGTATTTTTTTGACAAATTTATAGTTTCTCAAAAATCTAATTATTTCAAAGTAATTTTTTTTTCAAAAATGTTAATAGTTTTTAAAAAAATAATAATTTTTTGTACGGAAAGTTCCATCAATTTGCCTTAAGGCACGATGCCATGCACCACCAGTTATCTTTTTAATATTACCAAACAAAGTTATAATTTCCTTGTATCAATTCATTTTCAAATGTTACAATTCAAGCACCCAGTTCCACGGAACAGGTCGCATTTTCTGATCATTCTCATAATAAGCTTTCCCCCGCCCTCGGGCTACGGGCTACGCTGTCAGTATCCTCGCGCAACCTGTTGCGTAGCATTAATTCGGGCTTAAGTCGTGGACCGTCGCTTGGGCACCGAGCGCGAGGGCGTATTTGCAATGTTCGCTTTCATCAATTTTGCATCAACACGAAAATAAATAAAGTAAAAAAATACAATGAATAATGGCAACACTGACGCACTCACAATCAGCTAGAATCTGGTTAAGAGTTTCGCATATGTGCAGCATTTAAACCTCACGGATTTGTTTGACTGATTATATGAATAAAGCCTCCTGACACGCCGAGACACAATTCCAGTTTTATAAATAAACATATAGATATATGATTTCGAACTGGAACACTCATCGAGACAGACGATAGTCTGTTGGGGTTTAATTAGTTGTCGATGAAAGGGATGATGCATAGAAAACAAACATAACTAGAAGTGTAAATTGTATGAATAGTTGCTAAATATGTCAGATATTGACGATTCCGTCAATTTAAATAAGACAATTTGTAATTGTTTAGTTTCAAATAAAATGAAAATTCAAGTAATCTAATATCGCTTTGTTCATTACCGACTCTATATGCAAATTTATATGAAAAAGAATACCATAGTTTCTGGGTGCAATATTATGACATGAATTAATTTGTGTTTTCAATTTCATTCATGAAGATATAGGGGGTCCTAATGGTCTGCGGGTAAAAAAGTCTACCAGCGATATCTCACTAAAATTACGAATTTTTTAGCAACAATATTTGAAAGTAGAGGGAAAAAAAAGTATAACCAGCTGTCACCTTGATTTTTACGACGTTGCTATTAGGAGAAAAACGACAACGTTGAAAATCCATAACAAAATTATTTTTTTGCATTGTTAGTTTTTTATTTATATGTTATACGTATACGTTATTTAACTATTTTATAACTTGTATTGTTAATTTTAAGTTAAATTTAACCGTTTTTTTATACTACCTTTATAATAGCTTACACCTGGGTGGTGTAATAAGGACCAACTAAACTTTTACCCTGACATAGGTGTAAAAAGTAGAAAATAGCAAATGAAAAAGTAAATTAGGTTAAATAAAGCAATTTTACAAGAAATAAATTAAATATATAAATATTCTAACTCTGATATTATTTCTGACAAAACACCAGGTCAAGGTTATTTACAGTCTCTGTACAAAATGAACCTTTGAAAGGTATATTTTTTGTTTGTTTGAATAATATAGCTATAATTTTGTATCTTTTTGAAATTAAAATAAAAAATTGAACTTGTTTGTCACCTGCCCTTTCCAATTTACCTCGCCCATGGGTAAAAAGGACCAGGTTACAAATTTAAAAAAAAACAGCAAAAAAATACATTTCTACAATTATGTAGCTGGAAGTTTTACGGAACATTCTCAGATAATTATTCGTTTGATATGTGCTGTGATCGATTTGGTTTGCACAATATAATTGCTCAATGTCAAATTTTGGACCATTGTAACCCGCCCTACCCAATGTCTAGTACCTTTGAGTAAATTGATTTTTCATCACAAAACTTGACTTTTTTGGCAAATTAGCTTATTGTTAGAATAAATATTTTATATACTGTATGAAAGCAACTATGTTATAGATTCACTATTTTTTATATACGAGGTCTGTTCAAAAAGTACCCGGAATTACTAATAATTAAATTTCGCGGGTCTGGAGTGTCTGATTGTCAAAATTTTTTTTTTATTGTGTTGGTATACATGCCCCTAAAGTATGATGAAATTTTCAGCTATATTCACTGTTTACTTGTCTGTGGTAGTCGCTAAGGTTCGACGTGTTTTTCTGAGCTCGGCGATTTTTACAATGGAAGAATTGAAAAGTCAAAGAATTGTATTAAATTTTGCGTAAAAAATGAAATAAAGTGTTGCAAAGTGCAAAAATTCACCAGATATGGCTCCGTGTGACTTTTTCCTATTCCCAAAGTTGAAGAGACCATGAAAGGACGGCGGTTTTCCTCGATTGAAGAAAATCGCTGAGAGTGCTCAAGGACATATCAAAAAGTGAATATCAAGGGTGCTTCGAAAATTGGAAAAAAACGCTGGCATAAGTGTATTATATCTGGGGGGGACTACTTTGAAGGGGACCACATTAATGTAGACGAATAAATAAATATTTTTTTGAAAAAACGAAAATTCCGGGTACTTTTTGAACAGACCTCGTATACAGTTGCGATATTTATTCATTAACTTGAAACAATAGGTCAAATATTTACCGTAAAAGTATTATAGAATAAATAAAAAATTTTGTGTTTTGTCTTACTTATTTTACTTACTTCATCAATATGATAAATTTTCAATAAATACAATAAAAAATACATATATAAAATAAAAATAAGGTTTGTTGCTAAATGCTTTAGCGAGGCCAAATAAAAAAAAAACAAGTAATATGTTTGTTATGATGATAAAACCCATAATCAACAATTATTAACAAAATTCCCATTCAAAAATAAAGCTTTGTGATAAAAGAATAATTTTAAGTGAAAAAAAAATTATATACACCGATATTCATTAAATGATTAATAGTGCTATATAATTTCATTGCTACTCCCAGCAACCTATAAAATCAAAAGAAATAATAATTCGTAAATGTCACGGTTTTAATTCCACACGTATAACATTTTGATTGTATTGCATTTATTTATTACAACAATGTCGTGAGTAAAACTCACTTTGATAAATGAATAATGTTTAAATATTCAGCTAATTCAATATTCAGCAAAGGATTTCAAAATGCAAATGCACTGTAATATTAATATTCGCATTTTTTGGGTTTATTTCTCTGGATTAAAAATTCATTTTGTTGATTAACTAAAATCGAAAAAAATTCACTTAGCTGTGTGTAATTTACACATATGAATATATATGCACACATATTAGATATAAATAATTAAAGTAACCATCCAATTCTGCCGTAAAATGGACCGATGTTATGGCAAGGCTATGCTACGCTGCGTTTTCCATATAAAATGGTACTAAAAACTGTCAAAACGCTTTGAATTTGCTGTAAGACTAACGTTTTATACAATCCAACTTCTTGCATGCATTATTATGACACATCAGAAATATGCACTAATGATGATATTCTTTTATGGCGTTTGTGCGTTTTTTAAGTTAAGCTTTATATCGAAAACGCTCAACTACACAGCAACTACATAGAATTTTGACAGTTTTTAGAACCATTTTATATGAAAAAAAAACACAGCGTAACATAACCTTGCCATAACATTGGTCTATTTTACGGCAGAATTGGCCGGTTGAAACTCTATATATTAACTTTTTTTTCATATATATAATATATTGACTTCACTATACTTTCAAAGTGCACAGCGTTTAAAACAATCTCTATAGAAACTCTTTAAAATTATAAATAGTTTTATTTAAGAATAACTGATAAACTAATTCTTTGCGTTGGCGTTTATAAAACTTTGACTGTTTTAAAGTATTCTTTTTCTTTTTGCTTTTAACATGGGTGTAAATCTAACGAATGAGGTGTTTTTGCAGTGCAGAACTAGAGTAACAGGCGGTGCAATCTAAGTCATTTTATTTTTTGAACTTGCAAAGTCACTGCTTGTAATAATGCAATATTATATATCGCATACAACGATACAATATGATCAGGCTTAATATGCAATATTGATAATTTATCATCAGACACGTTATTTTTTTAAAAAACTTATTTTTTATGCAAAATTTCAGTTTGCTTGGGTGTGCAAAGAAAATGTGAATATTTTAAGCTAATGTTACGCGCTGGTGATAGTTCGATATTTAGAAGAAGAAACGTTCTAATTGATTACTATTGATATTTATTGACAAATGAGGAATAATAAAATATATTTTATTACCTGTTGTAGCACCGGTAGAGGTTGTTAATGCCCGCATAAACGCAAGTAACGGTGACGTGGCGCTTCAGGTTGACCTCGCGCGACGTCACAGCCTGCGGCCCGTCAGTTAATTCGCACAGAACATCCTCTCGGTCTGGTTTGTTTCGCTTTCCGTATCTGCTGCCCATGAAAAATCTATAAAATATTATAAACTGATATAAAAATAGTGGAGTGTATGGCATCGTGCCTTTAAGGCAAATTGCTGGAAATTCCCGTGCCGCAATTAAAACCCTTGGTACGAAAACCGAAAAAAATACACAAAATGCGTACACATTATTAAAATCTCTATAAAATATCTGATAATTTGATGTACATATGTACAATAAACATTTTTTACTGCCAAATGACATTTTTTAAACTTATTTTTATTGAGAGTCCATAACCGCCAAACCTGCCTTTCCAAAAATTTAATCAGTTCTTCATCTTGTCAATACTAGTAAAATGTTTTTTGAATCATAAAAATCGGACGCTCCTTTCTCTTAAAAACTGAGTTACCGTTTTTAGCACTTTTTGCCCCGTATCTTCGGAACGGCTAGACCTGCCTTCGCCAAAAACTAATCAGCACGTCTCCATATCCATACGGATCGAATATTTTTTGAATTATTCAAACCGGTTGATCGGTATTTCCGATCGGAAATCGTTCACGAAAATTTGTATCCACTCACACACACACACACATCATCCATTTTTTCTAAGATATGCCAAAATGTTCAGAAACCCCTGAAACGTAAAGATATGCAAAAATTTTCATTTTAGATTTTTAGCCCAGCGCTATAACTTTAAAAGTTAAAAATAATAAAAAATAAATAAAACAGAGAAAACTAAACAAATGGTAGGAATTGCTTCTATGAGCAATTGTTCATGAAATATGCTTTTTACATTAATTCTATAGGCAGTTTCTTGTTGAGTCTTCTATTAGCTAAAATATAAAGTAAATGAGCAAATATAGAGTAAATTTTTGCGTTAAAGTGAGAGTAAATTTTTGTATGAGGTTTAAATCTGTTTTTCGTGGTAAGACATTCACTACAAAAGGGATGTCGAAGTGATTACTTATCCTTTTTTCAAAATATATTAGAAGCAATCAGAAATACGTGTTCTATAAGCTTCTCCTGTTGAACACTTCTTATCCTAGTATTTCTGTAAAAAGCATCCCAGCGGTTAACCATTTTATTTAATGAGAGAATTATATCAGATAATTCTAATAGTGTTGAACATGGTATTACATGCAGCAGTACCCAAGTGTAAGTGCAATTCTGGTTCCAAATTGTTGATGCGCATGAACGCAACGGTTCTGGATGATTTTTTAAACTGAAACATCTGATACAACCGTCGCCGTAAAATTGTAAAATATTATTACATATAACGGTTAGGAAAAACTTTGTTAATCCCGTAAATAGGGAACGATCTTGCCCAGTACCCGTACTCCGTCGGGTCTGAAATTGAGATAAATATTCAGTCTAGTATTAACAGTCAAGCAAAAAGGACGTATTTGTAAAATAGAATGAAATGAATTTAACATTAATATAACAGTACATTGATTTTCAAAAATAATCATCGTGGAGATTTCATATTTCACCGATTATAAAAATTATAGTTCACTCAAGAAGCATATCAGCATTGACGTTATGTAAATCGCTCCAGGTTCATTGGATATAAAAGGGTACCAGACTTATGGCAAATATCTTTTCCACTTCAGCCAGTCATGGCATACAAATAACATTATTGTTGCCATTGCTATCAATACCAATAATGTTATATATTGCATAAGATTGTTATTATCATCCAGCTCATATATGTATATGCAGCAATGCCCACGAAAAGCGATATCGTGATCTATAACCTCAAGCGGATATTTGACATTATGCTGCCTGGTGGAGGCGGGAATAATCAAACCTGGGACTAGTTGCTACTAGCCCACGTTCGAATCGATTTCGCCACCGCTGGGCATTACTTTATAAGTAACGCCAAAAATAATTCTTAATCTGTACGAAATTAAAAAATAAAATGCAATATAAACTGGTAATTTTAATAACAATCGAGTAGCGTATTTTTTGAATAAAATGCATTTAAGGAGATCTGCCGTGGATTAGTGGTTAGAGCCATGGGAATCAGAGATTCCAGGTTCGAAACGCCTCGGGCAGCCTGATGTCCAGCAGTAGTGACATCGGTTTTCACTTGTAAATATGGATACAAATATGTGCTATTTTCGAGTGAAAAAAACCCTTATAGTCCAAGAGCCAGTGAACTATTTGACTAACCTGTTTTTACAAAGCTAGAAATTTTTTAATGATATTTTATTATCGGTCCATTAAGAAAATACCGTTCTGGCAGTCATCATCTCTTCAATTTTTGAAAATGTAAAAAAATGTTCATAACCTGCTCCCAGAAGGCTCAAATTTTGAGGGTGTATTCTTTTAACTGTTTAGAAAGTATATGTGAAAAGCCAGCCCGGTTTCTGACGGTTGCAAGGGTCTGCCAGTCGAGTACATAATAGTCACGACGCACAGGGTGTGGGCGCATTGCCATACATAATGGGCTTCACGCTTGTATTTAAATAATTTATACGCCATTCTGGAGGTCTTTTTGAAAACATCCGATATACCAACTTTGTATCTCACCTTATGGCCGAGATATCATTGAAATAATGCCAAAGTGGCCCCTTTTGCAAACTGCATTGTTGTATCAATAAAAAGTTTATCAGTATTACAAAAATTGTAATAATAAAATTCATCACACAGAGATTGGACAACTGTTTTGGATTGCCATCTATAAAAATCGACTTAGTTAAATAAGTCCAATTATCACAATAGCTTATCAAATCCTTAAGTTTTGATTGTTGTTGGTTACTAAGCAATATGGAATTAAACTGATTGGTTAAAAATTTAATTTTATGAATGAAGCATGCTAGGGACCATGAACCTTTTAAGTTTATGTACATATGACATTGACCTATGATCTGTTTTGTTTTATAAATTGGATGGTCTGCAAATTAAGATCTACAGCCTTTTAAAAAATATGGATATTATTTTCTAGAGTGCCCAGTGGACTTGACATATGCATCATGAACTGTAAATTCGAATAATTACTGATAATGAGTAAAGTATTATTTTGAATCAAATTACTTTGGTTTGGTTTGAAGTGACAATCTTAGCAATAAGGAATATGAAATTAAACTTTTTGTTTGAAGTTATTGAACAAAAATGCTAAATTACGAGATTTCAACTATTTTAATTTTATGAACAAAGCAAAGAAAGCACTGAGAACTTATCAAGTGGTTGTATGTATGACTACTACCTACTATCTGTTTTTCAATTCACATAAATAGAATAGTTTTCAAGTTAAGATCTACAGCGACCTCCTACGAAAAATCGCCTTTAGTTTAAGAGGTTTGTTCGGTTTTTATTTATTTTTTTTCGATTTTGAGATTTTTTTATATTAAGAAAGCTAACAACCTTAGAAATATTTAAAAAAAACATCTCAATATCTATTTTTTTGATGAAGTTACAGATATATATATATCTCTATATGTATGATCCTCTGGAACCGTTTTTTTCATCGCTCCGGAGCTATTGTATGCCAGCTGCCCTATTTTTCAATATAACATCTCATGCACATGACCTTTTAATGTGTCAGCATCTTTGAACAGCATGGTGTATTTAGTACATTAAATTAAATGGTGTATTTAGTACATTATATTAAAAACTTTAAATACGTTTTTCTCAAATTGACTTTTTTCAATGCGGTGCCACAAATTATAAAAAAACTAAAAGTTGGATCAACTTGCATTTTTTTTAATTTGTTCACCACTGCAATACCTAGTCCCCCTACCTCAAACAACTTGATAACATTACGCATAAATTTTTTGCGAAGCTTCTCGCCCCAAAGAAGGCCTTTTTCAACACTTTTTTTTAAAATAACTGCCATTTTTTCCTTCTTGCTGTTTTTCTTTCATTTTGGTAGGGGGACTGGATTCAAACTTCTTCTTCAACGTAGTTTTTTTTTTTGTTTTAGGCGATGCGCAAGGGATTAGATTAACACTAAACATACCATGACGGGTCAAATGACCCATTTTGAACTTTTGCATTGAAAATGCATGTATAATTTCATTGCGTTTGCACATTTGACTTCATGACTTTTTTTAAGTAATTAAAGTACAGTTATAAACAAAATTTTTTTCTTGTTTTGTTTTGTTTATTCTGAATAATCCTTCTTGTATACCGATATCTACCACAATGGGTCATTTGACCCGGAGAGAAGTTTTTGGTTTATGAGATTGTCAAATCATATTTGTAGTCAGTAAGTTGCATATTCTTCTAAACACTGTTGCGTAAAGTAGTCCAACGAAAATAGCTCAGAATAATTTCTAGAAAATATCAAATTTTAGATTGAAAATAGCTTTTTATTGTTAGAAAAAGTGGCAGAAATTGAAAGTCTTGGTAAGTACCTAGTTTACATTTTATTTTGATAGCTATAGTTATACAGGTTATTTTTTACCCAGAAAAATGTCGAAGCAAACAAGACATTACAAGTTCTTAGAAGATATAATAATATTGGCGAAGAGTTTTCAGAAATTAGTGAAGATGAATTTTCTGAAAATAAAGATATATTAGTTGAAAATAAAAATGAGTTTGATTCAACAGATACCGACGATGAAGAAAACAATGATAAACGTTTACCTGAAACTGTTTCATATTACAATAAAACCAAATTTGGTGTAGACATGACCGATCAAATGGCGAGGAAATTTACTACTACAAAGCTACAAAATCCAAGTTTTGCAGATGGCCTCTCCAAGTTTTTTTTAATATCCTTGATTTAGCTGGCATAAATGCCTGAATTTTGTACAAGCAAACGACAGGAGCTTTACTCAAGCTAGCAGAAGACCAAAACCAAAACAAGAAACAAATACGAAAGTATCGTTGCCTAAGTCTACTACAGATGCTTATAAACGTATGAGATTTCAAATAGGATACTGTAAAGAAAATAAAACCAACAAAATTTGCTCTAAATGTAAAATATATGTTTGCGAAAAATGTACAAAGGATACAATTGTATGTAAAAAATGCGATTAACCATAGATAAACAAGTATAAATGCGATTAACTATAAATTAAAATTTATTATTTTTGCTTTTGTAATAGAAATGCTCAACATACTTGTTTGTTTAATTATAATAAATTTAATTTTTATTTTTATTTTCTTCCTAACATCCATATTTCATACATTCAAGCATGAAACATAGAGTCGGGTCATTTGACCCGCTATGGTAGAATTAGGTATATATTAAGTCTTGGTATGATTAGTGTTAACAGATAGATTTTGCAAGGCCGACTTTGTCGCCCCTGGTTAAAAAATGACAGCGAAAAAAAAGAATAAGAAAATTTCGTAATATTCTATGATTTTGTAATTTTTGTTTAAAAAAACACATGTCTCTATGATAAATACATTTCGAGGAAAACAAAAACAAATACCTTGCATTTTTTGTAAAACAAAGAACAACCCCCTTAAAATCCAAGTTCAATGTAGTATTATGGATTTATTTGCCATTTTCCAGAAGGGCCGCGTGGGTTAGGCCGTGTAAATTTGTAAAAGTAAATATATAGTAGTTAGTTATTCGGGCCCGTGCGACATTTGACACCGTTTTCGCGTTTGTCCTCTCGGTCGAAACATAAACAAAGAACGGAAAAGAGAAGTTTCCTTGAACTGCGTCGATTGCCATCGTACATTTTCATAACGGACAGTTGCACGTAGAGGGAGTTGGTTCGTCGTGTTCAGTTTTTCACAACTAAACATGTCTGTAAACATAGAGATGTTTGCTTTTGAGAAGTTCACAGAAGGGCGTGATAAAATTGCGGAAGAGAATTCAGAGTAAATGACGAGAGATGCGGTTTTATGGCTGAAAAAACTTTGTATTTCTATTACTTCTGCTTGTCGTAGATCTAATTAAACGATAAAGTTTGTGGGTTGGACATTGAAAGATGCACTGTCTTATTAATTTCCAGAAAAAGTTTATATATTCGCTAAAAATCCGATTTCCCAATTTTATGTTTTTTTTTTGTTTCAACCCATTCCGAATCGAATGAGACCAAATTGAAAAAACTATGTGTGTGTATGTTGTATGTAAGTCGATTTTCGATTTTTTGTCCAAGCTATTCGATGTAACTCGATAAGGGCTCGCGTTGATTAGTTTTGCACAATTATTGGCCAAGCCGTTTTTTTGTAATTAGCAAAAAAAGTGAAAAATTTTTGTCCATGTTTTAGGCTTGATTCAGAATCCTGAATCGATTATAAAATTTCAAAAACTGTTGGAACGAATATTGGTTGGGATTAGTACTGATTAGATTTTCGCGAAGATAGGCCAGACCCTTTTTTCATAATTAATTTTCAAAAAATATAATCTATATCATTTTATAGATTTATGCATTGTTTACAGAAATTAATCAATTATTATTTAAATATTTTTTTTATATCTGTGTCACTTAACGAGTAGCCTATAGAATTTTTCAAGTTGTGTAAAAAATGTTATCATTAATTTAAATCATTAAATAATATTATATTATGAACTACGTACATGAATAGGTTAGTATTTTCTTATAACAGATGTTTAATATTTTACAAAATAATTTATTAAGTTCTTTAAAAGAAATTTACCATGATGATAAATTTCATGCACTGAACTGTTCTACAAACATTAGTTGAATTATATAAACTAATTAAATTTTGAAACTATATGCTGCACTTTTAGGACGTACAAGCACGTACTCGTATTAGTGCACTATAAATAATTATATATATAATTAAAGATATTATAACTAAAAAATATGTTTGAGAGATAAATTGTGTGTTTATTCATTGTATCTCTTGTAACATTTAAATCTCTCGATTAATTTAAATGAAGTATTTGGAACAAATATTTAGAATTAATTCAATTTTACCTAATACCTAAGAACTCTAGTGCAACTTGATACAACTCAAATTTTTATTCAAAGTTGAAATATAAATTTACACACATTCATATATACAGCAGTACTTCAATAGCGAGAGGTTTGGCAACTTATAGGTATATTTGTTTATTAAATAAATCTCTTGTAACAATTACAAATTTGTTACTTGACAAAATTGTATAGTGCCATGTTTTCGGATTTCGGTTTATATTTGGATTTTGGTCTATATTTTCATTTAATTTACTAAATACATACAATTTGTTTTGTTTGACTAATTTACTACATTTTAGCTACATAATTACTAACATTGACAATATTTTCTACAAAAATTTTCGATGCGCTTTTATTCTAAGATCATAATATTGTAATAATAATATAAATAATACCGAGAATGTGAGTTGTGCGAATGCTTCATTTGAAGACACCAAAAATTTAAAAGAAGCGAAAAAAATTAGTGATTGATTCTTAACGCATAAATATTATCGACTAAAAATAAATTAATTGTGAAAATAATTTTTAATCAAAATAAAAAATCTAGAAAATCATACCGGTCCGTACGCGGGGCAAGGCGCACTTTCTTATTCGTCTTGGAATCTGAGCGTCCATAGCGCGAGCCCATGAAGAACGGCTGCAAACCGTTCGCTGATGGCACTTCGCCAATCGTTTCTCCTAAAAGAAAAAGAAAAGATTAATTAAATACCACACATCGAACATTTTTTAATATATTATTCGATCAATAATTAATCTCTCAAATTACAAGATTAGTGACATTAATTTGTACTGCGTGTGATAATGTTTTACATTAATTAAGTTTACTTCGTATTAACTTTCAAATAACCACTGAAGATGACATAAGACTATAGTTCTAAATCTTTAGAAAAACAAATATTTTTTAATATATATATATATATATATATATATATTGTGCCACAGAAAGAGCCATAATATGCTTTGCAACCGTCAGAAATTAATTTATACTGCGTGTGATAATATTATACATTAATTAAGTTTACTTCATGTTAACTTTCAAATAACCACTGAAGATGACATAAGACTATAGGTCTAAATCTTTAGAAAAACAAATATTTTTTAATATATATATATATATATATATATATATATATATATATATATATATATATATATATATATTAATAATACATATTGTGCCACAGAGAGAGCCATAATATGCATTGCAACCGTCACAAAAAAAATTAAATAAAAATCTCTGCAGTTTGAAAATTGTGTGTATGAAAGTAAAATTTACAGCTTTGGTCTGTGAATTTTTCGGTTATTGTGGATAATTTTTATTATTGATGTCGAAAATTATGACAAATATATATAAACAAACGATTCAGAAATATAAAATTAGCAAGTTGGATTTTCTGACGAAAACATAACCCTTCTTTAGCAAAGTTAATTAAGTACAAAGTAATTATTACAAAAAATATATAATAAATTATAACAGAGAATATATATAAAATAATAATATATGTTATTGAACGGAAAGAATGTAATTTGAGGAATTTGAGTAGTGTTTTTGCTTCGACAAAACATATTCTAAAATTGGAACGATACAGAGAAGATCAGCATGGCCCCTGCGCAAAGATGACACGCAAAATCGTGAAGCGTTCCACATTTTTTTTGAATATTTTTTTTAAATTTTATTTGATATTATTCACCAAGCAAAACATAATAATAAGTTGAAATATTGAATGTTGAAAAGTCATCATGATTCAAGTTTCAACAAGCAAAACATTTTTTGGCAATTTATTTCTAGAATTAATTTTTAAATATTCTAAAATGTTTACTTGATTAATTAATTGACTAAATGTTTTTATTCGCGCAAACTTATTGATGAAAGAGGTGGATAATAAAAAGTTTGCCATAAAGGAGTAAAAAGGGTTGCTTAAGATAATGGCAACAAAAACTTACTAAAATAATACGGTCCTACGACATGTCGTTTGATGTTAAATGTTTGATCATCGACGTTTTCTCGAAAACGGATAAACCATTTTCCAAAATGATCTTACAGCGCTCGTGATACTTATAATTTATTCGTAAATTAATTAATTTAGTGATTTCTTATTGATTAAGCTTGAAACTTTCAAATTGTCACATACACCTAGTTCAAAGTCAATTCTGGATGGAAATGTTTGGTGCAATGTCAGTTAATAAACCCATTGAGTAGAAGGAAAAAAAACTATAGAGCATATATAGTTTTTGCCTCACACAGAAAATTTATATGATATTGAATTATTTATTACAACACTATGTGTAATAACTATTTTTAAGACGAAAATTAATATACCTATTACCTTATATAAATAGCATGTACATTTTTTACACAATAAAAATAATTATTTCAAAAATAAAAATTAAAAAAAATATAAGCTCGGAGCAGTTTTATGCCAAATGTTGATTACAATTTGTGTTCATATGTAGTGTTTATTATTGTAGGTAATATGCGAAATTAATTTCATACCTAACTGCTTTGTTTTTGGTAATGAAGGTTTTCGTGCATGAAAACATTTACTAATCATATTCTGTATATATTTCGCGATAATAGTTTACTTTTAGTTCTATTTCTCATATAAATAAATATGCATTTATGATGTAAAATTTTCTTAACAAATCGAATAATTATACAGTGATTTCAAATGTTCATTTGTTTTACATTATGCAATATTAAATTTATGAGAATCTGTATAATCTGATTTTCATAAATGTTGTTTTCTATCTGTTTATTTTATTCTGCAGTATTGCAATTTATGTATCTGGAGTACAAAGTAAATACAATTTTACTCGTTATAAACTATAAGTAGTGAACTGCAATCGACATATGGCTTGGTATTTCTACATAAAAAACATTTACTATCAATAATATATTTTATTTCTTTTTACATATTATATATACAGACAACCCTACTATAACACGGTACTCTGGGAACGCGGTTTCCGTTCATGTTCCTTATCATGGATGCAGAGAAACTATTAAATATTCAATTTTATCGCGTTATTGAAGGAAATTAGTAAATGTATTTGTTTATAATAGGTATCCAATTAATTTATCTTAGTTACAATTATATGTTTGTGTTCTGCCAATTATTTCAAACTATGATTAGAATTGTTGTGTGATAGTGGTACCTTGAAAAAAATTTTGAAGAGAAGAAAAAAAATTTGAAAAAAACGTATGTACTTAACTTGTTAACTGGGCCGTCCGTTCGCCAATTATGCATCTTGCAACAGACGCGCGTTTTTTATTGATAATGGCAAATTTTATTAACCCTGCAATTAAATGAGATAAGATAATATAAATTATGTGTGAATTAAATATACGGATTGATACGTAAACATCTAAAAAAACAATGATAATATAAAAATTTTGATACAAATTGTCAAAATTAATTTTTTGTATAAAAGTTAGTTCATAAGTTTGTTTAGGCAACATACTTGTATCTGTAGATATGATACAATTTTTAAATTGCAAATATATTTTGTGTAATATTTGCTATTTTAAAGTTTGTTTTACACCGATTTAAAAAAAAAAATAGTTAGTTCTCGGAATATAGAACAGAATGCATAAAATGCGAGGTTTGCACAATTGAGAATGCATTTACATCTTAAATTAAACAGAATCAAATTAATCATCTATAAAATTTATATTATTGCATTAATTTTTAATATGCACTTCAACCTCACATAGTGATCACTTAAACACTTTTAAATCTATGGTCACTCTACAATTCTACATTGTTTCTACAAGGTTCTAAAGTGTTTTGAAAACTGTTATTTCCTAAATATACGAAGAGTAACAAGTTTTATAAAACCAGATAATAACATTATGAATAATAACAATTTTTATAAAACAAGATATAACTTCTATCAGAAATATAAAACAAATGGGTACGTTTGTTTGGTGTACTAAAAAAACTGTCATTTTTATTCTCATTGTTAAGTATTATAGTAAATAAAAATACAAATAAAATTATCAATACCATTTACATAAAATATAAAAATAAATATTCCGGATGATATAGCGTAAGCCCCGGTGTATCAGTATTGTATTTATATCACATACAAAATTTAGAAAAAATACATTCAAAATTATAATATATATATATATATATATATATATGTATATATATATATATATATGTTATAATGAAGCAACAATTGTTATTGAAAATCACAGAAAGAACATCACAAAAGACAAAAAGTTCAAATTAAAATTTCTTGGTTAAATATTATTGCAAATAAAAAATAATTAAGTTTAGCACAAACTTAATATTAATCTACCACATGCAAAATTTACATTCCAATCAAATATCTTTTGAATCAAAGCCATAATTATTATTAGAAATATAAAAACTTATTACAAAAAAACATATCTAAAATCTAAAGATTTAGATGTTTTCCAAATTTTCTTCAAAAAAAAAAAATAAAAAGATTTGATACAGACTTTATTATTAATATTGATATTGATAATTATATAACATGATATATCTGAAAATTTAGCTTTTCTATGCAAGCTTTAGAATTAGTTTACATTATTTTTCATTATTTTTGCTAGATATTAATGTAAATAAATAAATAGGTTTGGTTCGAATTTTATTATTAATATTAATATTAAACGATACTTTATCTAAAATTCTTCTTTTTTGAACAAAGTTCAAATTCAGATTTTTTTAGTTTTCATTCTTTTGACTAAATATTACAAATAAAATATAAATAAGCTAGAAAAATATGAACACAAAATTCATTGGTAATAATGATATTTATACTATGATTTATGTAAAAATTGTTTTTTTAAAGAGTTCAGATTTAGATTTTGTTTATATGTCTATTTTTAAAATAATAAATAAAAAATATAATTATACCAGGTTCAGGTTTTGGATCTTTCTAATTTTTATTCACTCGATTGAATATTATTGTAAATACAGAAAAATTGGCGCAAAGTTTATTAATAATTAAAATATTTATGCCATAATGTATTTAATAAAAAAAACATTATATATAAAGTTCACATTTAGATATTTTGGAATGTCATTCGTTTTTGAAAAAATTAAAGTAAAGTAATGGAAAAATAAATTAGTGATACTGATATTGATATTTATACTACTTACTTACCAGATAATCTTGGTGCTGTGTCGTATTGACCGTTCACCAAAGGAATCAGTATTACAACACAGACTAAAACAAATACTGCTATTACTTTATGCATCGTCAGAATTTTATAAGGCCCCAGAGGGGGCTGAAATTTTCTTTATCTTTCAGCAGCAGCAGAATCTGAAAAAGAACGTAATTTAATATTAATATATATAATATTGTTTCAAAAAGTACAAAAATAACAGAAGTATTTTCGATTTTCTCGTAGAGTAAGTTATAGTAATCGCAAAAACAACGAAATAATTTTTTTGCAGATTTTTACGTTTCAAGACCTCCTAAACATTTTGGCAAATCTTAGAGTAAATGGTAGTATGTGTATGTGTATGATTGGATACAACTTTTCCAAGATTTCTACAGCACGGACCAACCGATTTGAATACGAATAAAAAACTATTTGATTTGTATTGACGGGGAGATGTGCCGATCAATTTTTGGCAAAAGCAGGTCCGGCCGTTTAGGAGAAGACGTGACAAAAACTGCAGAAATAGCAGTTTTTGAGAGAACGGAGTATTCCATTACAATGATTCAAAAATTATTCGATTTATCAGCAGGTTTATCCGTTAGGAGATACGTGACAGAAAATGCACAAATTGCAGTTTTTGAGACAACGGAGCATTCAATTACAATGATTGAAAAATCATTCGATTTGTATTGAGGAGGAGACGTGCTGATTAGTTTTTGGCAACGGCAGGTCCATCCCTTTAGGAGATACGTGACAGAAAATGCACAAATAGCAGTTCTTGAGACAACGGAACTTTGAATTACAATGATTCAAAAATCATTCGATTTGTATTGAGGAGGAGCCGTGCTGATCAGTTTTTAGCAAAGGCAGGTCCAGTTGTTTAAGAGATACGTGACAGAAAGTGCAAAAAATAGCAGTTTTTGAGAGAACGGAGCATTGCATTACGAGGAGACGTGCTGATTAGTTTTTGGCAAAGGCAGGTCTAACCGTTTCGGAGATACGAAGCAGAAAGTGTAAAAAATGACAGTTTTTGAGAGAGCAGATCCTTCGATTAAAATGATTCAATATACACATATGGCTTGTGTAGACCGTGTAAAGAAATGATTACTTTATGAGGGAAATTCTAAAAAATTCATTTTTTTTTATTTTTAACTTCCCGTAGGGTAAGTTATTGTAATGGGCCGAAAATCGGAATTGAAAATTTTTACATTTCTCGACGTTTTGAAGGTTTCTGAACGTTTTGGCATACCTCAGAAAAAATGGATGTGTGTGTGTGTGTATGTATGTGTGGATACAAATTTCCAGTCACGTTTTAGGGCGCACGGATCAACCGATTTGAATGGTTCAAAAAACATCCTATTCCTATTGATAGGGAAAAGAGCTGATTAGTTTTTGGCAAAGGCAGGTCCAGCCGTTTCGGAGATACGGAGCAAAGAGTGCAGAAAATAGAAATCGTATTTTTGAGAGAACGGAGTATCCGATTTCAATGATCTAAAAAACATTGAATTAGTAATGATTGGGAGAAGTGTCTATTAGTTTTTGGCAAAGACAGGCCCAGCCATTTTGAAGATACGGAGCTAAATATGTAAAAAATGGCAGTTTTTGAGAGAACTAAGCGTCCGATTTAAATGATTCAAAGAACTTTCTGCTTGTCTTAACAAAATAATCGATTTTGGAAAAAAATAGCCCGATTTTTTTTTTTTTTTCGAAATCGAAATATATTTATTTTTAATTCTGACTATAGTTCTAATATACTTTACAAATAATTTCAACTCTGCAATTCAGTTTATATAATATTTATAAATATTAGACAATGTTTATAATAATCTATTTGAAAACATTCAGTAATCCTCGAACATTTCGTTACGGTACGGGAAGTTCCAGCAATTTGCCTTAAGGCACGATGCCACCCACCCCACTAGTTGAGAATTTTTTTAGAATGTTCAATTTTTTTATTTTTTTAGGAAAATTGATCAATGTTTTTGAAAAATCTCAAACTTCAAAATTTTCATGAAATGGAGTATCAGATTTTAATATGAATTAATTTTTATTTTATTAGAAAAATATAGTTTTTCTAAAAATGTCAAAAATTTTAAAGATTATTCACATACCTACTTGAGTTAAATACTTTTAAGTTTGCATTTCAGTTTCAAACTATTATATAGATCTTAAAAGTATGGAATAAGGACAAGGATTAAGTTTCGTTCTTATGTTTTTTTTTTGTAAACATATATATATATATATATATATATATATATATATATAGTGTCGACGCCCAAATATAATCACTTTTATTAGATCTAGGATCATTGACCAATTTTTAGTTGATCATTAAGTAATTATTTCAAATATTTCATTAGATTACGGGAAGTTCAAGCAAATTGCCTTAAGGCACATTGCTGTACACATTATTTGATAATACTTATATTTTCTCTTAATTTAAATATGATATTTTTCAGTAAATAGTATACCAATTAAAATAAGTGATTTTGCTTTTAAAATAGTATGTATGATAATTGGAGAGTAATCCAATATCGTCGATGCACATCAGCTTGCATTACAATCCAGGAATTATGATATTTTATATCTAAATATTATATAACAAACAATAATACAAATATAAGTGAATTTAGTATATTTAGAAGTAATTTTGATCTAGATCATTATAAGTGAAAATATTTTATTTATTAAAATGCATTTTTTCATTAAGGAAATGTTTATACGAAACTGAATAAAACGTGTATGATTCCCTTCTTAACTTTATATAAATAATTTTTTTGAAATATATAAATCTAGAGGAAATTTTTAAATTATAGAGTACATATAGAGCAATTTTATGAATTATTTAGGCTCAAATTATTGAGTAAGGTAACGGCATGAATTTATTACTATCTCTGCAATATTCTTTATATAAAAAAATACTTAAAATAAAATATAGTATACTGAACATATTTTATTTATTATAATGCATTTTTTTCATTAAGGAGATGTTTATACAAAACCCCAAAAAACTTGTTTGATTCCCTTCTTAACTCTATATAGGTAATTTTTATAAAATATATAAATCTAGAGTCAATTTTTTATATATAAATTATAGAGTAAATATAGAGCAATTTTATGTAATATTTAAGCTCTGATTGTTAAGTAAGTTAAAGACATGAATTTTTTACTATCTCCGTAACATTCTTTAGATGCAAAAAATACCAAAAATAAAATATAATAAAGTATAAATAAAAAAGGTTTTGTAAATTTTTATTAAGTTTCTAAAAATACAAAATTATGTGTCTAAGAATACGAATGAAATCGAATTTCTTCAAAACGTTAAGCAAACCTAAACAAATTAGTATGCAAATGATTCCTTAACCATGACATTACTATCACTTTCAGGTAAAATTTGAAATAACACTTTCACCGTATTTCATCTCTTAATTACTATTTATACAGTGTTTGTTGTAACTTGACTAGAGTTTGTATAATTTTCCGTCATTTCGTTTATTTTCGGTCCAGATCTATTTAGAAGCAATTTCCCACCAACACTAGAGCATTTAGAGTACACCCACTTATATATATATATATATATATATATATAATTTTGAATTTTGAATTTAAAATAAACAACCAAAAATTTGCAGTACCTTTTCGTTTTTAATTTCAACAAATAATTTGCGCCTAGCCAAGATGAATTTAATTACTCCTGTCACGACATTCTAATAATATTAATAGTAAAGCAAAAACTTTTAATATGAAACAAATGTTTAATATGAAATTAAATAAAATTAATGTAGTTTTTTTAATTTACACTTTTTTAAATGTTTAATTTTTGCTTTCATATTTTCTATTTTATATATAATATTTTCTAATTTTATATATATATATATAAGAACCTGCTGATTTTTTGCAAAATAATAAAATCTTTGAATTGTCTGAAAAAAAATATAATTATTTATTCATTAGTATGTCTGAGTAGTGGGTACGGTTGTGCCAAGGTACTATAGTGACAGTCGCCATAAATAAAAGGTAAAAATGAAGTAATGATTGATTTACCAAAAGGTAGAGATAAAGTATGATCGTTAGAACAAGTTTCCATTACTTTTTTTTAGCCGGTGACTTTCCTAACATTATCTGTAGACTGCATTTCCTTTAAAGAGTTAAAAAATGTTTTCATGTTCGATTTCTTTCGAATAATGTCTGTTACTTATATACAGAGAGATCACTTGGTTTGTTATTAACTTCCCATAGGGTAAGTTATTGTAATGGGCCGAAAATCGGAATTGAAAATTTTTACCTTTCTCGACGTTTTGAAGGTTTCTGAACGTTTTGGCATACCTCAGAAAAAATGGATGTGTGTGTGTGTGTGTGTGTGTGTGTGTGTATGTATGTATGGATACAAATTTTCGCCCACGTTTTCGGGCGTACGGATCAACCGATCTGAATGGTTCAAAAAACATTCGATTCCTATTGATAGAGAAAAGAGCTGATTAGTTTTTGGCAAAGGCAGGTCCAGCCGTTTCGGAGATACGGAGCAAAGAGTGCAGAAAATAGAAATCGAATTTTTGAGAGAACGGAGTATCCGATTTGAATGATCTAAAAAACATTCAATCAGTAATGATTGGGAGAAGTGTTTATTAGTTCTTGGCAAAGGCAGGCCCAGCCATTTTGAAGATACGGAGCTAAATATGTAAAAAATTGCAATTTTTGAGAGAACTAAGCGTCCGATTTAAATGATTCAAAGAACTTTCTGCTTGTCTTAACAAAATAATTGATTTTGGGAAAAAAAAATTTGTACCAATTTTTTTTTTTTTTTTTTTTTAGTTTTTTGTATATCGAAAATATTTCAGATTTTATTTTTAATTCTGACTATAGTTCTAATATACTTTACAAATAATTTCAACTCTGCAATACAGTTTATATAATTCTTATAAATATTAGACAATGTTACAATATTTAGAATAATCTATTTGAAAACATTCAGTATTCCACGAACATTTCGTTACGGTACGGGAAGTTCCAGCAATTTGCCTTAAGGCACGATGCCATAATTGCCTCAAGACAGAATTCCACTTACAGCTAGTTTTGTTGTAAATTGAACATTAGTAGTTATTTACCAGCAATTAGTTTTTGCTTAGATAATTTAGCTCAGTCATAAAGTTGATTTGTGTTCAAAATTGTGCGTTGGGTACGGTTGTGACAAATTTTGGGGTACGGGTGAGGATTAAACAGATAGAAAAATCTAACTTAACTAAAACAAATTACTAAAGAGAAGGGGGAAAAATTCAATATTAAAAGAAACATAATTTTGTTAATTTACCAGCTAGCTGGGAGATATGTAATTTAAATAGTAATTTGAACATTTGTCTACGAGTACACACTGAAATACTTATGAATACCTTAAAAACGATGAATTTATCATAAAATCAAATCATACAAGAAAAGGGCGAGTGTCACAACTGTCCACACCCCCAGGGATGATTGCGACAGGCATAAACATAGGTTACAAGCAATAGGTATAAACACCTAATATATGAATTAGAAGAATTCAAACATAAAAACTTACTTTTGATTCTTTAAAAGCAATGCAGTGTACAGATGATGCACTGACTGAAAGCAATAATGGGAACTTGTTCAAATAATCATACTTCATTTTTCTTTCTTTGGACCCTATCAGTATTGTTTAGCTATTATGTTTCATTAATAAAAATGTATAAAATACAGATAAGTCAACCGTTAGTCAACTCTCAAGTTCAGATGACTTAGAAAACTAGTGGTGTATAGCATCGCGCCTTAAGGCAAATTACTGAAAGTCCCCGTATTAAACATTATTTTTTTTAAAATAATTTTTATTTTGTTTATCTTTTAAAAAAATATCATTTTTGAGAAATGTTAAATTTTTGAAATGTCTCCGCACACTCACACACATTCACATACATCCATTTTTTCTAATAAGGTATGCCAAAATGTTCTGAAACCTCTGAAACGTAAAGATATATAAAAAATTTCATTATCGATTTTTTTTGCGATTACTATAATTACCCTACGGGAAGTTAAAAATATTAAAAGTTTGATAAATATATCAACAAATGACACAAACAATTGGATGCAATCATAATAATTTTATTACCTATATATAATATCATAATACATAATTTTGCTAATAGAACAATTTTTCGTATGATGTTCATAATTTGTTCAGATCTGCCGTCTCGTGACATAATTCGCTGTGAAAATCTATTATACTTTAATCTTATTTTTTTATTTCAAGAACCTGCCTTTGGATAAAGTTCTTTCTGATAGTTAAAAGTAAAAATGCAATAAATTTCCTGGTTCAAAATTTATTTATTTTTGTCTATAAAATCCAAGGATTTTCCGTCGTATGTTATTGAACTCGTCGCTTCCTTTTGACAAAATAACCTTTTCCATGGGCGTTTAGTCTTACTAATTTGCCTCTCATCGCATTGTTATCCCATATATTTGTAACATTAGAAGTGTAGGTACTCCTGTATCTAATTTGCACGGAGATACGTTATCTGTTGCGTTTTCCGAAGTGAGACCCCTAACTCACAATTAGCGATTGTGTCTTTCACCTGTACCTGTACCTACTAGAAATTAGGGCGGTTTGTCAACTAAAGCTTCGGCGATGAAATCGATAAATCGACAGGTGATGATAATGGATAAAGGAAGTTTTATCCATTAAAATCTTAAGCTTTTGATATTGCCAATATAGGAAATGGAAAATATTAGAAAAAGATATATAGGAAATAGGAAATTCTTTTAACTCACATAGTTACTGTACGTCTGTAGGTGACTATATATCCTACATTGATTACATGTGCCGTTGCCAAATTTAGTTTAAAATTCGAAGATATTTAAGACAAAACAAAATATATTTTTCATATATTTAAATATCTTTAAGACAACATGTCTTCTAGTCCACATTTCCACTATCAATTTTATCAATTCTTTAATATGTGTTCAAGTTATAAATATATAAAAATATAAAATATTTTTATTTTAACCATTTTTTTATTTATAATATATAAAGAGCTTTTCCGCCGGTTAGTAGTTAGATCTGTGAGATTTCAATAAAGAGCACAGATTTTCAAGCATATAGAAGAGCAGATTTTTTAAAAAAATTCTAACATCTAGTCACTGGAGCAGTTTTTTATATTACCACTGGCACTTTAAGAACTTTGCTTAGAATTTCGTAAAGAAATACATTAAGATGATGCAAAATGAAACAAAAATGCTTATGCTACAAGAAACAAAGACATATCATTATATGCCAGCATTTCCTCAAAATTTCAAGTACCACCTAGCTAAAATAAGAATTTTGCTCAATATTTTTGAAGTAAAACTTCTTTAGGCGCGACATAGGTGTAAATCCGTACAAATGCAACGGAAGTAAGTTACACCAAGGTCGAGTGCCAATGATTCGTCATTTGCTCTCGATGAGATTATTTCTATACGGGTCCATTCTGATTGGTCGTCGTATTTGTGCGAGGCTTCTTTGTATGCGTGACTTTATACGTGCGTATGTCACCGAAAGCGTGAAGCATATTGTTCAATACTCGAAGTTTTATGTCATTACATTTTAAGGTTAAATATTAGTACAAATCTTGAGTTAATAAAAAATGTCTGAATCGGAAAAATATTTTATCCAGTCTCCCATAAATAATTATAGTGCAAATAATAAATTAAATGAAAAATCTGTGCCGTATAAGAAACGTAAGTTTATTGAAATAATATGCATTATTCGTAGTTACTATATATTTTTGAGGTTACTAAAATGGAATTTATTTTATATGCAAGACAACTGCTCTATCGATGCAGTTTATTCATTGCTCGTGTTAATGAAATTATTCAAGATTGTTATATTACAGCTGTACACTGTATGTACGATAATTATAGAATTTATTAATCAGCAATTACTTTATTTCTCTAATAAAGATTCAAGTCGTAGATGCTAATTCCAATGAGAAACCGATCATGTCGTATGACTTTAATTGCATTATTGTTTTCAAATATTATAAATATTTTTAATGCCATTATAAATTTATAATTTATTATTATATAAATATGTATAATGGTTGACATTAAAAAATGTGTGCGTCACGAGTGTTACCGCATTACTGATGAAAATTATTCAAAATTGTAATATGATGTATTTATTTTTAACTTAAATGTCATCTCCTACAATAGCAAAAAAGTTTTACTTCAATAGCGTGTGAACATTACGCGCACTCTTTTTTTTATACAAATAAGCATTTTATAATTTTTACATTTATACGATCCATAATAACTTATAATTATTGGAATCAAAGAATATTTTGCTTAAATAAATTTTTGATCTAATAATTTTCAAATGTTTGTCAATTCGGAGAATCAATACAATTTATCGTTTTTTGGTGTAGTATATAAATGAAAACAATAAAACGTGTCTGCTCATGTCTCTTGCTTTATCGTCATTCACATGGATTATTCGATAATGACTAATAGTCAAAATTTACGGCCATGTGGGCTATTCGACCGGACGGCAAAAACATTTCGACTTAACTCCAACGTGGGTTTGCTAGTTATAATTTTCGAAGATTTGAATGCAAGATTTGCGAAAATAGAACATTGCTTCCCACTAATTATAATCTTGGACAAAATAAAATGTTCCTGCATACAAATTTTACACTTAATGAGTAAAAATAAACCAACTGGTATTTTTAATTGAAAAGCTGGTCACTTGCTTTATGTTCTTAAAGGATTTTGTTCATTATTTATTTCGCATTATTTTTTTTAAATTTTTTATACTTAGTTCCCGAAAGTTATTTGTTTTTTTTAAACAACCTAGTCACTAATTTTCAAAACTTTAAAACTAATTAAAAGAAGTTTCTGATTTATTGAATAGTTTTGTGGGATGATAGTCTGGTAGATTCTAAGTAAATAACAGTTACTAACATGTAAAAGTTGACCACCAGTTTTTCAGAAAAATGATAACGGTTTTAGAAAGTTTGTTTGAAAATTTCAAGTTCAAATTCTTGGATCAAATCTTTTCTAAAAAAAATTTAATTATTTCATAAGATATAAGTAGAAACTTATTGGAACTTGAAGAAACGATATGAACAGTGACCATCTATTATTTGTGTAATTATGTATATTATTTATTAATACTATGCAATTGGGTAACATAGGATTTGTTACCAGACTTATTACACATTTTTCAAATCACGCATTTGTATAACTTTCAGTGTATAACTAAGTACTAATTGTGAGTATATATTATCAATCAGTATTTCTTTCTATATACACAAATTGATTTACTTTCTATCCGGGCAGATAGATTATCAATTTTATATTGATAATAAAGTTCAATATTGAATCAGGAACGAAGAACATATACTCTTGATTGCAATAAAAACTTAAAGAATGAATAATTAATAATAAAAAGACGAATTCATGATATAAGATGGAAGTAAGATCTAATTCATTCAAAATTGTATTTTGACTTCGTGTATGTGACAGAATATGTGGGCAAATATCTTATGTTGCAAAACTCTCACCCAAAATATAAAGCTATCGCTCAAAGTCAAACATGACAATAAAATATATAAAAAATATTATCGTAGGGGGTGTCAACACGCAACGGAGCTTGTAATAATATTATATATATATATATATATATATATATATATATATATATATGATTAATTCCTTGGAAGGCGTAACATCGAATAAAAAATAAAGTAAAGATTTTTAAAACATCTTTATTTTTCCATACGTTTCGACGTAAAATTCTACGTCTTCATCTGTGGTTCTACAATTTTGAGATAAACTGAAAAAGTAACGTTAAAAACTAAATATAAACAGAACAAAAATAAAAAAAGAGAAAAATTTAATTAAAAAGACGGACTATATCTATCTAAATCTTAAATTTAAAAAAATCAGAAAGCATTACTTGAAGTTCTTAGTTTAACACTTATGCATATTAACAACACATAACTTTTGAATAATTAATAATTAGTTACAAGAACTAAATGTTAGTGATTACTTTTTTTTAAAAAATAAAATATTTTTAGGGATTAAATAAACGAGTCGGGTGGATCGTCTAATTTAGTTTATCTATTTATTTTTATTTTTATTTTTATATTTATTAAAATATATTTTTATACATATTGTATCATAGTCAGCCAAATTGTCTAGTATAAGAGATCACAGTAAGTATCACTCGTCTTGTACAAGTTGATTCGAATCCAGTAAATTTTCGATCAGGCTGTTAATAGCTAAAAAGATATATATGATGATAGGCGGGTCTAAAGTAATTGTAGTTCGAAAATAATGTGTGTGTATGTATGTATATATACAATATTTCGTCCACGTTTTCGGGCTCACGGATCAACCGATTTGAATGTTTCAAAGAATATTCGATTTCTATTGATAGGGAGATGTGCTGATTAGTTTTTGGCAAAGGCAGGTCTAACCGTTTCGGAGATACGGAGCAAATATTTATATATATATATATATATATATTTGTTAAAATATATGTTTATACATATTGTATTGTAATTAGACAAATTGCCTGGTTTGAAATCGTAATAAATTTTTCAAATATTGAATCAAGTAAAATCTGACTCGAATCAGGTTGTTAAGGACTCGATTCGAATCATTTGAAACAGTAGATTCGACTTGGCACATTAATAATCTAGATTACTCTGATGTCGGTTGACTACTTATCGACCAATTTTCGACCACTTTGTTGTTTTTTTTTTAACAAATACGTAAAACATCGGTGTATTATCTTGAAGAAGAAATATTTTCGTAAGGTAAATGGAGAAGTAGACATGATCTTACTCCCTTTTAAACAATTACGATAGTTAAAAATAAACTTAGCTAACATATATTTAATTAAACATTAATCAATTTAATCTTTTAATATGCAAAAGTAGGAAAATTGTTAGCTCTGCTAAGTACTCTTAACTTAGCGTGATTACACGTTGAATTACGTTTTACTTTCCTCAACTGTATTATGATGTATTCAATGGTATTATAGTTGGAGCCATAGTTAAACTATCATTCGCATAATTCTCAAGGGAATCCATAAACGAGGAAAAATGTAAATGATACAACGCCCAGAAGGACTCAAATATCTGATGATGCATAACACATGTCCAGGGATTGACAATTTCAGGTTGGCGAGCGAAATAATCACAATTAATTTTAATTAATTATGCCAACTCTTAAAACAAAAATTCCTATAATTTGAATCAGCATTTATCCTGAGAAATTTTTAGTACATCATTTGCGATTATTATTATTTCATTTTTATTACTTTTATTTCTATTATCATTATTAATTAACATAAAGATGATATTTTATTATTAGTAACAAATATTTAATATTATTACAATTTTTATTCGGATTGCTTTTAATTTTATCTTTTGTTTTACTTTCTCATATATATCTTATATATAAAATTCTTCTGTAATGATGTATGAATTGATACTCCTCCTAAACGGTTATTCGGATTTCAATAAATCTTTTTAGAGTTTGTCGAGGGAAATTTTCAAGATGTGAGGAATTATAAAACTATAGTAATATTGTGAACATAAATGGAAAAAATTGTAAAAAAATAACATATCGACATTGAAAACATTTCGACACATGAGAACTGACTTCTGCCAAAAATGTCGATTCACTTAAATTTAGTTTAAGCGAGTCTAGGCAATATTAGTACATAATATCCATATTTATGATTATAAATAAGAACTAGTGGGGCAAATGGCATCGTGTCTTAAGGCAAATTGCTGGAACTTATCGTACCAAAAATTATTTTTTTTAAAAAGATTAAAATTTTTGAAAAAAATTTACTCTGAAAAAATTAGATTTTTGAGAAACTATAAATTTTTGACAAAATATTACTTTTTTTGAAAAAAAAAGACTTTTTGAAGAAAAATTTATTTTGAAATATTTTGAAAATTCTGAACTTTTTTTCAAAGCAATCTTACTGCTTTAACTGCTAAGAGACAAAATATCAAAGCGCGTAAGCGCCGCGTCGCCGTCTAACGGATCAACATTGGTATGGAAACCATAGAATGTAAACAAAATTTATACGTATTGTTAAAATCTCTATAAAATATCTAATAATTTGATGTGCATATGTCTAATGATCATTTTTGACCGCCAAATGGCATTTTTTTTTACTTTTTTACTAGATCTCCGACACCGCTAGACCTGCCTTTATGAAAATTTGATCAGTTCTTCATCTTGTTACAAGTAAAATGTTTTTTTGAATTTTTAAAATCGGACGCTCCGTTCTCTTAAAAACCGTGTTAGCGTTTTTCGCACTTTTTGCCCCGTATCTTCGGAACGGCTAGACCTGCTTTCGCCAAAAACTAATCAACACGTTTTCTCATCAATACGAATCGAATGTTTTTTGAATTATTTAAATTGGTTGATCGGTATTCCCGAAATCGTCGACGAAAATTTGTATCCGCACACACACACACACACACATACATCCATTTTTTCTAAGGTATGACAAAATATTCAGAAACCTTTGAAACGTAAAGATATATAAAAATTTTCATTTTCGATTTTTTTTGCCATTATTATAACTTGCCCTACGGGAAGTTAAAAATGTAATATCTACGATATTATTGCCGAAATTCAGCAGAGATATGCCAGAAATTACTTTTTGCTTTACTTTACTAAATTATTTAAATACAAATTAATATTTCTACCTATTGAAAAAATAATTTAGAATTTTGTTTCATGTGTCAAAAATTATTTTTTTGGCATTGGATATGAAATATTTAGCAAGTTCATGATCTTAGATTAAACAGTGTCATATGAACTAGGTTTTACAAATTAATTCACCTAAGCCGTTAACTAAAGTAATAATGTTCAATAAATTATTATTAAGAAAATATAATTTAGAAATTGTAATTGCAAAAAAGGAACTAATATAGGGTATGCGATTATATAAATGATAGATTATTATATATTATATAAATTATTGAAGCAATTATATTGGTTGAAAATAACAAAGGTGATATTGTTCTTTTACCGTAGATACTATATTTATTCTTTCTGAATTTCTTATACTGATCAAAAGTGTGCATTTTCCAATACGTATATAGCTTATGCTAAGACCATTAATGGAAGGACATTAAATAGAATATTAAAAAGTATAGAATAGGATATTAAAAAAATTGGAATTTAAATTGTAGACGTGAGTATAGGACAACGTCTGTCGGGTCATCTAGTATATATATTTTATTATATATATTTACTGCACGGAGAGGAGGTTAAGTACTTGGGTCTCACTATGGACAATTTGCTAACCTGATCGAAGCACATAGATTCGATATGCACTAAGCTCTCAAAATCAATATATGCTCTGAAGACTTAGATACATTATGAATGAGGAATGCGCCAGAGAGAGGCTTACTTTGCCATGTTTCTCTCTGTGTTCTCATATGGAATATTGGCATGGGGACACTCGGTGCATACCTCCAAGATAATGGACTTAAAGAAGAAGACTGTAAGGGCAACCGGAGGGGGCTCACCTCGGGAGCACTGCAGAACCTAGTTCACAAAATATAGAATACTGACTGTTACCAGCTTTTTCATCTACCAGCAGGCTATTGCTGGAGTGAAGTCCATAGAGTGAAGTCCATGGCCACAACATGCGGAACAGGAGTGCTGTTGTACCTCCAAAACTGAAGCTGAAATCCTCGCAAAGGAACAAACTAGGTGCCGAGATCTACAACAGGCTTCCCAATGAATAGAAATGTAAAAGCAGGAATGGTTTCAATGCGACTGTCAAAAACATCTTACAGATCAACCTATTCATTTTGAAGTAGAACTTCTTTAGGCGCGACTAGGGTGTAAATCCGTACAAATGCAACGGAAGTGCATTACGGCAGATAAGATAAGAGTCGAGTGCCAATGATTCGTCATTCGCTCTAGATGATATCATTTCGGTATGGTCGATTGTGATTAGTCGTCGCGTATGTGAATAGGAAATTGACATAGATAAGTAAACATTTTAAAGTTACATCGTAGTACAAATTTTGATTTAATAAAAAATGCCTGAATCAGAAGAATAATTTACCCTGTTTCTTGAAAATGATAAAACAAATTAAACATTTATTTATTGATAAGAAATTATTTCTATATTATTCGTAGTTTTTATAAATCTTTGAAGTTATTAAAATGGAAAATATTTTTAGGCAAAACAGATATTACAGCTGTCCAAAGAAAGAGATTATATCGCAAAAAAGTAAAAAAAATACAAGCAGTCAATGAATGTATGTTAATTTTAATCAGCAATTACTTTATTTCTCTAATGAAGGTTTATTTCTAAATGATGTTACAATGACAAACCGATCATATCATATTTGAAGTATGACTTTAATTACATTATTGTTTCTAAATATTATACATATTTTTAATGCTATTATAAATATATAATTTATAATTTATCATTAATCATTATATAAATGTGTATAATGGTTGACACTAATAAATATGTGCGTCACGAGTGTTACCATATTACTAATAAACATTATTCAATCTTGTACACTAGCAAATAAGTTTTACTTCAATCGCGTGTGAACCTTACGAGCACTCTTTTTTAATCTAAGTTAATTATTAATTGTCATTAGGTTAAACCTAGAGTTGGTATAAATATAATTGATTTATAATATTGTGATATAAATAATAAGTGTATTGACTTAAAATGTAAATAAGATCTTAGACTTAGTATTAGACTTAAATTATCCCATGGGCTGGGTAAAAAGGTAAAAAGGAAGTTTGCTCGGGGAGCAAGCAGATACAATGTCTTAATTTTAAATTTAAAGGAAATTTATGAAATAATAGCTACATTATTAAATAAATGCAAAATATAAATTTTATGGGTACACTATTATCGAAAATGGGACTGTATATAATCTTGATTTGATATTTGATCAAAAATATTTAACTAGAGAGGTGGAATAACTGTTAATTTAATTCATCCTTTTTAAATTGTTTTTTTTTTATTTTACTTTTTTCGGGTAGGGTAAGTTATTGCAATTGTCCAAAAATCGAAATTGAAATTTTTTTAAGGTTCCTGAACGTTTTGGCATAGCTTAAAAAGAATGGATGTGTGTATGTATTTATGAATACGATGTTTCGTCCACGTTTTCAGGCGCATGGATCAACCGTTTTGAATGATTCAAAAAGCAATCGATTCCTATTGATAAGGAGACATGCTAATTAGTTTTTAGAAAAGGCAGGTTCAGCCGTTTCGGAGATCGGAACAAAAAGTGCAGAAAATAGAAATCGAGATTTCTGAGAGAACAAAGCATCCGATTTTAATGATCCAAAAAACAATCCAAAAAATGGCAGTTTTTGAGAAAACGAAACATCCAATTTGAATTATCTAAAAAACCTTCTGTTTGTGTTGATGAAACGATTGTTTTGGAGAATTTATTTTTGTTTAAATTTTTGTTTCAATTTCCAAAAAAAAAAATTGTTAGACTAAACTTTATTCTTCGAATATTTCATTATAGTACGGAAAGATTCAGCAATTTGCCTTAAGGCACGATGCCATACACCACTAGTTTACTGTTTTCCATTGGTTACACCTACCTTACAGGATGAAGGTTCAATTGGTTCTTTTTACCCCGCCTGCACGTGTAAGCTTTCATAGAGGTTATATAAGAAAAAGTGTTGAATCTAACTCAAAATTAACAATACACCTTATAAAACATTTAAATAAGGTATACTTAAAAGTTATACCAAGGTCGCGTAAACTAAACAACCGTGCTCACAACCAAAAGAACTAACAACGAAAGAAAATACATACTTTTGTTAAGTATTTTCAAATGTGGCCGTTTATGTCCTGATAGCGACGTCGACTAGTGGTTACACTTCTTTTGACCTCTACTTTGAAATATTGATTTTAAAAAATCCTAACTTTATTTGTTTTGGAGATATTGGTGGTGAACCTTTTTATGCGCGGGCCTTTAAGCCCCGCTCTACCCTATTTATACATTGTATAACACGGATTTTGTTAAAGTTCACAAAATTAAAGTATCATAAATATGGAAAGACAAAAGCCGACAAAAAGAAAAGCAGAAAAAACTGTAATATAAGACATAATATGAGCAACATACGAAAAATAAAAGTTTACCTAATAAATACCAAGTATATAATTTTTTATTCAAAAAAATGTGAATGTGATTTTGGCATTAAATATTTAAAAAAACCGAAGAATATTATACCAAGTTGTTATTAAGAAACGAAGTCCAAGGAACCGTTATATCTTCGCTTCGCTTCCGCGCTCGTACCAAATTAATCCGAACTGCGTAAAATCCAATTTGTAAACTTTGAAAATTTATATCATATCAATAATTATTTTTGCAATAATTTAATTGCAATTTGCGTCGAATATAAACAATAAAGTAGGTACATGGTGTTGAATTTATTTTCTCTGAATCGATCGGTTGGTCTGGCGAAGCTATCATGTATAGCGTGAAATGATAATTGACATTAATTTCACTAATTAGTCACAGTTGTGGTCATGATGTTATGGGTGCTATTGAAATAATATTTTAAAATTTGTTTGATATTAATAAACTGTTATTGAATAGTAATATTAAAGCAACGTAAAAAATAAAACATATTAGTATCAGCAAAATATTTTTAACTTTGAACTTTTAAGTAATCGCAAAAACATCGGAAATGAAAATTTTTATATATCTTTACGTTTCAGAGGTTTCTGAAGATTCTGGCATACCTTAGAAAAAATGGATCTATGTGTGTGTGTGTGTGTATGTGCGTGCGTGTGTGTATGTGTGTTCGGATACAAATTTTTGTTGACGATTTTGGGAACACGGATGAAGCGATTTGAATAAATCAAAAAGCATTCGATTCGTATTGATAAGGAGACGTGCTGATTAGTTTTTGGTCTAGCCGTTCCGAAGATATAGAGCAAAAAGTGCCAAAAACGGTAACTCAGTTTTTTAAGAGAACGGAGCGTCCGATTTGAATAATTCAAAAAACATTTTACTTGTATTAATAAGATGAAAAACTGATCAAATTTTCATGAAGGCAGGTCTAGCGGTTTCGGAGATCTAGTAAAAAAAGTAAAAAAAATGCCATCTGGCGGTCAAAAATGATCATTAGATATATGCACATCAAATTATTAGATATTTTATAGAGATTTTAACAATAAGTATAAATTTTGTTTACATTCCTATGGGTTCCGTACCAATGCTTATCTGTTAGACGGCGGCTCGGCGCTTACGCGCTTCGATATTTCGTCTATGCAGTTAAAGCAGTACGATTGCTTTGAAAAAAAGTTCAGAATTTCCAAAATATTTCAAAATACACTTTTCTTCAAAAAGTCTTTTTTTTTTAAAAAAAAGTAAATTTTTGTTAAAAAATTATAGTTTCTTGAAAATCTAATTTCTCATAATTTATAGGGGTTTTTAGGATTACAAAGGTACAAAGACAACACAACTGTCTTCATTATTTTATTTATCTATCCGTTTTTATTTTGACGAAATAGGTTCATAGCCTAATCCATACCTTGCCCTATAGATCTTTTTAGAAAGAAGTTAACCCTTTCCACTCGCGAATTCCGAGATTTATATGTATTTTGCCACCGAAGTGGCGCCATCCGAATAGAAAGGGTTAAGATAGCCAACTCCCAGCCCACTAATATTTTTAATACTTAAAAAAAGTTCTATAAAACATAAAAATAGGAAAAGTTGTATTAAATGGAAAAAAACATTTTATATCATAAAATAGAGAACACACTAAATAGATAGATCATAACTTCGATGAATATTGTGAATTTGAATTTCTGTATTTCAGAAAAAATATTTCTCTATGTGAAAGTTTATACAATACAGTCGGTCAAGTAAGAGCGTGGTCGACTTTAACGACAGTTAATGAAAGATTTTCGGTCTAATTCTTTCGTGAGCCAATAAAGTGAAGCTTCGTCTTTGATGCATTGTCAAAAAAGGTTTAGTTGCAGTTGATCTTTTGAGAAAAAATCACGTTAAACGCCATGAGTGCTAAGTTACGAGTCGCGCTACGAGGCTGCGCCCTTTTGCATGCATCTGAAAGGTACCCAAATGTAGCAATTAGCTGCTGCTAAATATATGAGAAATTTGAAGGCATTTGTACAGAATTCTATACACCTATATAAAGTTGCTAAAAAAGTCGATGATTTATCAGAACGTGATTCAAATAAAAAAGAAGAAAAAAGAACAGTGAATGGGTATTTGCGGAATCCTGCTTTAACACTGCAGCAAGAACGAGCAAAATTAATGGCAAAATGTTTAGAAATATCTACAAAAATATCTACAAAACTATCTGAACCTTCTTCGTATTCATGATCTGAAATGGCGCAACACAATGGGGAAGCCCCTGACGACTGAAAAACGTGCGCTCCTTTTCCGCTTGGGCACATGAAAATATTGATAGAGATTTTGAAAATGTCATTTTTACTGATGAATGTTCTATATGAGCCCGTACTGCCCTCATCGAGCCGTTAAATTAAAATACGAGCCGTCGGACTAAAATAATCCGTTAAATTAGTAAAAAGCAGGCGTCGGAGATGCCAGGCAATTGTCGACTCCGGTGGTGACTGGACACATATTGACTAAAATTGCATCCTTGCTTTTAACGTATACAATGCATATATAAATATTAAAGTTTCATAAAATAATTATTTTTATAAATTAACCCGACCACGCTCTTACTTGACCGACTGTATAATCTACACTATAATAATGTGTAGAGCGGGGCTTAAACATCCACAGGTAAAAAGGTCCTCCATCGATATCTCAAAAACATGTAATTTTGACCAACAATATTTGAAAGGAGGACAAAAGATGTATAACCAGACACCACCCTGATATTTACGACTTTGCTATCAGGACATAAACGACAATGTTTGAAAATCCATAACTAAAGAATTTTCTTTCGTTGTTAGTTTTTTTGGTCCTGAACACAGTTAGTTTACGAGACCTTAATATAATATTCAACTATACTTTATTTAATTATTTTACAAAATTTATTGTTATTTTTAAGTTAAATTCAACAGTTTTTTATATAACCTTTATAAAAGTTTTCATGTGGGTGAGGTAAAAAAGACCAGCTGAGGCTGAATAGACTTTATACTTGATTATTGTGAATGTTCAAAAGTCAATAATAGATATTTAAATATTCAATCTGAACCAATGATTACATGTTAGGACCAGTATTTAGAAGTCAAAATTTAAAATATTTTTTTTATTAGTTTAGGATTTTTTTTAATTAAAATATTTATTACAACTGTTGAATAATTTAACATCTAGCAATAATAAAATAAATTTTGACATAATAAAACCAAACAGCTACGATGTAACAATAACAATACTGTTTGAAAATTCCGATTTATAATTTACAATAGAATATATAGAAAGTATGGGTGTTTCAGTTTAAGGCCTCGCTTTGGCAACCTGATATCGTGCAGCAGCGATGTCAATTTTTACTGATAAAAAATATGATTTCATTTCATAGTAGCCCATTTCGGGGACTGCGGTGTAAAATGGCAATGGGAAATCTTTCACAATATTCTTCCCTTAATTTTAACTCTGCTCGCAGACCTGCCTTAGTGCAGTGCTACCAATTTCTTTATTATTATATGGAAAGCATATTTATAAAACTTTTATTTTATTAATTTTAAGTAATACTGTCGTCATTTTTTTAAAAATAAGGGCATGTTGAATTTTATTTTCATATTTTAAGTAAATACCAGATAATAATTTTATTTAAACTAGTGGTCCAGTTAAGAGCATTAAAATTTTTCGAAAACTTTAAAAGAAATAGATTTTTAGAAATTTAGATTTTTTTTAAATCATTGACCTTTTTGAAAGCTTAAATTCGTTTTTATCTTGAAAATTTCAAATTTTTTCGTAGCTGTTTTAGAGACGAAATATGGTAGCGCGTAAGCTCTACGTCGAAGTCTAACAATTAAACATTATAAATCTTGGTACCAATAGTAACCCATAGAAACCAATATAAATATTTATAACAAAATTTGTACATATTCTAAAAATCTCTATAAAATATCTCATAATTTGATGCGTATATGTCTATTAGTCATTTTTGATCGCCAAATGGTATTTATTTTACTTTCTTCATTGGATCTTCAAAACCGCTGATCCTTTCTTCCCAAAAATATAATCAGTTTTTAATTTCTTCAAAACAAGTAAAATACTTTTTGAATCATTCAAATTGAACGTTCCGTTCTCTCAAAAGCTGAATTAACATTTGTGCCACTTTTTGCACCGCATCTTCGGAATGGCTAGACCTGCCTTGGCCAAAAACTTATTAGCACGTCTTCTCATCAATAGGAATCGAATGTTTTTTGAATCATTAAAATCGGTTGATCCGTGTTTTCAAAATCGCGACAAAAAATTGTATCCGTACATCTATACACGCACATACATACACTTATACTCATATTCATCAATTTTTTCTGAGGTATACTGAAATGTTCAGAAGGCGTTGAAACGTATAGATATATAAACAATTTTATTTTCTATTTTTTGCGATTACTATAACACACCCTACGGAAAGTTAACTAGTTGTTGATTTTTATTTGATAGAAGGATTCAGATTTTTTAATAAAGAGAATAAATTAATATTTCAAAAAAATTATATATAGATCATTCTACATATTAAAAATTATATATTGTAGTTGACAATTATTTGCTTAAAAATATTTGTGAAATAATTATGAATAACTTTTATGTCGTAAATTTTTATTACTAGCTATCTATTATCACTTGATGAAATGTGTGTTAATTTTAAATTATATTTCCATTTAACACACATAATAAATACATCTCTGATGTTTTATGCTTTTAATCGAATCGAAAGCCATCATCGTTTAGGTTTCACGTTAATTAATACAACCTGAACTGTTATGTCTCGCTTAGTCATATGCGTTGCGGGAAAACATCGTTTATCACTAAATTTTCTTTGAATTTTCATAGAATATTTGTTAATTGTATTTCTATTTTCAAATGCCAAAGCTTTAATATATACGAGAAATGTTGACTTGGGTAATACTTTTAACTTCGGGACAACTTGTCGAATATATTATGTCTCTGTAAGGCATGTATTCATGTATGTATGGATTTGCCATATTTTTGAGAAACCTTCCAATTGTTTTGATTATTTAAAATATACCTGAATCGTTTTCATAGTAAAATGTGTGGGTTTTATTTTTGTTTTAATATAAAAAAATGAGATTTTTTATGCCCTTTTCTCAATATTTGAAATACACTCGATAAGTTTTTTTTAATCTAATAGAAATAATAATAATGAGGTGTTTAGAAAAAATATTAATAATAAGGTGTTTCATGGCGTAAAAGTTAAGCGCACTGCCTTATTCAAACTACGCTTTGGATAACTTAAGTAGTGAGATCAATTTTCACTGAAAAATATAGATCAAAAAAAAATTTTTCCAATTAAAAATAGCTCACACTATACTTCTCTCAATTCAGAAGTTTAACTCAGCTTGTAAACCTGCCCTATGGCAGAACTACCTAATATTATTATTAACTTTTCCTAAGGTCAGTTATAGTAATCGAAATTTTTTATATATCTTTACGTTTTAAAGGTTTCTGAACATTTTGCCATACTGTGTGTGTGTGGATACAAATTTTTGTCGAAGATTTCGTGAACACGAATTAACCGATTTGAATATTCAACTCCTATTGATAAGGCGACGTGCTGATTAGTTTTTGGCAAAGGCAGGTCCATTCTTTTCAGAGATACGTGGCAAAAAATGTCAAAAATGGTAGATCAGTTTTTGAGAGAATGGAGAATTCAATTTGAGTGATTCAAAAAACATTTTATTTGTTGTGAAAAAATTAAAAACCGAATAAATTTTTGGAAAGGCAAGTCTAGCAGTTTCGAATTTCCAATAAAAAGAAGTAAAAAAGTGTCATTTGGCGGTTAAAAATGAGCATTAGACATATGCACATCAAATTATCAAATATTTATAGAGATTTTAATAATAAGTTTAAATTTTGTCACATTTCTATAATTTCATTTCAATGTTAATCTGTTAGACTGCAAAGTAGCGCTTACGCGCTTTGATATTTATCTTTAAAACAGTTACGAAGTTCACAATTTTCAAAAAAAAAACATTTTTTTATAAAAATTTCAGTATTCTCAAAAATATCGTTTTTCTTCAAGTTTTCAAAAAAGTTTACACCTGTTTAAAAAAAATAATTTTTAGTACGAGAAGTTCCAGCAATTTGCTTTAAGGCACGATGCCATGCACCATCAATTATTCATTACCCGATTCGTAGTGATAATGAAATATGTAGGATTATATTTTTGCATACAAAAAATCTAATCTAAGTCTCGATTTTCTTCTGGCAAAATTTTAAATGTTAATTTTTATACCAACGTGATGCTTATTTATGTGTTCGATAAGTTAGTGTCATAAATCTATTTTTTTAGTAGAAACATAATTAATAATATTAATTATAAGAATTTTGTGGATTGTTCAAAAAACTCTTATTTGAACTGGCTTAAAAAAATATTGTAGTCCTTAATTTTGTTTTCTACAAATTTTAAGTGTTACATTTTATTGTATGTATTAATGTGTTAAAATTTTACTTTAACTCTCTCAAAATGTTATTTTGTATTCTAAAATGCTAACTTTGAAATCAATTCATAATTAAAAAAAAAATCGTGGATTGAACAGAACAAAAAATCTTGTTCTCAATTTTAAATATTGTGTTTTATTCTATAACAGTCTATATATATGTTTATATGCAAATACTTTATTTTTATTTATATGATGGAAAAATTTATAATAGCATTCATACAATTGGACAATCTGCCAATTGGAAATTACAATGCCAGGTTCATGTAATATCGTAATGAATATTTTTATGTGCTCAAAATATATTCGAATAATTTATTTTGTTGCTTCAGTTTAAATTATTTAAAATTGTTTGGTATGGACAGTAAAATCTAGATTATTCAACACCAATATTTTATTCCATTATAAATTTATAATATGATGAAATTGAACTACATTCATATTTTGTATCACATAATATTTCAAAATGATAGTCACATGTGCGGAAAAATGTTGAAATTTGTCATAAATACAAATAACTGAAACCTTTTTATTTTTAAGATTTTGATAAAAATTGCAGCATATTTAATTATAATTATAATTTAATTATATAGTTCTATAGTATTTGACGATTGAACAAATTACAAAACATAAAACAAATGACTAGTCTAATTTAAAAACTTTATTGTAGTTACCCTTGAATATCGAAGCAGCAACCCCTAGTAGATTATAATTTTTCTCTTAAGTGATTTTATAATTTTGTATCGGTAATGAAGAGAATTTTATATGTGATAAAACTTTTTGAGATCGTTATTTTTTATATTTCTTGGTAAATGATATTGCTTAGTCATAGAGCATTTCTATTTTTTCAAGGACATAATTAATTGAATTAGTCCTGAACACAAAGGAATAATTATAATACGAAGGCAACATAACACTGTTTATGTGCACTATTTTAATAATAATTTGTTCAACTTATATATTAAATATTACCTAAAACTAATAGGAGAAATCTTGAACTACATATACGAATGTTTTATTACAGTTTAGGCCAAAATTACTAAATTTTTAGTAATAAAAATCATAATAGTTTTCCGAACACAAAAATAGTAAATGTTGACCATAAAATTGGTACCATATTTTCCTGGTGCTGCTTATTTCAAATCTATATAATTTGAATGCTTTTCTCTATAAATATATATTATAAAAATATTAAAACAATTAATTTGAATTTTTTTATAGTATATGAGATTTTTGTTTTTTTAACAAAAAATTCTAGATTGTTCCACAAGTTTTGTAATGTTAAAATTTGGGGACCCTAATATCATTCCTGTCTGAGATGATCCTTAAATGTAAATGCTATACCTACAATATACATCTAAAAGCATAATATTTCTTAATGATTTTACGATTTGAATAATTACTAAAATAATGAACTTAAATACAAGATGATTAGCCTATTTAAGTAAAAGATGCCAGTAAAGTGTCTCAAAAACCACTTGATTGTATTTTGCCATTGACATAGTTTGATGTTTTGACTTAATTTGTGCAGCACTAAATATTTATTAAGCTGTTCATATTTAAAAATGTAAATTTTCGAAAAATTACTGAAAATTACAAAATAAAAAAATATAATTTCTGAGACCATTTCTAAAAATACTGATATTCTCGAAAAATTAGTAATTAGTATTTCATGTATGGAATGGATGTAGGATTAGAACTAACAGAAATCAATTACAATTAAAAGAATTTCAAATAGAGCTAAATTTAGTAGCAACTGGTGAAAAATGTAAAGCTTTGCTCTTTAAAAATATGATTGATGAGGTAAAGGAAATCTATACAGAATTCTTAGAACTTTGGAAAAGCAATAAGAATTTTCTAGAATCAATAAGAAAGAATGGAAAATCATAAACGAAAAGTGATGGACTTTAGGAAATACTACTACAAGAAATATATAAAAAACTATTTTAATACAAGATTGAAATGGCTAAATTATAACTGGAAAAATTAATGGAAAATTTAAAACAAAAAATTCTTCGGACTGGAAATCTACAAACTATTTTATATGAATCGTAGAAGACTCCAAGACTGATATAGCTGAATTATAACTGAAAAAATATATGAAAAAAAATTTAAAAAAAATCTTAGGACTGGAAATCTAAAAACTATTTAATAGTTAATAATTTGTAGTACACTCCAAGACTGATATGGCTAAATTATAACTGGAAAAATAGATAATTTTTTTTTTTTAAATTCTTAGGACTGGAAATCTACAAACTATTTAATAATTAATGAATTGTAAAAGACTCGAAGACTGATATGGCTAAATTATAACTGGAAACATATTTGGAAAAATTTAAAAAAAAAATTCCTAGGACTGGAAATCTACAAACTATTTAATAGTTCATGAATTGTATAGTCATGAGCACGAAGCTCTTTAAGATGAAAATGACTAAAATCTACTTCAAATTTTACATACATTGGTAAAAATGTCATACATTTTTTTCATAAAACATAAAATTAAAAATAAATGAATTTGGATGAAATATAAATTAAAGTTATTAAAAATAGATATAAATGAGAAAAATGCTAAACAAATAAAGTTGAACATAATAAAAGATTAGAAGAAAAAACAGATATTATATGAAATTTAAATTAATGTTATTGTCTGGAATTTTGAACAAAATAGGGTAGATCCGGGCTTAAAGGTCCGCTGGTATAGAGGTCCATCAATAATATCTCAAGAACGAGTAAAATTAGGAATTTTTTAAGAACAATATTTGCAAGTAGAGAAAAAAAGATGTGTAATTAGTAATCGCTTTGAAGCAAGCAATTTCGCTATGGGAAGAAAATCGAAAATGTTTAAAAATTCATAACAAAATTTTTTTTCGTTGTTAGTTTTTTTGGTTGTAAGCACTGTTGTTTAGTTTACGAGACCTCAATATAATTTGTAAGTATACATTATTTAATTGTTTTATAAGATGTAATATTAATTTTAGGTTAGATTCAAGAGATGTTTTTATATTATTTCTAAAATAGCTTACAGGTAATTATGTAGTCAATAGGTAATCAATTTATTAATTATAATAATAGTTATTCCAACTCTGCTGATGAATATCTCTGACGAAATATTAAATCAAGGTTATATACAGTATTATCTTTTCAAAAAAATATGCCCATGAAATTTATATTTTGTATTGGTTGAATTGTAGCTATTACTTTGTAAAATCTGTTTAAAATTGCAATTGAGACATTGAATCTCTTTTTCACCTGGTTGTTTCATTTTACCTCCCTTATGGGGTAAAAAGGACCAAGTGACAAAATTTGGAAAACTAGGAACAAAACATACTTCTACAATGATGAAGTATTATATTAATTAATTATAAGTATTAATTAGTTGATGGGTGTTTTACTAAACATAGTCTGATAGTAGTTTGTTTGATATGTGGTATTTTGTGTGATGTAATTGGTTTAATTTTGATAATATAATTGTTCAAAGACAAATTGGACCTTTGTGCCTAGTTCTATACAATATAGTGGAATTGACAAAATAGCAATAATTGAAACAAATTTAATAGAGAAACCAAAACACTTCATACTAATAAATATCAATGTTAAAATTAATAAATATCAATGTTAAAATTATTGATAAAACAACTGAAGATATGTTTTGGTATAATAATTACAGACATCCAAACTTCATAATTCACTAATAATTAATTTTTTTAATTTCGATAAATATCATGCAAAATGATCTATTACTTTCTATTTAAGTTACTCATCCTTCCCTTACTGCCCTAATTCTACCATATCTCAGTATAAATTTTTATGTTTTTTTATAGAATTTTTCCAATATTTTTAATATCATATTTTTGTTAAATTCATTATAACATAGTATATTACGTAATTTGAAGGATTGCATTGATATCAATTGGATAAGTGTGCAATTAGTCATTATTAACTTCCCGAAGGAGAAGTTTGTTTTCATCTAAAAATCCGTTTCGCTAATTTAATGTTTTCGCTACGTTTCAAGCCATTCTGAATCGAATGAGACCAAATTTGGAAAAAGTATGTGTAAGGTCCAGTTTCTCACAAATGACTGGACCGATTTAAAAAATTCAAAAACAATTTGTTGTATTTCAATGAGGACCATCGTTTGTCAGTTTTGTGCGACGATCTGCCGAGCCGTTTCTTTGTAATTTGGAAAAAAAAGTTAAACTTTTCGTCCACATTTAAGCTCATACTGTCGAATCGATTTTAAAAAATTAAAAACTGTTCGAAAGATATTAATTGGAAATGATACTAATTCGTTTAAGGTGAAAATCTACCGAGCCGTATTCCTGTAATTAACTGTTAAAAAAAGATTTAAGCCGATTTTTATGGAACTTTTTTGGCGATATATATCATAGTTTTATAGAACTTACTGAAATATTACGGTCTTACGACAAGTGGTTTTATTTTAAAAATTGATCAAAGTTTGAGAAAATGAGTAATTTTATTGACGATTTACTTGGTATAACGATAGAGTACTTGGTGTTAATGAACATACTAAACTATTAAAGCCCTACGGAAACTGGTTCAATTATAAAAATTGTTGATTTGTAAAAAATTGCTTTGAGAAAATACTCCGAGTTAACGAATTCGTTCGTTTACAATTATGTGTAATAAATCCACTCGAAATACTTTTAATCACTCATAAATTAATTTATTTTTTATTGATTAAGTCGATTATTTACACATATCGGGAAGTTCATGTAACTTGCCTCAAGGCAAAATACCAATACCAACTAGTTATATTTTTGTATCTTCTTATAATAGACAAATAACAGACCTCATACTAGTAACAAACATTAGAAAACATCATTTATTTGAAAATGCTGTAAATTATAAACTTAATTGCAGTACTGTATAGAAACACTAGCTAATTTTTTATCGTCATATCAACATGTGTTTGCACAAAACGACTTACAAATTATAATAGTTTTTATTATAATTAAGATTTTTTTTAATAAATAAGAATATCACACAAACATAATACTATTAAAAAACGATAACTTACCTGTTTAAAATTGCAAAAACGTTCTTGATCACTTTTTCTGTACAAGTCACGATAGAAATACCTTTTGGACACAACACAGGCCTGTTAAAAATTTTTAGCAATAAAACTATAAACTTTTCTGATTTGTTTATCGTCCAGGATAAGACAAACCGCTTTCGGGAATCCTTCACAAAATCTTATGAACTGATAATCGATTGAATTATTAATTAAAATGATTTAGGATAATCGAATGTCGAATGTCGTCGCGGTCTAAACGGTCGCTTAACGGCTATTAGGTTGTCGCGTGTCCGCGGCTCTTGTTTTATAACGACGCCTTTGTCAGTCGTAGGTGCGTTGTGCGTGCGTTTGCTCGCAAAAAGGGCTTTTAACGCGCATGTGGCGATTAATATTTACCACTATTCACACCATCTCACAGGAAAGGATGAATTGTCTTGATCTGATGTGATCGAGTTTTATCCGAATTGTGATGGGATCATACACGTTGGCATCTTAAGTAAGATGACCCATACGTCCCGATTTTTCGCCTTGCGTCCCAGTTTTTTTTTAAAAGCCCAGTTTTATGTGTTTTATCCCGGATTGTCCCGGATTTTTAAAAATAGTTTGATTGCCGATATATTTAAATATATTTCTACCAGAAAATTTGAACCGAAAAAATGTGCATATAAGTTTTTAGCTAATCAACACCCCCCCCCCCCCCGCTCTCACATACATTCTAGTTCGTCCCAGATTTCATGCAAAAAATATGGTCACCTTAATCTTAAGTGTTGCATCCCAAAGAAATCTTAATGCATTGTTGCATAAACATATAGACTGCACAAGATGTAATGTAAGATATAATTTTTCCTATGCAGATTTTTTTTATAGTTTTCTGAAATGTCCTTTGCTATTCTCTTAAATACCGTAGTTTGAATCAGAAGAGACTGGGTACGGTTGTGCCAGGGAACAATAGTAATAAGGTGACCATATTTTTTCCAGTAAAAACCGGGACTGCAACTTTAAGTTGTGCTAACCCGCGGTGGGGGGAAGGGCCTTGGGCTGAATATTTTAAATATGATTTAAAATCAGTTTTTAATTAATTATATTGTTTTTTTTTAAATCAGAATAACTGACTGCTAGTAGGACTTCATTTTTAACTTCCCGTAGGGCAAGTTATAGTAATCGCAAAAAAATCGAAAATAAAATTTTTTATATATCTTTACGATTCAAAACCTTCTGAACATTTTGGCATACCTTCGAAAAATATGTGTGTGTGTATGTGTGTGTATGTGCGTGTATGTGTGTGTGCGGATACTTTTCGTCGATGATTTCGGGAACACGGATGAAGCGAGTTGAATAACTAAAAAAACATTAGATTCGATAAGGAGACGTGCGGATTAGTTTTTGGCGAACACAGGTCTAGCCACTCCGAAGATATGGGGCAAAAAGTGCTAAAAACGATAACTTAGTTTTTAAGAGAACGGTGCGTCCGATTTGAATAATTCAAAATACATTTTACTTGTATTAACAACACGAAGAACTGATCAATTTTCATTAATGCAGGTCTAGCGGTTTCGGAGATGTAGTAATAAAAGTAAAACAAAATGCCATTTGGCGGTCAAAAATGATCATTAGACATATGCACATCAAATTATCAGATATTTTATAGATATTTTAACAATAAGTATAAAATTTGTTTCCATTCCTATGGGTTCCGTACCAATATTTATCCGTTAGACGGCGGCGCGGCGCTTACGCGCTTCGATATTTCGTATCTATGCAGTTAAAGCAGTATTGCTTTGAAAAAAGTTCAGAATTTCCAAAATATTTTAAAATAAACTTTTCTTCAAAATTTTTTTGTTTTTCAAAAAAAAGTAAATTTTTGTCAAAAATTTATAGTTTCTCAAAAATATATTTTTTTCAGAGTATTTTTTTTCAAAAATGTTAATCTTTTAAAAAAAAAAATAATTTTTGGTACGAGAAGTTCCAGCAATTTGCCTTCCACGAATATTAGCATTCGTGGAAGCGTTCAAAAAGTTCGTTTTTTTCATTCATGATAATTTTTGTAAATTAAAGTAGGAAATTATTGATGTGAGAGGCTGTTTTGATCAGCTTTTGAAATTTTGCATTCGTCAATTTTCTTATTCATAACGTTGTATATATTATTATCAAATATTTGATGGATTGTTGTAATTTTATTATCAAGTTATTGGAAAAATTCAATTTATACCTATACTTTTTGGAAACCCGGGACAATACGGGACAGAAAATCTGAATCCGGGACAAATATTGCTTTCAGAAAAACCCGGGACACAAGATGAAAAACCGGGACCGTCCTGGCCAAACCGGGACGTATGGTCACCTTTGTTAGTAACAGTCTTCATAACACTTTAACTATACTGATTTTGAGATAGGGTCCAAAGGGAAAAAATAAAGTATACTCGAACAAGTTACCATGATTGCATTGAGTCACCACCTTTCATTCACATGATCTGTAAACCGCATTGCTTTTAAAGAGTCAAAAGTAAGTTTTTACGTTCGATTTTTTTTAATAATAACTATGCTTGTATACAAATAGATCACATTGTTTGTTATTCTGCTCTAAATTGAACATGAGTAGTTAATTACCAACTATTAGTTTTTACGTAGATAATTTTGCTCATCCATAACGATGATTTGTTTTCAAATGGTGCGTTGGGTACGATTCTGACAAATTTTGTGCGTACGGTTGTGACATGCATTGTTTGAAAAAATCTAACTCAACTTAAAGAAATACAAAACAAAAAGGAAAAAGCAAATTCAATACATGAAAAAACTAGTAGTACATGGCATCGTGCCTTAAGGCAAATTGCTGAAACCCCCCGTATCAAAAATTAAAATTTAGAAATCGTCGATGAAAATTTGTATCCGCACACACACATACAAATACCTACATACATACACACACATCCATTTTTTCTAAGGTAAACCAAAATATTTAGAAAGTTTCTCATTTTAGCATTTTTTGCGATTACTATATAACTCACTCTACAGGAAGTCAAAAATGATTTTACACAGATTTTTTGTTAATTTTGTTCAAAAAAAGTATGTTTTGTCATTACACATAATAAGAAGCTTTGTTTAAATGATTATGTTGTGTTATCTTAGGGAACGTCCATTAATCACGTAGTGGTTTTAAGGCGAGGAGAGGTTGACAAAAAATCACGTGGGCGAAGAAAGGTTTTAGTAAAATATCACGTGAATTTTTTTTTATCTAAATTTTCCTAAAAAAATGAAAAAATAAAAAATTGTACAGTTTTTTCTTGTAACTAAAAATACATGTAAGGTTTGGTGGGGGAGGAGGAGTAATTTTAAATATCACCACGTATCACCAAGGGGGTGGGGGGTCTAAAAGTCCTCAAAAAATCAATCACGTGACTAATAGACGCCCCTGACGACAAAAAAGTTGTCATAAACCAATTTGGTGTTCGTGCCTATTGTTTTTTAACCTATTTTTATGCCTGTCACAACTGTCCTGAGAGGTGTGGACGATGTGACACTCGCGTTTTTTGTGTGATTTGATTTTATGACTGATTCATCATATTTAAGGACAGTATTTCAGAATTTCCAACAAACCAAACGTTAAAATCAACATTTAATTTACTTTTCTCTCAACTGACTAATTACTAATTAGTAAATTAACAAAATTATTGCTTGTTATTATTAAAAAAATATAATTATTTAAAAAGTATCAGTTAAAATATAATTATAATTTATAATTATTAAGAAAATATGAATTGTGCTGATATAATTTTTAGCTTTTTTAAAAAACACATGTGCATTTGTGCATCTATAAGAGCAACAAGTAAAAATCTTCAAATTAAGTTATTAATTTATTCTTACCTATGATTTTTTTTATTCAAATAATTTAATTATATTTGACATAAAACACGAATAAATCAAATATTTAAGTAAAGCTTGAAAGTACTACTGTGGTGCGACACTAATTCCGTGTTATAATTTTTTAATCAGTCCACTCGTTACAGAATTAAAAATTCTAAATAAATGAGGAACAACATAAATTTTCAAAGTTCATATTAAATATTTTATTGGTGCATTAATGCATCAAACATTGCAAGTTTGTTAGAAGGCATATAAAAACTATTACGTTTTGTCCAATGAACTTAATTGCGCTACTCGAGACAAATTATTAACAAAAGGATTACTTTGAGTGTGAAGTCTGACATGTCGAAAGCTTCTTTATAAAATTAATTACCTAGTACATGTGTGAACGAATTATTCTGCCAGCAACACTAAACACTTTTAGATTTACAACCTTAACAAGTACGAAAATAATGTCAACGATCGCTCAGTGTCTGTAAGTCATATAAACATTAGTTGAAATTTATTTATTCCTAAAATTTATACTTTTTTATTTGTTTGATCATCTATTTATATAAAATCTTAAATTAAATGTTCGTAAGGTAGAAAAAATAAATCTGAATCTGAAAACAACATTTAGTGATGCACCACTTTATCATGATGATAGTATAAAAAAGGTATAAATGTAAAACTAGTGGTGTATGGCATCGTGCCTTAAAGCAAATTGCTGGAACTTTACCAAAAATTGTACCTGCACCAAAAATTATTTTTTTTAATAAAAAAATTTAATTTTTCTGAACTTCGAAAAATGAGATTTTTGAAAAAGATGTTTTTTTTATACTTTTTCATTTTAATCATTTCCTCATTTTGTCCATTCAAGTGAAATGTGAAATCTTCGAAATGGCTGAACATTTTCCTAAAACTAATCAGCACCTCTTCTTACCATAAGGAATCGATCGTTATATGAATCATTCAAATCGGTTAAACCGTGCTCCCGAAATCGTTGACAAATATTTGTATCCGAACACACACACACATACTCACACTCACATTCATAAATTTTTCTAAGGTATACCTAAATGTTCAGAAATCTCTGAAACCTGAAGATATATAAACATTTTCATTTTCGATTTTTTGCGATTACTGTAACTTACCCTATGGGAAGATTTTTAACTTCCCGTAGGGTAAGTTATAGTAATCGCAAAAAAATCGAAAATGAAAATTTTTATATATCTTTACGTTTCAGAGGTTTCTGAACATTTTGGCATACCTTAGAAAAAATGGATGTATGTGTGTGTGTGTGTGTGTGTGTGTATGTATGTATGTGTGTGTATGTATGTGCGGATACAAATTTTCGTCGACGATTTCGGGAACACGGATCAACCGATTTGAATAATTCAAAAAACATTCGATTCGTACTGATAAGGAGACGTGCTGATTAGTTTTTGGCGAAGTTAGGTCTAGCCGTTCCGAAGATACGGGGCAAAAAGTGCCGAAAACGGTAACTCAGTTTTTAAGAGAACGGAGCGTCCGATTTGAATAATTCAAAAAACATTTTACTTGTATTGGTAAGATGAAGAGTTGATAAAATTTTCATAAAGGCAGGTCTAGCGGTTTCGGAGATCTAATGAAAAAAGTAAAAAAAAATGCCATTCGGCGGTTAAAAATGATGATTAGACATACGCACATCAAATTATCAGATATTGTATAGAAATTTCAACAATAAGTATAATTTTTTTTTACATTTCTATGGGTTCCGTACCAATGTTTATGCGTTAGACGGCGGCGCGGCACTTGCGCTGTGACAATTCGTCTCTATGCAGTTCAAGCACTACGATTGCTTTAAAAAAAAGTTCAGAATTTCCTAAATATGTCAAAATGAAGAAAACATTTTTCTTTTCAAAAAAATAGTTTGTTTTCAAAAAAAAATTTTTTTCTTTCAAAAAAAATTTTTTTTTTTCAAATAAAATTTTTTTTTTCAAAAAAAAGTAATTTTTTGTCATATTCCTAGTTTCTCAATAATTATTTCGAAGTAATTTTTTTTCAAAAATGTTAATCGTTTTTAAAAAAATAATAATTTTTGGTACGGGAAGTTCCCGCAATTTGCCTTAAGGCACGATGCCCTAATTGCCTTAAGACAGAATTCCACTTACAGCTAGTTACTTATTAACTTCCCGTAGGGTAAGTTATAGTAATCGCAAAAAAATCGAAAATGAAAATTTTTATATATCTTTACGTTTCAGAGGTTTCTGAATATTTTGGCATACCTTAGAAAAAATGGATGTATGTGTGTGTGTGTGTGTGTGTGTGTGTGTGCGTAGTGTGCGGATACAAATTTTCGTCGACGATTTCGGGAACACGGATGAAGCAATTTGAATAATTTAAAAAACATTCGATCCGTATTGATAAGAAGACGTGCTGATTAGTTTTTGGCGGAGGTATGTCTAGCCGTTCCGAAGATATGGGGCAAAAAGTGCCAAAAACGGTACCTCAGTTTTTAATAGAACGGAGCGTCCGATTTTAATAATTCAAAAAACATTTTACTTGTATTGACAAGATGAAGATTTGATCAAATTTTTATAAGGGCAGGTTTAGCGGTTTCGGAGATCTAACGAAAAAAGTAAAAAAAAATGCCATTTGGCGGTCAAAAATGATCATTAGACATATGCACATCAAATTATCAGATATTTTATAGAGATTTTAACAATAAGTATATTTTTTTTTTACATTCCTATGGGTTCCGTATCAATGTTTACCCGTTAGACAGCGACGCGGCGCTTACGCGCTTTATATTTTGTCTCTATGTATTTAAAGCAGTACGATTGCTTTGAAAAACAGTTCAGATCTTCCAACATATGTCAAAATAAAGAAAACATTTTTTTTTCAAAAAAAAAAGATTTAAAAAAAAATTTTTTTAAATAATTTTTTTTTTCAATTTTTTTTTTCAAAAAAAAGTAATTTTTTGTCAAATTTATAGTTTCTCAAAAATCTTATTTTTTCGAAGTATTTTTTTTCAAAAATGTTAATCGTTTTAAAAAAAAATAATAATTTTTGGTACGGGAAGTTCCAGCAATTTGCCTTAAGGCACGATGCCCTAATTGCCTTAAGACAGAATTCCACTTACAGCTAGTTTTTTGCTTTTGATGCCATGCGCCCCACTAGTTAATTTTTTTATTGATCATTTTTATTGGCCATTAAATGTTTTTATACATTTAACTCATATTTATTTAGAATATTAATAAATCAAGAAAATTAATTTTGTTTTTTTGTTTGAATTGTAATTAGAGCTATATGTGTTCTATAAGCTAATGTGATGTAAATTTCTAATATAGCGGTATAGCGCTACCTTAAGACTAAATATAAATAAATAATAACTAAATGGAAATATTGGTAATCATTTCTTTTTCCTTCTATTGCAGGATATGATGACGGTGCTGTCGGAAGACATTCAGATTTGTGCTTCTTCTAGCAAACGTTGCGAGAACAAAAACCATCAGGTAGATTTTTATACGAAATTATTATTATTATTATCATTTTTATTGTTTTTGAACAGCAATCAGAACTTAAGTGTCTTATAAGCTGTTTGGCTAATTTGATTTAATACTAGTTGGTTCTACAGATGGCAACCCAAACGCAGTTGACCCATATCTATGAATGATTATGACAACTTCTGTAATAGGGCAAATATTTTATTGATGCAGCAATGGTAGATGAGGGCTATTTTCACTTGGAAACATATTGCTATCTATATTTCCAAGTGAAAACCAATGTTACTACTGCTTAACATCAGGCTCTTCGAAGTGGGATCAAACCCGGGACCTCTGATTTAGGTCCAGACGCTATACTATCCCCACGAATGTGTCCGTTAAATGAAATTAAATTATTTAAAGAATTTAATATTTGTTAAACCGTTTATTATGTTATTGTTCCGTACTTTACTATTGTGATGTTGCAACATTGTGCTCTGTACCAGAGTACACCAGCTATAGGTTTCATTTTTACAATCGACCGATCTGACTAATGTGCTGTTTCAATTAAGAAAGTTTCAATAAAGTTTATTTATATACTTTTAAGAGAAGGGGGACTGTTATAGTTCATGCTTCATGTCTATCTCACTTGAAAGTTGGTAAATATTTTTGCTACATTATCATTTGCCCCACCTTTCCCTATACAAAATATAAGAAATCGGCCTAAGTATACTGCATAGGGGCAACTTATGTTGTTAATTTTTTATCATTTGATAGGACAAAGTTTTATTAAATTATATAAGCTTTATGACCTCTTTTTTGAAGAAGGCAAAAAATGCGTAATATTCTGACGTTTCATCGATATCGATATGTGTATTTGTAGGAAAACATGGATTCTAAATCGTCGCCAACAGATTGTAACACACTACCTATGATGCGTGTCGTAGCCAAATGTTGCTAGGATTTGTTTAATTAAGTTTTATCGTGTCACGGTATATGACGTTATAATTTTTTCATTATCTGCTCTAACAAACAATAAAAATAACAAAAATGTCCACAAAAAATCACTGATTCGACGTTGATTATTTCAATTGATTGATTTTCATAAACTTATCATATTTGCTTCATCATTTACATGATTTTTGCGTAGGTTTAAAAATAACATACATTTAATAATGGATAATCGATGGATACTTTTTTTACTTTTTTACGTAATTGATTGAGGTGGAGTCTGCCCATATATTCAGGAATTGAAAAATAACTAGTGGTGCATGGCATCGTGTCTTAAATCAAATTGTTGGAACTTTCAGTACCAAAAATTGAAATTTTTAAAAAAGATTCAATTTTTTTTGGAACTCTGAAAAAAATCGATCTTTGAAATTTTTTAAATTTTCGAAAAAAATTTACCTTTTTGAAAAATTTGATTTTTTTATACTTTGAAATATTTTGGAAATTTTGAACTTATTTTCAAAGCAATCACGTTTGCTGCGGAGAACCGATATATCAAAGCGCGTGGGCGCCGCGTTGCAGTAATACGTATAAACATGGGTACGGAACCCATAGAAATTAAACAAAATTTGTTCTTATTATTAAAATATCTATAAAATATGCGATAATTTGATGTGCATGATCATTTTTGTCCGCCAAATGGCATTTTTTTTTTCACTTTTTTATTGGATATTCAAAACCGCAGAACCTGACTTCTCAAAAATTTCATACAAATAAAATATTTTTTGAATCTTACAAATTGGACGCTCCGTTCTCTCAAAAAATCCATTACCATTTTTGGCACTTTTTGCCCCGTATCTTCGAAAAACTAATCAGCACGCCTCCTTATCAGTACGAATCGAATGTTTTTTGAATTCTTTAAATCGGTTGATCGGTGTTCCAGAAATCGTCGACGAAAATTTATATCCGCACACACACACGCATACGTCCACTCAGAAACTTTTGAAACGTAAAGATATATAAAAATTTTCAATTTCGATTTTTTTGCGATTACTATAACTTACCCTACGGGAAGTTAATAATAACTAAAATATAATGTATAAACCTACTGATATTCGTATAGATGTTGCATCTGCGTTATCATAAATATTTTAGATTATTAAAATGGTTAAACAATTTAAAATGTGATAACATGAAATTGTTGTTCTTTTAAATATTGAAATTCAAATATAATTTATAAACCAATAAAGAGTTTTGAGATTTGTAGAGATGCTGTTGTTGCAATACAGCCGTTGAACTTTCATAAAGCTTATTTCTTTGATAAGCGAATAAGTGGTTAAGTCAAATTTCTGCAAAAATGTTTTAAATCGCGGTATTAACTATTGCTCTGAAAATAGTTATTAAATTGAAAAAGTTTTAGTCAGAAACAAAAGTTAATGAACTTTATATAAAATCTAAGCCATTAATTTCAAATACGCGATATTACACAAGTAATAGAACTTTGAAATCAAGCTTAAAAATGTAGCTTTTTAAGAATTTGGCATAGCTTTTCCGTAGAGTTTAATTTTTTCTTGGTCTACATGTCTTGCAGGTGCACGTCTGAAATTAATCTTAGTATTAGAAGTATTTAGCGTTTTCAATAATTATATCATTAATTTATAGCTCCTTTAATCTTCAATAATATTCATAAATAATTTCACAACTTTGACTCCTCTGAGTCCTCTCAAGAACTACGATTGTTTTGTTCCAAAGAAAAAAACAAGACTGGAAGTTGCACATAAAAAAGTTTATGTATGTAATAGATTGCATATTTATTTAAGATACTTAGCGATTTAAAAGTACTTTTACAAATAACATAAAGAAAAACTCAATACTTCTGCCCCATTAACAATAAATAAAACTTTTATAATCTTATTATAATTTCTGCACTATTTTATTTTTGAAATTTGTGTGTTTTAAATGTAAATGTAACATTAAATTAAAATATAATTCTTCTGTAGTACTAATAATAGGTACAAATTGATGGCTATACGTTAAAACAAGTTAGTTAATACTAGGGCAGGGCGGGGCACAAAGGTCCAATCAGACTTTCAGCAACTATATTATGAAAACCAAACCAATTAATAACAACAAATAACATTTGTCAAACAAACAACTATCTGACTTTCTTCAGTAGTACTCCCAGCTAATTCATTATTTTAGAAATTTGTTTTTTTGCTGTTTTTCAAAAATAACAATAAAACTAACAATACATCTTATAAAACAATTAAATAACGTTTGCTTAAAAATTACAAAAAACCTCGTAAACTAAACAACAGCGCTCATAACCAAAAAAAACGAAAGAAAATACTTTTGTCATGGATCCCGATAGCGACGTCTTAAGAATAAAGGTGGTGGATGATTATACATCTTTTTTTCTCTACTTTCAAATATTGTTGTTAAAAAATCTTAACAATACTTGTTTTCGAGATATCGATATTCTACCATATTATACGGAAATTCAAAACGATGGTTATAAATTATATGAAATTGCTTTCTGATTCTTAAATTCTTCCATTTGATGTGAAGCATTTATGAATGATTTTAGTAATAAAAATAACAGTTATTTAACAAACTATGTTTGGAAAATTGCGTAATTTCTTATTTCTTGTCATTTGATACAATTTATCACAAGTTATTTTCCGATAAGTGTAGTGGTGGCAATAGTACTAATGTAAGTCGAAAATTAAAATGAGATATAACATAATTAAATTTGTATATTTATATAAAGACAAAATGACTTGTTAATAGTAATAACATACAAAGATAAATAAAATATTTTATGCACTCACTACATTAGTGCAAATTAAGAAAAATACATAAACGAGCAACATTTCAAATAAAAACATTTGTGAAATTTTACAAAAACTGCTATAAATTTTGGTGTTATCAAATATTAATTCCAATAGTTAGATAATGAAGATTTCCAGGGATTAATTAAAAAAAACTAGTTGGTATTGGTATTTTGCCTTGAGGCAAGTTACATGAACTTCCTGATATGTGTAAATAATCGACTTAATCAATGAAAAATAAATTAATTTATGAGTGATTAAAAGTATTCCAAATGGATTTATTAAACAAATTTGAAAAAAAAAACGAACAGGATAATTCGAAGTATTTTCTAAAAGCAAATTTCCACAAATCAACAATTTTTATAATTGAACCAGTTTCCGTAGGACTTTAATGGTTTAGTATGTTCATTAAGACCAAGTACTCTATCGTTATACCAAGCAAATCATCTAATTTCAATTTTAACAAACGTCAAAAAACAACTCATTTTCTCAGACTTTGATGAATTTTTAAAATTAAACTACTTGTCGTAAGAACGTAATATTTCAGTAAGTTATCTGATTATATATCTCGGCTAAAAAAGTTCCATCAGCTTAGTTTTTTTTAACAGTTAATTACAAGAAAACGGCTCGGTAGATTTTCACCTAAAACTAATCAGTATCATTCCAAACTAATATCTTTCGAACAGTTATATTTTCGAAGTTATATTTTTTTATTATTCATTAACGAAAGGAAATACTTTCTTTATTATACGATTATGCAGGAAAAATAGCAAAAATTACATTTACTGGTCAAATATGATATTTACCAATCATTATTATTGATTCATATATGTACAAATAGAATTAGTTGAAAATAGGTAGATAGGTAGACAGCTAAAGAGTTAGATAGATAAACAGGTAATTAAGTAAAAATGTAGGAAAAAGACATGTAAACAGATAACCTTAATTTAATAATAATAGTAGCAGGATATTTAGTAACTGGTCATTATAAAATGGTATAAAACATCAAGCCAATCCTTTTTTAATTATTGGTTAAATTATATTATATCAAGCAAACTCAATAAGTTCCTACGGTTATATTGTGTTATTAATCTAGCCCATCTTATATATTGTTACCAAATATATAAATTATTTAAAAATATTAATTTATTTTTTTATATCTGTGGGGTCGTCTAGAAACTCGCAGTCATGAATGGGGTCGCCAAGAAACTTGCAATCGTAAAAAGGGTTCCGAAGGACAACAGTTTGAAGCCCTAGTCTAGTCTAAAGAAATGTCGATTATTAAAATATAGTAAAACTTTGGCAACATGATTTTTTAGGAACCGGACTAAAAATGCATTTTATGCCAATGCCGTTTCTAGTTGTAAGCGTCTTATGCAGGACCAGAACAAAATATTTAAAATTGCAGGCGTATTATACGAGCAGGAAATAATATCAATCCTGGTCGCCTTAACGGGGTTCTACTGTAGTTACTTTTATGTTACTGCTTACATATGTATTTTACAAAAAAAAAGATTCTCATAATTCTCAATTTCAGGGTAAATTACTATGATTTTTGAGTGCAAAAAATAGCTTATTAAAAATAGCTAATTATTTTCGAAAATCACCCATTTTCACATCTCTGATTACTAAAGCTGTTGTCGAGAGCTTTTATTTCTATTTTATATCCGTTTACGATTCGCAAATGTTTGCTCGCTTATTTGCGAGGTATCCATCCAGTTTTTTCTAAAAGTCATATTTACACACAACTTATGAGTTTCAGCAAACACTTGGAGAATATTATTGTCTTTTCTCTAATATTTCACATTCGCTTATGAAGACATAACCAATAATAAATTTCGTAACATGTTGGTCAACATTTATATTAGATTAGATTCTATTTTAGATAATCTAAGCTTTCCATGACTCATTGAACATTTCTATCCTGGACAAATAATGAGAGTCAAAAATCAATTCAATAACCGTTTTTATATATTTATACAAAGTTTTTGAATTTTTTTAACACCTTAGAGATATATCATATTATCAGACGGTCATAAAAGTACTCATTATGTATTCAAATATTTTTAAACTTAACGAATACAGTTAAAATTAGCAAAAAAAAATTTATTTTTTTCTACAATTTTTTTGAAAAATTTTAACACCATTGTAAAATATCACAACATCGTATATTGTAAAATATAGTTATAATTTTAAATTATTTTATTTTAAACTTGTAAGGCACAGCATTATGCCTTAAGGCAAATTTCTGGAACTTTCCGTACTTACTAAAGATCCGAAAAATAAACTATTAATAACAATTAATTAAATAAATGATTAATAACAGTTGTTTTAAATATTTTCAAATTTTCATTTATTTTTTTCATTTCATTCTATATTAACATATTATGTAAAAATTATTATAAATATGCAAATTTTAATTGAATATTTATCGATATTCAATCATTTTCGATATATTTGAATTTTTTTTTCAGGATTAAATAAAATGAAATATGTACTTTTAGAATTCTGATATTTTTAAAAAAAATTAAAAACATTGATATTTTGAAAAACATTTAGAATTAAAAAAATCAAAAATTAGATTTTTTATTATCATGTATATTATTAATATCTATCATAATCTGATAATTTGATTTGCACAATTAAAATGTTTTTGAATCATCCTAATTGGACGTTCCATTATCTCAAAAACTGCCATTTTTGCCAAAACGTCTGGACCTGCCTTTGCCAAAACTAATCAACGAGTCTCCCAGTCAATACGAATCGATTTTTTTTTTCAAATTATTCAAATCCGTTGATCCGTGCGCTCCAAATCGTAATCGAAGTTTGTATCTAAACATATACACATAAGCATACACACAAATTTTCAGAAGGGCTTGAAACGTTAAAATATGCAAAATCTTTCATTTTCAATTTTGTTTGCGATTACTATAACTTATATTACGGGAAGTTTTTTTTTATTTTATTTATTGGCTTTTGATGTACACCATAAGGCCAGATGCCATTCATACAATTGTTTACTACAAATTCTTATAATAATAATCAACTTATAAATTAATTTTAGTATTATTAAAACCTGTTATAAAGAAGTATTTGAAATTGAAGTTTCCAATATTTTTACTGTTTCTGAAATGAGGATTTGAAAATAAATTTTATTTCTTATCTGAAATAAGGATTTGAAAAAAATCTAGGACCTGGTCAAATACTTTATTTATAAAAAGTGAGCATTAAATATAAATAGTTAATTTTTAATAATTTTATCTAAGCTTTATCACGCTTAATTGAAAAACTTTATTCAAGATAAAGAGAGCATTAGTATTCAGATTCTTATTATGCGTTCAAAGATTTTCAAATTTATGATTAGTAATGATTTTTATTTTATTTAAATTATATTTTCACTGGTCAAATATGTTATGTATACTTTGTAATGATTCGGGCAAAGATAGTCAAAAATCGATTTTTCGATTCCAAAAATCTTCGCCTACATATTTCACTAATGAAAAAATACAATTTTTTAATTGTAATTTTAATTTAAATTTTTGCAATGGAATGACTTCATCGACAAAGTTTTTTTATATGACACATAGAAAAAATTTGACTCTCTATAAACATATATTGGCAGTCGCAGTTATGATAAAAAATTATGAACTTATTTTTGGGGATAACTCTATATACCAATATATTATAAAAAAAAACTAGACAATAATAACATATAATAAACTCGATCATAGATCATTATAATATATAATATTCAAAGCAGAAAAACTCGAACACCAAAAAGACGAATCAAACGTTAAAGTGAATTTAATTCAATTAATATAAAAGCAAGTTTTCATTCAACGTACCTTCTCATCAATTGATACTTTTTTTGCAATTTCAAAGTATTGCCAAAAATATTTTTTTGATAATATGGGATATGTAATATTGTTCAACTACTTCTTTTTCTATAATCAAAATAAATAAAACAAACATTTACATTGGAAAAAATAAAACATTTTTTATTCTATACAACATATCACAGCCTACAATAGACTATATAGTACTCTTCCTTACGTTAAAATTTACATTTAACAATATTATTTCTTATAATATAATACAAATATAAATGATGATTTATGTATGTATATGTAAAAAATGTATAAAACAATTACATATGCATATATAGTTTCATATTAAACTCAAATCTTATAATTAGACATAGCTCATACCAGGGCTGTGAAGCTGAATTTTGGCGACTGCACAGCCCTGGTTCAGACTCCTTTACTCTGCAATATTTCAGTTCGTATTTCTAATATTATAGAAATACCTTGGCGTAAATATTTATTATATAATATATAGAATGATATATAATATAATAACATATTCAATCGTGTGTGCGTCCTTTGTTTAAAATAATCTAATATTAGCAGCAAAGTAGGTACTTTCAAACTATCCTCGTCCAATAATAAGACTTAATAATTAGTCTAAAATTCATTTGGATTAATAGCTAAATTATTTGAAATCAACTAGATACTTAAATGATTTTTCTCTGTGCTTTTAATTCGGTAAATGGAATGTCACTCTTAAATACGTTGAAAAATCCCAATATAAAAAATCACTTTAATGTACTTCTTTTTTATCTAACTAATAGAAATAATTCCAAAATTATATTAAGGGTAAAAAACTATTTCAATCCAAAATTCTATAAATTTGTAATTACACAAAAGTGTAATCTAAGAAATATTAAGAGAAAAAATTGTCAATTTTGAATATTAGATAGAAATATCTTGAGTAACTTAATCGCTTTTTAAGGATTCCATAAAATTTGGTAATAAATTATTCCAATCGAAATTTTATTGAATATAATTTCCGATCAACGAATGAAAAACTAATGTTTTGTTATGCCAATCCTATCTTCGGTTAATTTTCAGAATTTAAAAACAAGTTAAACAATTATTTACAAAAGTGCTATGAAAATTAGTCGGTGATAAAACTGAAAAAATGAACAATTTTCCAATAATTTCTAAATCATAGATAGAATCGTGTTAGGTTTAGCTTTTAATCGTTCTTCCAAGAAGCTTAAAATTTGTAATAGCTACATTTTCAAAACTTTTTAGCATATAAAAATAAATTTTAACAAGTTTCGTTCTATTTCATTTCTTCTGTGATAATATTTTATTACAAAAAGTGAACAACCGTTTATTCTTACTTTACAAGCTGCCATGTGTTTTACAAAGTGTGTGAAAATCATTTGTAATGTAGTACCCAATTTGTAATAGATATCCTTCAAGTTTATAAATATCAAAGAAACCATTATAGAAAAGTACTTGGAATAATGTTTCCGATACCTAATAATATTTTCCCGTTTCTGAAGTGAACAGGGTTGGATTTAAATTTTCATTTCGGCCTGAATCTTAAAGACTAAATTTTGTTTTAATTTTAGCCTTTTAGGTACTAACGCACTTCTTCATTATTGCAATTGTTATTAATTGCAATTTCAAAAGAAATATAATATTACAATTACAATTGTAGACCCTGGTTTAGTACATTATTTGACAAAAATGTACATTAAATATAAATAATTATTTTTTAATAATTATTCTGATTGTGAATGCATTTTGAAGGGACGTTTAATAAAATACTGACGTCAATGGAATATTTGCAAGTATAAAATAAGTAGCAAAAAATTGAGCTATGTAAAAATAATATTTACACAGGTAGATAGCAACAATAATATGTATTAATATTAACTAATACGTATTAGTATGTGAACATACATGTATTAGAAGCATACAAATATTCGTATACTTACATGTATGTTGAAAGTTTTCAAAGGCCATATATCAAATATAAATTAATCGTGAGATTTTTTAAATAATTTTTGCTTTTATATAAATATTCAATTAATCGATAATTTAATGAAAAGTAAAATACAAGTACGTTAAAATAAAAAATAAATTAATAATAAAAGTTGAACGTGAAATTAAAATTTTAAATTAATACCATTGCAAAATATATAAATTATTTCATCAAAAACGAGCAAAATTTTGTTATTTATTTAAATTATATGTAACAGGGATCCACAATCGTTTGTGAATGCATTTTCAGAATTAAACCTCTCTTATTTAAGGTAAGGGTCACTATTAATTAATTTGATATATAGCGTTTGAAAAATTTGATCATTGATCTAATTTATATATACATATTCATATACATATACATATACATATATATATATATATATATATATATATATATATATATATATTAGATAGGGATACAATATAATTCTATTAACTAAAAATTCCTATTGCCTGTCATAAAATTAAATATTTGCTTAAATTATGTCGGTGGAAAGAAATAATACAAAGAGCAATACTATATCTACGAATGCATGTAATTATATATATATATATATATATATATATATATATATATATATAATCATGTAAGGTATCTGATTCTTTTTGAACATTATTTTGTATATCGATATACATACGTCCATGTACATTTATTTTATCAACGAACAGAATGTTAAGTAAAATCTTTTGTTTTGTACTAATAAGCCAAAATAAACACAACTGTGCCCGTACTTAAATATATAAAACAAAATTAATTTTCAAAAATTAGATAAAAATTGGCCAACCAATATACCTTCATTTTCCATGCATCCATATACATAGAAATAACTCATACATTTGTTGTTTAACTTTATAGGAAACAAATTTTGTTTGGAATAGATTTCTAAATTACTCGCCTAAGCTTGAAAAAATTGTGTTTAGTATTTTAACTAAACGGTTCGAAAGCAACTATATGTATAATTTTAACTACTGCGATAGAAAATATGCATTTTAATAAATACATTTATTAATTTAGAGATTTATTTATTATTACTTATGTAAATCGTACATAATTTCATATAGAAAATTATGCCATACAAGTTTCTCGTCAAAAAAAACTACATTTCCAGCACCCATATTAACAAAATCGTCGAAAAAATATATTTTCCATTTAAGAATCAAATTTTTTCCGAATGTTATTTTAAAATACAAAGCTCTATAAATATATAGATATAAGCAACATTTTTACTATATCATTTCACAGTACGCCTGTGCCAAAACTGCTTTGCCAAATTTCGATTTTACGATTTTTCTGTAAACGTTCGGAAAATTCAATTTGAACTAATATGGGCTTTTAATGTGAATCGATAAAAATCAAGACGTGAGATCAGTGAAAGACTAAATTTATCAAACTCAACTGATTATGACCTCTATAATCATTGATTAATATTATTTAATACGCAGAAAAACGTAAATTATTTTTGAATAACCCAATATTGTTAACGAACAAATTTTGAGCTAGGTGAAGACCAAAATATCGCTATGTGTGATAACTGCGACAAACTAATTTAACTAATAAAGTCTTAATCTTAAATAATTATTTTAGTGTTATATTTAGAGTCCCGAAACTAGCTGTAAATATTACTTAATACACTAAATAGCAAATAATGTAACGTAGTATAAAAACTTTGGTACTGAAAGAACGGCTATATACCTAACTAATATGATACAATTAGTTACAAATATACAATAGTTTATATAACTTTAAAATCACCTAACTATTTATCTACCTCGATAAAAATTACTGTTGAGATATTCTAAAAATAACTAGTTTTTGTTATAGATAAATGCTGTAAATTTAAATTCGTTATTAATTGTGTCAAAGGCAGAACAAGTCAGAAATGACTGAACTTGGATTTAATTGTAACTAATTTTACAACCTTTGTATTTATCTAAAATTTTAGCAAAACCATTAATAAATAAGCAGAAAATGATGAATTTAAAAAAAAAGCATTACGATATAACCCGTAAATATCGTGATTATCGTATAAAATAGTAAACAAATATGATTTATTTGTTTGAAAAGAAACGGAACAGTACTAATACGTAATTTTGGGCGTTTAAACTTCAAATATTACTGGCGCATAAGAAGATTTTAAGCAATATTTATGTTATGCAGAACAAAACAAAATACATAATCATGCATTAATGATGATTATACACGCAGATTTTGTTTAGCTAAATTACCTATATTACGTAAAGCTAAAAGCAAAGTATGAAGATATATATATATACATATATACATATATATATATATATATATATATATATATATATATCTTTGAATAGTTCTGCATAAAAAATAGTATACATAAAATACTTCAAATTGCATTTCCATACATAATAAGATACACTAGACACATATAAAATTGAATGTTGACAAAAGTATTTAGCACCCTTAATTTTACAACAAAATTTATGTCGATAATATCATCAACATTGTCTTAACAAATAACATTTCTCAAGCATATAATGCTATAATTTTAATTTTGCGCGTAATTAACTACTTATATAATAATATGCCCAAATAATGCAGTTTCTTATTAATAATTTAGTGATCGGCGGTAAAAGTTCTCAGCATAAGCATTGTCTTCATGGAAATCAGAGTATTGATACTAATCCTGATATCTTTAGGTTTCATTTTAGTAAGGTAAAACGTCGGCTAGTCGCTTTTACATTAAAAAACTGTATGAACGTATCCAAAATTTATTCAAAATCCATACGTTTCGGCTAACATCCTAGCCTTTATTCAGTGAAATACACTGTGAAAATTTGGTTTCTTTATATTACAATTAATGTAAACACTACAGACGCACATAATGTATATGTTTTGACATTATAACATTCTCATGCCATAGAGCTAGTGTTCATATTAATTGTAATATGAGCATGCAAAATTTTGACAGTATATTCCACTAAATAAAAGCTAGGATGTTAGCCGAAACGTATGGATTTCAAATGAATTTTTAGAGCATTCATACAATTTTGTACAAATATTTGTAGATTGTACAAATATTTGTATATATTGTACCTGATATTAGAAAAAAATTGTTTCTGTGTATTATGTTCAAAGCCAGAATTTATTACCGAGAACTTTTACCTTTCCATCAATCATAAGTAAAAATATTGATCTGCATTCAATCAAAAGATAAGATGCTACCTTCATTTACCATATACATTACATTATCAAAATATATAATTGTATATATATATATATATATATATATATATATATATATATATGTATGTATAATATGCACACTCACATAAATTTTTCTGCAAGCTTGCAAAGTCCATTATTATCATCGAATGTGTTTTACTAGAAGTTCATTTTTTGAATGTTCACTGAAAACATACATATTATTTTCATTCATTCATAGTTAGAACGCGTTTTTATTATATGCCACAATAAGTAAATGCTTGAAAATCTAATAAAAGTTTTTGATACCAATATTAATAAAGCCTTTAAAAAATCAATAGAGTTACCTTGTGTTAGCTCCAAGTGATATCATATCCCTTCCAATTTGGTGGAGGTGCCAAATACACTCTTCTTCCATTATAAAAAAATGAAACCACACCTCGGTATCCCATCCTAGGCACGCCACTCTGCAAATTATAATATGGTAATTATTATCCACTTCCACTATAAAAAATTTATAGAAGTTACTTTAATTGACATAATCATAAATACAGAAATTAATTAATTTAATTTCTGGTGTCCAACTAAATAGTGCAAAATGATTAAAAACCAAAAACATTGAATTTTGATTCTCTATTATTAAAGATTCATATTACAACTATAAATTAAAATATTAAGACACCAATTTGAGTGTACAATCTTCAATTAATCTTCAGTTAATTCTTTCAATCAACAACATACCCTGAAGTCATCCATTAGTCCTAATATCTTGGCAGTTCTTTTATATATGTCTTTTGTATGATATGGAATTCTGACAGGACCTTCATTCACAATTTGATTTGACCTTAATTCACTGTATCCAACAACAGCACTCGTGTATACCTCTTTAAGAAACATCACATCATATTTATCCTAGAAATGTGTAAAAGAAATAGAAAGTATAAGAGATATCATACATATAAATATGAAATTATAATTAAAATTCATAAATAATTCTTACCTTCATTAAGTATGTAAGATTCATACTTCTAAATGGTACAAATTTTTCATTTAACTTAATATACTTTAAGTGTTTTTCATAGAACAGTCCACTGAAATAATAAAAACATTTGTTTGCGTTAATACTTTATAAATATTCAGATTGCTTGAAACTTCAGAAATTAATACATACTTGGAAACCCCAAATTTTCCAAATGTTCTTGTTCTTGACAATTCTGGCCTAATACAAGCTCTTTCTTTTCTTTGCTGGGGTTGTCTTATCCAATCATCCCAGTATCTGCAACAACGTTAAATATTTTAAATTTGCGTACATATATTATGATTTTTTATATTATACATTACAATAATATTATTAAACAATATTTTATGATAGATATTAGTATAGGGCTTCTTACGATTTTGGCCATTTTGGTGCTAACTCCAGCCACAGATCTTTAGTTAACATCCAACCCAGTCCCGGAAAAAAGTCAGTCCGATATAGTAATGTGGAAGCATCATTGTCTACTAAATCAGCTTTCCCATTGTCATTCCAAGCAGAAACACACCTAAAAATAAAATTTTATATACAATACGAAAGAACTGCTTAATAAGTAAAGTAATAGAATTATTGTGTGTTTGAAATGCAAAAAGTACTAAAAAAATACATTATCTTGCAGACGAATAATATAAAATTAATTAATAGTTTTCAGCTATTACACAAAAATTGTTCATAATGTTGAATTCGCACAAAATAATCTACTTAGATGAGTATTATGCACACACAAATACATTGCTTACCACAATGTTTTATCTTTCTTCAAAATGGGATATGTTCCCAGAAAATATTCAAAAAAGTCAGGTGCTATATCCAGGTCATCTATAAATATAAATACATATATTTAATCACACATTTATCAAAATTGATTTCATTTTTGCCAAATCAATACAAAATTACATATAATACAAACCTTCAACAATTATAACCGTATCAAAATTTAATTTGAGAAATGTGTGGTTTAAAGCCCATCCATAATGCCTTGCTATCTTAAAATATCCCTTAAACTTTTTTTCTTTCGGAGGAACAGCTATTTCAGATTGATCTGGTTGTTGAATATATATAAGTTCATCTCCATATGACAATATAACATTTCTGGTATCCTCATGGTTACAATCCTTAAAATACATAATTACTTTTTACAATAAAGATGCCTGTCACTAATACATGATATTGTTCTAGATAATTATCAATGGTTATAGCAAATTCTTTGATATTAACATTCAAATCAACTTACCTGACTGACAATTATTGGAAATTGCTCTTTGCTGGGTCTATAAAGAATTAATTGATCTAGGCACTTCTTTACAGTAATTCGATTACAAGCAAACACAAGGACAGGAATAACTGGATCTAAAAATTTATGATTTAGCTGCTTGTCCTATATGTTTTTATCATCGCTGTACTTACATTGAAGTGTTGATGTTGGTTTTCCAACTTCTCCTGGATCATCTATCTTACCACCTTTATTTTCTCCGACTTTGCCTGCTTTTTCAATAATTTTTTTAATACCATTTATCAATTTTGAGTTTTGCTCGAACTCTTGTTTCAAAGATTGCTCCAAATCGGATAATCTCGAATTTATGTGTATCTTAGGCACGTCATAAAACTCATTTTTTGTCATTAAGTATATTAGGATTGTTGACGCTGTTGCACAAAGTAAAATGGCAAATATTGTTTTTATACGCATTGTCAAATACTTGACTTCGTGGAGTTTCACTAGGTATAAAATATCAGGAAAAGTTTAATTATAAATATAAACAATTTCTTTCAAAACATAACCATTGTGTAAAAGTTGTTTAACCTCAAAAAAATATTGCTTCGATTGCATTATGAGACATTATTTTCACAGCGTGATTTATAAAAATAGATGTGATATAATTAAAAGTCATTTAAAAAAATATTTTAATGATGATGTTTATCATTTTTCTTAATTGTGCAATATTCAATTGATATCAATCAATTTGACAGATTTGTCGATGCCAACATAGCAAAAATGATACGGCATGTCAAAATATAGTTCACACGGTTCACAGCTATCTTATACTTGTTTATCTATGGTTCACAGCAATCATCACAGTGAAAATAAAGGTCGGCAGAGTCCCATAGAACTGTGCTATTTGACTTTCTAGGATTAGCCGGGAGCTTTATGAATCTTGTGCATGCGTGTACACGTGTACAATACAATTGAAAAGTAAACTAGTGGTGTATGGCATCGTGCCTTAATGCAAATTGCTAGAACCTCCCGCACCGTAACAAAATGTTCGAAAAACATTAAATGTTTTCAAATAGATTATTATAAATACTGTATCATTTTCTAATATTTATAGGAATTATATAAACTGAATTGCAAAGTTAAAATTATTTCTACAAAGTATTTAAGTGAGCTTTAGAACTTTAGCCAGAATTAAAATTAAAATCTGAATTATTTTCAATATACAGAAAAATTGCATAAAAAAAGAAAAATATTTTCGAAATATTTTTTTTTTCCAAAAGCATTTGTTTTGTCAACACAAGCAGAAAGTTCTTAGAATCATTCGAATCGGATGCTTAGTTCTCTCAAAAACTGCTATTTTTTGAACATTTAGCTCTGTATCTTCAAAATGGCTGGACCTGCCTTTGCCAAAATCTAGTCACCACTTTTCCCAATTATTACAAATTGAATGTTTTTTAGATCATTTAAATCAGATACTCCGTTTTCTCAAAAACGCGATTTCTATTTTCTGCATTCTTTGCTCCGTATCTCCATAACGGCTGAACATGCATTTGCCAAAAACTAATCAGCACATCTCCCTATCAATAGGAATTGAATGTTTTTTGAACCATTCAAATCGGTTAATCCAAGCGCCCGAAAACGTGGACAAAAACTGCAGACACACAAAACACATACACATCACATCCATTTTTTTGAGGTATGCCAAAATGTTCAGAAACCTCCGAAACGTGAAGATATGCAAAAATTTTAATTTTTGATTTTCAACCCATTACTATAACTTACCCGACGGGAAGTTAAAAAATGATAAAACTAGCTGTGGATGGCATCGCGCTTTAAGGCAAACTGCTGGAACTTTCCGTACCGAAAATTAAAATTTTCAACAAAGCTTTAAATGTCTTGAAAACTTTGAGAAAATAAGATTAGAGGATTTCGAATTTGTCGAAAAAAACGACTGTTAAGTTTTATTTTGTGTATTTTAAATTTTTTTGAAAATTTTGAACTTTTTTTCAAAGCAATTGCGCTGCGTAGCTGTTTTAGAGACAAAATCTCGAAGCGAACAACCGCCATATTGCAGTCAAACGGATAAACATTGGTACGGAACCCATAGAAATGTAAACAAAATTTGTACTTAATATTAAAATCTCTATAAAATATCTGATAGTTTGATGTACATATGTCTAATGAAAACTGAATTACCATTTTTAGCACTTTTTCCCCGTATCTTCAAAACTGTTGGAATTGTCTCTGCCAAAAACTAAACAGAACGTCTCTTTATCAGTAGAAATAGAATGTTTTTTGAATTATTCAAATCGGTTGATTTGATGCGTGCATACGTCTCTATGAAGAAATTGTTTTAAAGAAGTTAACAATTTCCAAAATATTTCAAAATAAAGAGAACCTTTTATTTCAAAAAGTTTTTCTTCCAAAAAGTCAATTTTTTCAAAAATTAAAAACTTTTTAAAAATCGTTTTTTTTCAAAGTTAAAAAAAAATTAATCATTTAAAAAAAAAAAAAAATTGGTACGGGAAGTTTCAGTAATTTGCCTTAAGGCACGATGCCATACACCACTAGTCTACATTGTCTTTTTAAGTGGTTTCTCTTCTTTGAAGACGAGCAGAATATTGCCTAAGAAACCGAGGTTAAAAATTCAATTAGATGTAAAATCTATTTAATATACGAAGAGTTGCTATAATTATATTCAAAAGTATTTACTCTCTTATCTCTGGTATTTCTGATAATTTTTCAGAAATCACAGGAATGAAACAAACATGAAGCGACATTCCAATCGTCGTCACCAGCGGCGCTGCCGTAGCTGGCATTCTCTATTATAGCTTTCTATTCTCATCTTTGGCCGTGACGTAATGCGTGTAATGTGTTGTGGTTGGCTTCGTAGATTTTTTGCTTATCACCTTCGGCTCTAGGAAATTTTGTCGAAGGAATAATTTTTATGTAGGGTTGTATTTTGTGTGAATGTTTGTTTTGTGAGTATCTTTTGTGTATTTTCTGCCTATCTCTGATAATTTGGCAGAAAATGGAGAATTCTGGTAGTGAAAATAAGGAGTTAAACTTTGGGTGTGGCAGTGAATTGCCTATACGTGAAGAAATCATTTTGGATGTGCAAACAACTACAGGAGGAACATTTTATATATCAGTTGATAATTACATCCCTATCGAGGAATTGAAACGATTAGTTGCTCATAAATTGAGAGTTTGTAAAGATAAGATTTCTTTATTACACAGGGAACGGTAAGTTTCTTTATTAATTCTAGATTTATTATTTATGGACCCTTTCGTTCTTTGTTCTTCATTGCGCAAGTCTAGCTAGTGTCATTAGTTACCAATTTTGAGGTCATTTTTTGTATCCAAGTGAATTAAATGTGGAATTTATTCATTAAATAGTGTTAAAAAAAACAGCTGTGATTTGTACGCGTAGGTAATATCATTGACACCATTACCACGCATTGAAATGTTGCTTCTTGAAATATTTCCTACCTTTTTTTTAAAAAAAATAAGGTCGTTTATATTTGTTTAATTTTATGTAGTTGTTTTACTTTATAATTATTATTGTTAGTAACAACTGAATTTTGTTTGATAATCAATTGTCAAGAATTTCCATTGTTTTGATTTAACAATTTAATGATAAATGAAATTACTGGCGAACTATTTCATTCATTATGTTTAAGAAATATTTGAATGTTTGGTTAATGACTCATAATAATATCTGAAAGTGTATCTTAGTCATTTACAATATTTATGTATGATATATATTTGCATTGCACATGCAATCTGCTCTTCTACTTTTTGTTATATATATATATATATATATATATATATATATATATATATATGTATATATGTGTGTGTATAGCAGTGTGTTTAAGTCTTGTGTAGTCGTAACATCTACAAATATCCTCCAAAAAAAATTGAGTGTTTTTAACAAAAAATATTAGTGATTTGGATATATAAATTACTACAGAATAAACCTGATGATGGAACGTACCTAGTTCCGAAACGTCGTATTAAACTTCTTCAAAAAACAAATTGTTTTTTATTATTGGATTTACTGTTCGGAAAAGAAACAATCAATATATTGAAAAAATCCAGGACTTATCTATTGAATATATATATATATATATATATATATATATATATATATACGATATATATATATTTATTAATATATTAAATGTTAAATATGAACAATACAACACTCAGATTTCTAACACACGCTTTATTTAATAATTACAGACGATTCGAGACCATGGTATGCTTCCTCTTCATTATAATTTCAAAACAGTAAAAATTATATACTAATACATTATTTAATATTTTATTTAAATCATATTTGATTTTTGAAAAACAAAAAATACCAACTATCTCTTACAATGCTTGACATAGTACTAAACATGTGAATATATATAGAAATATTTGAAAACAAGTTTTAAGTGTTGAAGATGAAGGGACAAGGTTGGATATACTAAAGCATACCAAAATCAACAAATGTGACAACAGATTAATTTATTGAAGAGAATAAGATAAATGAATGAAAATGGTGAACAGAAAAATGATAAATTATTAATGATGTTTATATAAGAGTCGTGTAAAATATTTGTGTCGGTTCTCAGATTTATGCTATTGTTGGTCCGAACTAGTAACATTGATTCTGCCATGCTCTGTTTAAATAAGTCTTTTTCATGGAATAAGGTTTGGGGATTATCAAAATAAAACATATGGTTTTTAATATTAGCATGATCCAGAAGCGTTTAAATTTTTTATCATCTATTTTTTCACATTGTAATCCTGTTTGTTTACATTATAATAATATCCATCCTTGTCCCTTCATCTTCGACTATTAAGATTTGGTTTTAAATATTTTTGTATATATTTACATGTATAGTACTATGTCAAGTGTTGTAAGAGATAGTTGGTGTTTCTTATTTTTCAAAAACCAAATACAATTTAAATAAAATTTTAAATAATGTATTAATATATAATTTTCACTGTTTTGAAATTACACTGAAGATGAGGCATACTATGGTCTCAAAATGTCTGTAATTATTAAAATGTGTGTAAAAAATCTGAGTGTTGTATTGTTCATGTTTAACATTTATTATTCGTTCGACTCATATCACAAAATTCTATATATATATGATTGCGTATGTGTGCTTCATTTTTCATTATTTATTCATCATGAATTTTTAGCATATTTACACATGACTAGTTATAATTTTGTTTATGCAACTAAGATATTTCAAGTATGAAATATTTGCTTGATTATTTCATAAGATTAAATTAAATTAGCTTATTCATTTTATAAATGAACAATTTTTTTACCAGGATTTTGCAAAGTGGTACACTTTGCGCAAATGGCGTGATGGATGGTTCTAGAATTGTGCTCTTACCAAATGTTGAAGCTGGCTTACTTGTAAGTTATGAATGAAATATTTATGAGAGTGACAACTCCTGAACAATTTGCTTAATATGTTTTGTCTGTTGTAATTTTCTATGACCGACTATGCACTTAATGTTGCAGCTGTTTGGTATATTGTTATAGTATTTTATTCAGTAATACTAAAATATCAAGTAAACTGTTCATGGGCTTTTACTCTATATATTCTAATAGAAACTGGTTAGATAATTACATGTATTAAAATTTATTTTGTAGACGCATAGGTCTGAAAATACTGTGATGCATGCTTTGGAATCATTGAATGAAGCACAAGTGACTGATTTTTTAAGTGGGAAAGCACCATTAAATTTAACCATGAGACTAGGTGATCATATGATGCTAATTCAACTTCAGCTTAGCACTATGAACCCTATTTTGTGTTCTACTCCTGGACTCAGTCCTGGTCAATCTCGTTCTGATAGAAGATTTACTAAACCTAAACCTGGAAGCAGTCTTCTTAAAAAACATATAACACCAATAAGTGTTCCCAAAGAAATACCTTGTTTGTCTCCAAAACTGGATTGCTCTGAACATTGTTCATCATCAGTGATTGGATGCGCCCATGAAAGTTTGGCCTTTATATCCAGTCCAAATATTGAAAGCACACAAAAAGCCTACAATGTAATTAAAAACTATACAGATATTGACCAATCTAATAATGAGGAAAGCAATGATGTTGATATAGTATCATCTCAACCTTTTGACGGTGTGTATAGTGTACCTAACTGTGATATAAGTACTTTCGAGTCACCTGATTTAAATCAATCGCCGATAAAATCTCTGTCTAACTTGGTAACGAGTCCACATAGAGATAGCACTATACAGACTATTCCATTGGCCCCTTTTGAGACTTTAAAAGTTAATTCTCCTGGAACTACCAGTGACAATATTATTGAAGAATGTCGAGACCCCATATGCGAAAATTTAACTTCTTGTTTGTGTAGTTCTCTTCAGAATGATTCAACCAGTTCATCATGCAATTGTCAATCACAAACATTTAGTGCAGATACGTCTTTCACTGAAACAAATACAAAGAAACAAATTGAATCGAAATATAAAAGACTTAGCGCACTTCTTCACAAAACAGCAGGAAGGAATGTAACGAAGAATAAAATTAAACCCAAAAATTTGATGGTGGTCAAATCAGATAATGGACGAAAAAATACTCTTAAACAAACTACTCCATCTAGTTCACGTAATGAGAATTCTATGAATTCACTAGCTGAAGCTTCCAGAAATTTAACAAAAACCTTAAAGAAATTGTCTAAAGATGTTCTGACCAGCAACAAAGATGTGACAGAGTGTTCGAGAAAATCAGGAGCGGCAGTTATAGATTCTATGAAGCATCATGGAAAAGGAATATATTCGGGAACGTTTTCTGGGACACTCAATCCTGCATTACAAGATAAATTTGGCCGCCCCAAGCGTGATGTCACTACAATAATCCATATTCTTAATGATCTTTTATGTTCATCACCTCAATATAAACAGGAGGCTAGAATATCTTTTGAACCTACAAATTTAACTGCGACTCCTCGAATTTCTCCAAAACAGGTAATTAATCATGTCTAATTTTGTGGCTTTGCAAAAGTATTTTCTTGCATCATACATTTTATTTATGGACTATTTCAAAAATTTAAGTCATTTGATGTATCTTGATGAGGACTATTGTTTGTCAGTTTTGTGCGACGATCGGCCAAGCCGTTTCTTTATAAATAGCAGAAAAGTGAAAGAATTTTTATTCACTTTGTTTATTAATGATCGACTTTGAAAATTCAAAAACCGTTTGAAAGATATTGGTTGGGAATGGTGCTTATTAGTTTTTGGTAGAGATCGGACGGGCCGTTCTCTTGTAATAAAGTGTTAAAAAATAATTTTTTCGACGATTTTTATTATGTTTTTGACGGTAGATACCATAGTTTTATAAATCATACTAAAATATTACGGCCCTACGACAACTCGCTTAATTTTGAAAATTCGTCAAAGTTTGCAAAAATTAATATCGTTTTTTTGGCAATTGTCAAAATTAGACCTTTCATCGACGTTTCTTCAAAAACGCTTGAACCGATTTCAGAAATTTAAAAGGCATTTGATGTATCTCGATGAGGATTATAGTTTCTCAGTTTCGTGCGACAATCGGTCGAGCCGTTTCTTTGTAATTTAGAAACATGTGTTAAACTTTTCGTCGACATTTAAGCTCATACTACCAAATCGATTTTAAAAAAACAAAAACTGCTGGAGTTACGATCTTTATTAACTTCTTCTGTTTAAACATAGTACATACATATATATGATGTTTTGCACTTGTACTTCCTAGCAAGACCTGATATTTTTCAATAATTTCTCGCTTTGATTTAAGAGACATGGACTACATGGTAAGTCGGAGTACCACTGTACAAAGAATTCGTAGTTTATATTTGGTTTACTATACAGCAAATAGTAGTAGGTATATATGACTTTGCTGCCTACTTATAATAATCAATTTCAGGCACCTTCTACTTCAGTTTCGAAAACATCGCTGGATGTCTCTGATTCAACTGAAGAAAGTTCTAGCACAAATACGAGTACATCCAACGATGAAAGCAGCAGCAGTACGCAGACACCTACCTCATTGTGCAATTATGGAGAGTGTGACGGTCATTATTCGTCTACTAGTATTTCTCCGAACCGTTGCTTGAAAAGATGCGCTCCTCCGCCCCGACGTGATGAATACGCTTTACCTGCCAGCAACATATATTATCCACCTCGTATTTTGTCAAAAGAAAATTACATGACCAAATGTAAAGTTCAGCAATTAAAGTTAATTATGCAAGAGCGTAAGCAGCGACGTGAGTTTCGTAAGATGAAATTAGGTCCTTATACAAATCCTTGCTCTCTTATAAAGAGCGATACTAAAGTTTCTGCTCCGAAAACTGTAACTAGTTCGTCACTGTCTGATAGTTCTGCCGAGGAAATTGATACTTTGGTTTAGTTTGTTATGTAAATAAATTAGATTACTACAATTATGGAATAAGTTAAAAAAAAAGAGTACAAGTGTTTATTAACTACTATAGATTAGTGGTCTGTTCATAGGTATAAAATTTGTTTTTACTATAAGTTGCGAAATATCTCAGGGGTCTGTACGACGATATTTGTCAAAGATTATTCCCCGTCGCATTCTAATAGCCTTTGAACTTCTCATACGTACTTTATATAATACTACCCCGCGATTACAATCCATATTTTTTTGCGGTGTACCCCAAGTAGTATATTGTTTTTTTTTAATGAATGTTTTATTAATATTTTTACGTATTCTTTGTTGTGATGAAAATATTGTCGTGGGTGACTTCCATTATCTTTTTCTAAATTAGACATGTGAGAACTTTTACTTGACGTTTCAAATAATATAAAGCAATTTTACAAAAAACTTAATAGTTTAGGAAAAGATATATGCGATGCATTTTATAGTATAAATTTATGAATTATAGTTTTATACAAACATACTTATATATATAATTATGCCTCAAACAAGTTTAGGTATCTTATAATTTCTAATGCATTTTAAAATGCTGGTTAATATATTCTACAGTTAACACTAGTATTGGGTCGTTCTCACACAAATGCTATTAAAAGGATTTATTTGGTATTTCGTAAAATGCTTATTACAGTTCAACACTTTCTTTATATTCTAATTTATTTTTGTGTTGTATTACTATTTGATTATATCTTATTAAAAGCGCCGGCAATTAATTCTTTGATGCCTTCTAGATATTTATGGAAATAGGTTAAAGGTTAATACTGACGTTTTACTGCTGAAATTTTTAACTCGCTTTTACTGCGAACGAGAGCGACTCTTGAATATGGCTTATCGCAACCGTACCCGAATATTATATCAAAATCAGTCTTATGTATTAAAAAAATATTGGCATTGCCGTGAAATTGGTTATTTTCTACCTTGGTAGCTGATTTGATTAAATTTAAATTTTATATATTTTTTTTATAGATTTGTTAATAAATTCTTTGTTTAATCTTGCCACATATAGGTTCAGATTTTATGTTGTGATCATTTAAATGTTTTTATAACTCTTCCAAGATGAATATTTTACATGTGTGATATATGTTACAAGAACAGTTGATATTTTTTTTCAACACATCTCATAGTCGTTATATATTACAAAATATTATTAGTAGATTTTTTAAGTTTGTTCTTATTTTGTTGAATGATATTACAGAACTATAAGGAACATAGTCATGCAGTATATTTATAATAGAATTTATACAAGATAATTGAAAATGTGTGAACAAATCGTAGCAAAGTATCATTACAGAATATGATAATTTTATGGAGTTGATTCATATTGAATAAATACATTATATTGAGCGAATTGTTTCATTCAACTTTCTTGGCGTCAAAACTTATGTGACTAACAAGATTTGATATGATAATGGATGAAACTAGTCCTGCATGTTTGATTTTTTTTCTAGCCCCCGAAACGAATAAAATAATAATAATAATGCGATTCGAAATAATAATAATAATAATGCGATTCGATGTAACTCGATAAGGACTAGCGTTGGTTAGTTTTTCGAGACGATCGGCGGAGCCGTTTCTTTAGGATAAGCAGAAAAGTGCAAAATGTTTTGTCCAAGTTTTTGCAAAAATTCCGAACCTATTTTGTTAATTTAAAAACCGTTGGAAAGATATTAGTAGGCCAGGTCGTTTCTTCGTTAATTGAGATCATGTTTGTTTGCATTTTTAATGAAACTTACAGTGACGATAAAGTTCGTGGTCTAATCGAGTATCCCAAAGTATTATAGTCCTAAGAAAAGTCGTTGAATTATAAAAATTCATTAAAAGGCCGCGTTTTTAGAACTTACAAGCTCGTTTTGGTGCGCAATAATTAATTCAATTACTGATTTTACACGTTAGTTTGAAACATCAATTTATTTAAAATCGCACTGTGATTAGAACTTCATTTTCGAAATAAACAGTTGAAAATTTTATCTGAAGAGCTCAATCTTAATTATTATTGATTAAGTCAACCATTTATACATATCGGAAAGTTTTTGCAACTTACCTCAAGCCAAATGCCACTTACACCTAGTAAAAATACCTTTCCTACTAAACCAGAGCAGATATTTTTTAGCTCGACAAGTTAGTTCTAAGGGCGGCAAAATCATAACATTGCTGAGTTTACAAATTAAGGTCATAAGTGAAATGCAGATGAAATGTTTACACATATTTTATTTTAAATGTAAGTAAACTTAAAGTACATATGTTTCTGGTATCTTACGGACTATAAAAAGTAAAAAATATACATGGCTACGTTTCGCAATAACACAATAATAAGTAATAATACTTTTGCTAATTTTACTTAAATAACAGTAATCTGCTAAAATTAAATGTTATACATATATAATTTATAAACATCTAAAATCTTGAAATTTTCATGTTAATTTTTAAATTATGATCTAGGACTTCAAAAAAATGACCAAACATTCATTTATTAAAACAGAACTAATTACGATGGTTGAAACTATTTAAATTGTAGTGTTATTTGCTTAGAGCATAACCACCGCGGCCACGGAGATCAAAACGGCGGTGAGAGTAGCTACCGTGTTGATGGGAGCCGAGTTGATTTGAGGGCATTCTTGTGGACGTGGCATTCCCAAATTCTTGCAAACGGCCATAACGAAGTTAGACTCTGCCAAGGATTGTAAGTTGCGATCGTATTGCTGTAAAATTAGAAATATAGCATTAAGAAATTAAATATTTTTTCATAATATTAGTTGATCAACCCTTTCACAATGAGCGTCGCCTATAGCAGACATCCGCATGACAACCAGTGTGTGCGAGTATCGCCTATAGTCGACATCCAGTGTGTCAATATTTATCACTTTGCGTTAAGTTATTGAGAATTCTAATGTATTATTGTTATTTTTCGGTTGTTAGAAGTGTGATTAGTTAATTTTTGAACACATAGTTTTATTAATAATGATTTTAAAAAATCTTGACATGTTATTTAAAAATTCTTGGACGCCATTCGTAGAGAAATGTGTTTTATCAATTTTAGGCGATTTGTATGTCATTTGTACCGAAGGAAATTGCAACCGACAGAAATTATGAGATTTTAATTGTCATGTAGAAAAATTTCTAGACCTGATATTTTATAATTTTTATACTTCGTGTTCAGTGGTAAAGAATACATCGGAAAAAAACTGTTTTTTTTATTTTGTAGACCTGTGTAATTAACAAAAAATATATGGTATGCGATGTTGTAGTTAACATTTTCAACTGCCCGTAGAGTAAGTTTTAGTAATCGCAAATGAAATTTTTTATATATCTTTACGTTTCAAAGGTTTCTGAATATTTTGGCATACTTTAGAAAAAATGGATGTGTGTGGGTGCGGATACAAATTTTTGTCGACGATTTCGGGAACACCGATCAACCGATTTGAATAGTTCAAAAAACATTTGATTCGTATTGATAAGGAGACGACTGATTTGTTTTTGGCGAAGGCAGGGTTAGCCGTTCCGAAGATACGGGGCAAACAATTGTTTTGTTATATAGTTGTCTTATCTAGTTGTGACATAATTTTAACATACTCGATTAGTATTTGTTTGGCTATTTTCACTTGAAACCATATTTTAGATCTATAATTTCAATTAAAAATCTGATATCATAACTGCTTGATATCAAGTTGCTCGAAGAGTAACCAGTGGTTGCTAATTCGGAGCTAAAAACGGCTTCTTGATAAAAAAAAAATGGTGTAAAAATAGGAATTTTGACAGGGTATTTCATTTCAATTTTGTTTACATTCGCAACCGTACCCGATTTCTACTTGATTTCTAAAATTGAAAATATACGCATTTATATATACCAAATATCGTTTGCAAAGCTGATATTAACGAAATATCTTTTCTTCTATTCTACATTTATATTAATATTGTCTGTTTGCTTACCGAATTGAAAACAATAGTTGGCACTGAAGTCAATGGTGGGCTCAGTTTGTGTGTTTTTTCACCATAGGAGGCAAGTAGAGAACTTCCTTCTGTTCCATTGGCGCAGTTTACAATTGCTTCGTATTGTTGGACTTGATGTTTCTGGGCACACTGTTGGGAAATGAAACATAATGATAAAAATATATTTCTTGAATTAGATTGATGTTTTTCTTTAATAATTATAAACAATAATATATTTACCACTACGCTAAAAGTAATTTAATAATAAGCTTTCGGCATTGATTGAACATTAATTATAAAAAAAATAATTGAAACCATTAAGTAGTTATTATAGTGGTAGAAATACATCCGTAATACATTAAATGTTATCGTACAATGGGCAGTCAAGTATTACTAATAAGTATTGGTTTCATTATTATCGATAATATGCGTTCGTGTATTAAATAAATGATTATATATTAATACTTAAAATGCAAAGTCTTACAGGATATTGCAGGTATATGAAATATGACAGTCATCACGTTGAAATTGTTATAATATATTCAGGAATAATGCAAAAATTAAATTTATTGGTTGTAATTTAATATTACTTTTCCACCTTTATCATAATATCTGTGATCATGTTTTTTTTTTATTGAACCAGTCATGTAGCAATACTATTGCACTACGAATTTCTGTTTAAAGTGGATTTAATGTAGTTGATTTTTTTAATGATAAAATAGAAGTGTAATTTCATTTCTTTGTTACTGAAAAATATCAAGTAAAAATTCGTTCGTCTAAATTATAATTCTGCTAAAAATCTCCTAATAATTACTGGTGGTGGATGGTATTAATTAAATTTAATTATTATCACACACTAAAATTAAATTTAGCGGTTGATTTTATTTACTCTACTTTTATTATATTCGCGTTTTGGATACAAGATTTGTTATGCATATATTATTTTTAGGACAATTTTAAACACAACTTTAAAAAAACAATATATTGTTTTACTGAAATTGGCAATGCTAGTGTGAATTTTTGTTTGTATAACAGGCGGATTACATGGTTACTCCGGGATTTGTTCTAATCTGTATTCTTTAGACCTTGTTTTGCAATTTCTGTAATAGTGATGATTTTTTTCTTGATGCAGCAATGCCTGGCAAGGGCTATTTTTACTTGGAAATCTATTGCTATCAATATTTCCTAGCGAAAAAAGATGCCATTACTGCTTGATATCAGATTGCTCGAAGCGGGTATCAAACCTGGGATTGAAATCTTATAGTTCTAACCACTAATCCACGGGGGAGCCAAAATTTATACCGAAGCCAATGTTCATATTTCTAATAAATTTCTATTGCTATTTATTAATCGCAAACTAATAACAATAATAATTTATTATCGATTAAACTGCGTGAGAGTAATTTTTATTGGAATGTTATGATGGTTATGATGGTTTTTAAGTAATTCAAGGACGCTGATTCCGAAAAAAATAACAGAAGTTTGTTAACAGCTCTAGTTTTCGAGATATACTAATGGGCTAGTTTAATCTCAAATTACAATGAAATGTCTTTTTATATAATTTTTGAGCATGCACAAGGCCTGTCTGATTTCGTAAGCTCCAACATTTATCAGCAATCATGTGGACGTCCCACCTTCCTTTATATCGCTTCTCCAAAGTCCTGATGTTTTGGTGGATTCTCTCGCCTGAGTCCCTAGTTTTCTTCACGATTGTATTTATAGAATTTCCGAATCGTGGATTTTTTATGAGTTGCCTAATTTGGGGATCATCGAATTTATCAGTTTTAAACTCTCCCTGTCTTCTCTTTTAGTATCGAGTTCTTAATTCATCACATGGTAGGCGTGTTTTGATGTTGATGATCATTAGCATGAATAGGGGTCGTCTAGCTGATTGTAGGTATAGACCCCAACACCATTGTGGTCATGGGTATGGCCATTTGCTTCTATTGCTTGAATTTATTCCATTGATATTTACCACAAAGAAGAAACAGTTGTCGTGGTGATTCTGAGTTTTTTTTTTGTAAATTACGACGGTATTAAAATTATAGCATTTCTTTATTACTTTCGGATAATAAAGTAAACACACAACGCAATTTTGGCACGTTGTATGAAGAAGCCATGTTTTATCATAGATTGCGGAATTAATGCAATCGCGGAAGTGTTTGAAATACGCTGTTTTTATGCACTTTGGCATTGGATTTCGGTATTTGTCAAAAACATATTCATCACAGATGTATTAAAAACTTTCTATCTGGATTATGCACACAACAACTCTTAGAGTCAGAGCCATACTAAAAACAGCAGATAGAACACTTGGTTCTTCGTTAAATTGTGACAATCGTAGTCGAAATGACTAATTGGGATAGTTTAAAACTCAAAAACAGAAGGTAAATTTAAAGTCAGCGTACAATTTGAAGTGGATTTAAAAATAAGCCGAAGGAAAAAATCGAAGGTGCCATTTTTGTCACGCAGTGCAATTGCTTCTATCAAACTATGCTCTACCAATTTATACTGTGCATAGTAGTTCGGATGTTTCGCATTAGCCAGGTTCTGCATCACCCATTGTTTGTCGATTTTAACTTGAATTCCTAATACGTTAAATGCATTTTATAAAAGGTATGCAACATATGTATGTATATATTAATATTTATTTTATTTAATTATGTATCCCGCGATAATCCGGCCTCGCGGTATATCGAGGACGTCGTGTGGTTCTCTTCATTCGTACGAGACATCCGTTTACCGACATGATCGCAAAACTAATACATTTAGCAACTTTGAAAAAACAGACCTGGCTCGATTACGTCAAGTGGACGACGTGCTTTGCTATATTGTAAAATTCAGTTTCAAATACGATCGAGATATATCGAAATTATATGCCATGTGTTCGGAATATATTATATCTAAACGTCTTGAAACTGGTGGTCTTCACGATTACGAAATGTATCTGATAGTCCTTATGTCAATTGTGCTAAGAGAAACCTCTACTTTATAATATGACTATTTTTTATATCAATCATTTTATACATTAGAACACATTAATAACTACATACTCGGTAAAAGAACTAACATTTTTTGCTAATTTGTTATAAAATTACTTGTCCAGTTGTTGAGTTCTTTTTAAAATATTTATATATTCTAAATTTATATTGAAATTTTTAAACAGAAATTTTACATATTTACCATCCAAATAACACTAATCTACATTTTAAATATAAAATGAAAAGTTGTTTTTCTTGATAGCAGTTAGAAAATAATTAGTTAATTTAATGCACGATGTCATTGAATTATTTGTGGGAAAATTAATCACTATAGCTCTTTCATACTATAAATGAGTTACCCGGAGTTACTTATTGTGCATAAGATTTAGAGAATCAATAATTTTACTAAAATTTCAACAGCCTAATAAAAAAGAAGTTTTTCGGGTTCGTCATTGATTTCTTCGGAGTTTCATTTCACGGAATGCTTTTTGCCTCTCTTAACTTTTTAATAATACATTTTCCTTTTTCATTAAAAATTTGTATACTATCGCGTAGCAATATAATGTCGCAGCTAAATTTTATGTTTTTATAAATCAATTCTTTCTCTATTTATTATATTGATGCTTATTAGAGATGCTGCCATCAAATCACCGATCAACCGATCATTTTTGTAAAAAAATATCTAGTATACATATATCCGCGATCGTATTATCATTTTTTCTTGAATATTTGTAGTATTTATTATGTTGCTCACGATTATGCTCTTTTTATAAAATTGATCCAATAGATGCAATTTATTTTTGAGCGTGTTTTGAGCCTGAGTACGCATTTACGAAAGATTACGAAAGTTTATATTATAATATATATTATATATTACGAAAGTATATATTAAAATGAAATGTTGTTTTTCTTTATCTCAGTTAGAAAAAAAATAGTTAATTTAATGCTCTTTTATACTATATTGAGTTACCCGGAGTTTACTTACTATAAATTAGATTTAGAGAATCAATAATTTTACTAAAAAATTTCTACAGCCTAACAAAAAAGAAGCTTTTCGGGTTCGCCGTTGATTACTTCAGAGTTTCATTTAACGGAATGCTTTTTACTTTTCAACTTTTAATCCTTTTACATTAAAAATACTATCGCGTAGCAATATGATGCTGCAGCTAAATTTTATGTTTTTATAAATCAATTCTTACTTTATTTATTGGATTGATGCTCATTAGAAATGTTGCCATCAAATCTCCGATCACCTCATTAAAATGATAAATCAATATTTTTTTGCTTGCAGGATTACGTACATCTGCATTCTTGTATATTTTTATTCTTTATTGAATATTTGTTGTATTTATTATGTTGCTCAAAGAGCACAGTCTCTTTGTATAAAATCCAATTGATCTAATTTATTTTTGATCGTGTTTTAATACCGAGTACGGATTTATAAAAAGATTACGAAGACATCCACGACCTTCTAATTCTGTGTTATCAATTGCGTTCGATTTTGTAACTTATAATTATAAATTTTACAATTTCAAATGCAATCTTACCATCTGAGTTGGGAAGAGGTTGCTGGGGTTGAGATTAGAATTCTCCATCAGACAGTTGATATAGGTGAGGATCAAAGATTCTCTTGTGTGTCTTTGTTGGAAAGAATCCACCTGGATGTGGTTTAGAGCACAGGCATGTACTTTGTTACCGTAGCATTCATTTGGACCATGATGACATTCGAATTCTACGTCTGATCCGCGCGTCTGGTGCTGGAAACATCATAATATATTTTTATTCATGATAGTAAATAAATTTTGCTATGTCTTAAAATACCATTGGCATTACAAGGATATAAATAGTTTATTTAAAAATTTATTATTTGTATATTAATTGGAGCTTACCGTAGATTTTCCATAAGGAATTAAGTTCAAGCGTACGCTGTTCTTGAGTGAGTTCTGAAGAGATGGATAAAGTTGGGTGTTGATGAATTTTTTGCTGTCAGGGCACAAAGACTCGTAGTACACGTCCACATTTACCTGAAATTAATAATTTTTAAATTAGTTTTATTGGTTTCATCATTATTAATTATTAATATTAATAAAATATTTAGAAAGAATACGCTTTCTAATTAAATACCGCGTCTTTTAGAAAATCTTGATCGAATATTGAATAAATTTAAGGTTTGTTTGAAAAGCACCGATTCGTCATTGCGTTGATTACATTTTATTAAATCCAATCATGCCATTTTTTCGCAGTTAACAATAAAAAGAAATTTTTGTAACACTTTTTTAAAACTTCTTGTTATTGCCTAACTCGATATAGGTAACTTCATACAACCTTCCATAAAGCCAAGCCTCTACATAGGGGTAAGTCCCGTAACGGCGGACGGCACCTAGCGCCGGACACTCTATTTAATACGTATTATTTAAGTGAGTATAAATCTTCTTATTTCAAACAGTAAACATTGATATTTCTTGTGAGAATTGACGTAATTTATTCTAATTATTTAATTTTGTTCCGTATGAGTGCTAACGGTCACTACTTATCCCCATTTTTCGTTTTTCCTAGTCAAAGAATGAAACGCTTATGATGAATGCTTTAGCTGAGAGCATCGGTGCGGCCCAGCCACAATGGTGGATGAATAGTGATTTTTTTTGCAATATCTAAGAATATTCGTCAAACACACATGTGCAGACATGCCAGAGTGTGGAGATGGCTACATATGTGTTCAATGCGGGTTAATTTGAATTGTCCGGTACTAGGTGCCACTTTTTAAAATCATATTTTTTGTTACCAAAGTTTGATTGATAGTATTAATTATTTTTCAGCAAAGGTTACGTTTTTGTTAATTTGGTTTGATTTCTACCTTTGTTATCTAACATTAGTCATAATTTAATTAACATTTCGTAAAACATTTTTTGATTTATTTATAAATAACCTTACGTGTCCGCCACTCGGGGACTTCTCTCTACACCTAGCAACTAATTATAATTTCCTAGAGCAAATTCAACTTCAGAAGCATACATATGATTTAATAACAATATTGGATGATTAAAATGATTTGATATCGATCATTATTTCCTCATTGACCAAGCGTGGTCCGTGGCGTGTATTAATCCGAAATCAAACTATTGGAATATATATCCAGTCGATTGCCTCGCCTATAACAACGCAAACGGGTCATTAAAGTCAGGCTTCTGGAAAATAACGAGCGAATTCTCTCTGGATCTAATTTATAAAATAGTAATAGTTCTGCTATAACAATGCTGAAATATTGGCACATGTATTTGTTGTTGGGAACAATGATAATCCAGGCATTTATATAAATTATTTAGGACAATATTTTCAGATTAAAACAATAAATTTATATGAGTTGTGAATAACAACTTTCAGAATGATGACATGCAGGAGTTGTTTATTTTAGTGCCTGACTTGCAAACAAATATTTGTCTTCAAACACTTCTAATTTGGTAGTTTTTGTTTATTATTATTTGAACAATACAAACTAAATTTCTGTAATAATGATGAATTTTTTATTGGTGCAGCCGACAAAGGGTTATTTTTACTTGACAACATATTGCTATCTATATTTCCAAGTAAAAACCTATGTCACTACTGCTCGACATCAGGTTGCTCTGCCCAGTATAGAACCTGGAACTACTAATTGAAATCTCATACTAACTATTCGGTTGTTTTTAAAGTTGAATCATTCAAAAGTAAACCATTTCTATAATTTGTCGATTTATTTTACGGAAAATTAAAAATCGATAAATGTTTCTACGGTGAAGTTGATAAATATAAAATACCCATGTAGTTGCAAAATGATATTTCCAAATTAGTTTCGATCTGACTGACTTTTTTGATCAGTATTAGTCGTAAAAATGATGTTTGGAATTTCTGTTTAACTTATTAGTTTTCAAGCTTGATATAGTTCAATGAAAAAAATAAACTAAAAAACTTCAACAAGAACACTGAATATTAGGTCACTTATTGTTAGTTAGATATATAATATTTCTTCATAAGAATTAATTTTTGTATGTTTGAATGATAGTGAATTCTGAAATTTACCAAATATTGGAAGATAATAGTCAAACAGCTTCAATATTATTTGTACCCTCGTTTCGAGAACTATCTCAACTTAAATTTTTTTAAGTTTTTGAAAAAAACACTATTGGGTAGTTAAAAATTGTGGATAATTTATGAAATGTTGTTTCATACAGTTGTCAAAATTCATATTTTTATCATGTGTGGTTATGCTGAATATATTTTTTTATGAGTTCAAATTAGAACAAGAAGACGGTTGATTATATAACATAACATCAAACTCATATTCAAATTTGAATTTATGTTATTGATTTTAAATTAACACTAAGTAAGCTTAGTTAGTGGCTACCTCTTTTAAACATAAATTTTAATATTAATAGAGTCACAGTGTTTGAACAATATTTAGAAGAGCAGAATTTAATCATAGCGCTACAATCACTTCCCCCATCTTATCAAATTTTGCTCGAGTAAAGTTTATCATTTTTTTAAAAATGAAATAATTATTTTCTTAATGGTTTTGTTACAAATTTTATATTTATTAAATTAATATTGGGTCAAGCTGTCTGACAACGACATGTGTGTTCTTGGAAAATATATTTGATAACAATAAAATATTTATAAGCATGCATATGCAAGTATTTATTAAAAACTCTGTTTCTATAATGAGTTAGAGAAGACTGATTGCCATTTATGAAAGACAAATTTTTATTAAATCTATGCAAATCACAAGCACGCGATTTAAGTTGAAATCACTTTGACAAATCTAGCGGTATCAACGACAATGACATCAATAACATGTGCTTTAGTGTTTTTATTGTTTTTTTTATGTCATTTGATAGAATCGTGCGAAATTGCTACTTTCCACAAGGACGGATTCATCATTAGAATTCCGTAAAAGACATTGTTGCAAAATTTAAAATTAATCACATCTGAAATTACCGCGACCTCGATTTTTGACTCTCTCTAACTATAATGGAAATCTTGGGAGGAAAATTTTCAATAGTGACTGCGTGTTGTAGCATCACTAGTGGAAATAATTTAAAACGACACTAAAATATGCAAGCTGGGATGATATTTCGATTAGAAACTTCATGACATTATTTAAATATTTTTCCGATATACTCATAGGGGGTAGATGATATTATATCGATATGTTTGATATGATATTAGATTTATATGAATTAGTGTGGTAAGGTTTTACCTATTTAGTTAATATACCCTTACTGGTAGAATTGGAAAAGCTGTTGCATTTGCCTTATCCGATTAAGAACTTAGTAAACAATTACTTTAATATTTAAAAAAATATAATTGACCGACTTAACGCAATTCACGATCTTATTATTTACATAATGCATAGTAAATAATACAGCAACGTTTTATCATTACAAACAAATAACTTCTTGATGTTTGCTAAGGTAACCTAGTTAACTTTTTCGAGAATTTGTATGACTTACTACTAACCCAATGTTTGTAGAAGAGCTGATGTGTTTGTTATGTTAACATATGTATTGTATAGATGCATATCACGTTTCTATTTTCAAATACTCTAATCTAAATGTTTAATAAACCAAATATTCTGAAAAACTATTGAGATCATAGACATTTCAAAACGTCTTTTTTGAAAAGTTGAAATTTATAGATATGTTTTATATTTGAGCAGCTATCTGAACTACTATCATGTAATGCTCTAGTCTAGGATTATTAGAAAGAAACTTAATGGTTGATCACTATTTTTCTATTGAAATTATTATTAGATTTTTTCCTAAGAGTAATGTAATATTTTGCAGAAATGTCCTGAAAGGCTATTTTCACTTGTGATCATATTCAAGAAATACAATTTCAAGTGAAAACTGTTTTCACTACTGCTTGGTATCAAGTTGAGTCAAAGAGGGTATCCAAACTTGGAACCTGTGCAAAGCCAAGCTCATATCACGTAGCCACGGAAAGCTCAAATTACAGGTATGAGAATTATTTTTTTATTTGTTCCGAAATTCGAAGAGGAAATTTATATTTTAATAAAGTAAAATTTAAGAAATAATACATGACAAAAACATCTTCATTTAGCAAAAAAAAATCCGCTTCGAAGAAAAATATGTTTTCAAAAATACTTAAAGTTTTATCGGTTTTCCTTATTTTTTTCTATAAAATACCGTAGAAACCCGCTTTAATACGATTACGATTATTCTGAAATTCGAAAAGTAAATTTATATTTAAATAAAGGAAAATTGAAGGAATATAACTTGACAAAATCATCCTCATTTAGTTTAAAAATCCATTTCATGAGAACATGAACCTTGACTAAATTGTGATCACAGTAAAAGTTTCACTTCAGAACAAAAATTGTTTCTAAAAAAATACCGTTTTTTTCCTTTTTTACCAATGGAATACACGATCATAAATGATGCGATTATTCTGAAATTTGAAGAGTAAAATTTAGATTAGGAAATGATAGAACATTGAGAATATAGAACTTGACAAATACATACTCATTTAGCAAAAAGAAATTATTTTTTTATCGTTGTTTTATAACTTTTGGAATACATTAGAACCCTGTTAAAACGATCATTCTTAATACGATTATTCTAAAACTCGAAGAGTAACTTTATATTTAAAGAAAAATTGAAGAAATAGAATGATGAGAATATAAAACATGACAAAAAGCAAAAAAAAAATCCACGACGAAGAAAAATGTTTTCTTGGTAGAAAATAAATGAGGAAGTAGAATATGACAAAAACATCTTCATTTAGCAAAAGAAAATGAAGCTTTCATCGTTCTTTCTTCATTTTTTTACCTATGGAATGCAGCAGAACCCCTTTAAGACGATTTTTAGTATAATAGACCACTTCACCCTGCATTTTATATATGTTGTTTCTATCTAGCATAACACGCCTCTCCCTTAAGATGCGTATGTGGTCATCAGGAAATTGTGACTTAATAGGAGCTTTACTGTACTTGCAAAGTGTACCTACTCTTTTTAGAAAAAAAAATAGTTGGTCACCTTACTTATACAAAAAAAAAAATAAACGAGTTGCTAATTATCTATTAAAAATGATGACTGGGTCTCTGCCTATATTCGACACATATACCTTTGTAGAGTAGAGAGGTAGGTATTTGCGTTTCCGTTCTTCGGTGGCATTGAGAGAGCCGCTGTACTAATAATATTACGAGTACAATGAACTATATGTAGGTTCGTAATATATAGTTATTTATTAGTACGCACATATTCACACAGAGATCATAGCTCTACATTTTACTATTTGTGACAGATCGGACGAGAAAAATTTAACATATTGGTCGATCGTGCATGACTAAATGGACAAAAAGAAGGAACCAAACACATAGAATACCAAATGATTTTTTATAGAATGATGAAAAACAAATTGTTTGTATTTATGTATATTATGATGCAGTATTGTTGTGCTCACAGTTAGATTTTATCTGTATATTTCAATTACATTTATTATAATCAAAAGCGTTTTGCCTCCGGTGATATATAAAATTAACTGCCTTTCAAAGTACACGCGACATGATATATATATATATAATATATATATATATATATATATATATATATGTGTGTGTATTTAATCTGTCATAACACAAATTAAAAAATCATACTTTTAGGTCTGTATCAAGACCACCATTTAGTGCTAAAAAACAAAAAAGTAACAATCAGAGTAATTCAATATTTGGTGTGATTTTTATTATAACTATTACTTATAGAAAATATTTATGTAGAACTTTTACTGTCTACTGAATACAGTCTAAGCAATAATTAATTCAAATATTGAACTAAAATTTTAGCTACATATCAACCAAGTATTGAAAATTATGTGTACAATTTATAGAGTTCAAAAACTGAATGAAATGTTTTCAAGAAGTTCGTAGTAATAAAATGTGTCTTAGTTTCATTCATGTAAATTATATTTGAAATATGATCGAGTAATATTTTGTACTTACTACATTTCAAATTGGGTGTCGTTTCTTCTATTTAATACCTTATTGTTCAATTGTATTATACATCTTTCAAAAACCGTCTTTTAAAGGTATTTTAAATACTCTAAATGTAATATTATGGAGTTTTAAAATTGTATTTCGTGTTTCAAGTCGTTAATATGTTGGGCCAACATTGTTTTATTTTTTGAAAGTTATTTCACTAACATATATTCCATCACAATTGGTACAATTTATTTTATAGACAAATGTCTATGTCTATGGCTATGTCTAGTTTAGTTATTTAGCTTCTAACTAAGAATATGTTGTTTACTGATGTTCTGAGGATGGAACGTATATAGATCCAAAACGTCGCTCAATATGCTTGCGCGAATAAAAAATACTAGAATTGATTGTGGGTAAAATGCGTTATCAAATTTTGTGTTATTTTCAGGTTTTAATTTTTATTATTTTTTTTTAGTATGAAACTATAAAGTATTGTACCATTTTGCAATTTTGATTAATTGCGCGATCTTTTAATGGAACTGGCAAAGGCACTTTTTTAAAGAACGGCTTTTCAAAATAATAATTTTTTACCAAATACTAAGATTTACATTACATTTATTTAAAATAATAAAAATTAACCACATAAGGCTGCGTACATTAACACGAGATCGCTTTTTAAGAATTTTTGGACCCCTTTCTTCCCTTGATATTGAAAACCGTGATATTTAAAATGAACCCCCCTTCCTCACAAAATATGACGTGTATTTTTAGTACCTCGAAAAATCGTAATTTTTTTGAAAAAAATTAGATTGTTTTTAAATTCAGGTAAAAAATAAATACACGTGATATTTTACTAGACCCCCCACTCTGTACGTGATTTTTTGCCAAACCACCCCCCTACCCCTTTATGCCTCACTTGATTAATGGACGCCCTTTAAAAGTGTAAAATTGTCACAGTTTGACCAAAGCTCTTGGTTGTAACAAATACACCTAAGTCTGTTTTTACACGGTAGATTGGTTCCAGAAGAAGCCGTATAAAAAAAAACGTGTAAAAAAAGACATTGGTCTTATACAAAAATGGGTAACTAAATAACATAAAATATTTAACAAAATTAAAAAAAAACATAAATAAGTGAATAAATACAAAATATTTTTTGGCTTACCTTTTATCTTAATGCGTTAAAATTAAATTTAATGGAAAATCAAATTTGCCTGCAAAAAATTTCTTTACCAAACACGTCTCATTGCATTGACAGTTCACAAAATATTAACACGTTTCAATTGCTCTGACCAGTAAATTTTATTGTATGCACATAAAGGTAATTCCCCTCAATTAGTGCTATTCACATTTGCTTTGGCCAGTAAAAGTTGTTTGTACGCGCTAAAGGGGAATTCACTTAAATCTTTAAGCTAGTATTCGCAAACTATCGATGGTTTCAGACTTTTTTCCTTCATAAATACTTTTTTGTGATATGAACATACTTTGCAAAAATTAAATTTGACAAAAAAAAATTAAGTACATAAAATTTCAAATCGTGCTAAATGGAATAAAATCGTAAAAAAATTAAAAATATTCAATTTTCAAACCGTGTTATATCAAAACCGTGTACAAAAAGACCGTGTAAAAACAGACTTAGGTGTACATACATAAAAGCTCATATCTTTCGAACTCTATAAGATATTTTTTTTCCTTATCTGTAATAATATTTTTTTCACCCCGAATATAATTAAATTAATAAATTTCTACTTTTACAACTTTCTCTTTTGTGAAAAGTCAATATAAAGTTTGCATATTTTATCTAATTTTTTCATAATATTTTACAGTACATTTTATACAATCAATTTATTTTCAAAATTACGGTCATTTCTATTTTGGGATCTTAATTAATTTACAATTTACAATGGTTTGGTGAATTGCATACAAATCAATTAACTACGCTGAGTTTAGTTTACTGATAAATTCCATGTCTGCATTAATATATTAGGTAGGTAATATAGAATCTGCGAACAAAGTTCTAAAGCTCAACTTGAAATGGAAATGGCAAAATGAATTTTCCATAATTGGAATATAGGTCCCGCGCATCGCTGAATGTAATTATAATAAATGGAATACGAGTAGCAAGACAACAGCTTAATTGCATTGTACCAGTTTTTCGGCTAATTTATTGTATTTTCGTTCTCGCCTGTCATGGATTATTAATCATGCTAGATATCATACTGTATTTCGCTTTTCTTAATCGTTTACTTGAAAAATTACAAAGAGATTGTACATTTCGAAACAGAATGATATCTGTATTATTTCAGGAATGATTACTAGTTTGAAAAAATACTTGATTGCACGTTAATAACCAGTAAAAAAACGTATACTTGTTGATTATTCATATTTTAAAAGTAAATTAAAAATTGATTGTTATAATAAAGTGTTTAATATAAGATAGGGCGGGGCACAAAGGTCCAATTTGACTAATTATGCTGTGTAATTTGAGTAATTATACTGTCAAAACCAAATGAACAATATCACCTTTTTACCCGCGGGCCTTTAATATATATGATAGAAATATGTTTTTAATTTCCCGTAGGGTAAGTTATAGAATCTCAAAAAATTGAAGATGAAAATTTGTATATATCTTTACGTTTCAGAATTTTCTGAATTTTTGGATGTATGTGTATGATTTGTATGTGTGTGTGCGGATACAAATTTTTGTCGACGATTTTGGGAATACGGGTCAACCGATTTCAATAATTCAAAAAACATTCGATTCGTATTGATAAGAAAACGTGCTGATTAGCTTTTGGCAAAGGCACGTCTAGAAGTATCGGAGATACGGGGCAAAAAGTGCCAAAAATGGTGTTTTAGTTTTTGAGAGAACGGAGCGTCCGATTTAAATAATTCAGAAAACATTTTACTTATATTGATAAAATGAACAACTGGTAATATTTTTGTAAAGGCGGTCCAGCGTTTTTGAAGATACAATAAAAAAGTAAAAAATAAAACTGAACATCAGACATATGTACATTGTATTATTAGATGTTTTATAAAAATTTTAATAATAATTACAAATTTTATGTACATTTATACGGGTTCCGTACCAATGTTTACACGTTTGACGACTACGCGGCGCTTATGCGCATTGATATTTCGTCTCCAATTTTTTTTAAAAAAAAAAGTTAAAAATGTTTAACAAAAAAAATCAAAATACAAAAAAAATCAAAATATGAAAAAAATCAAATTTTTCAAAAAAGTCATTTTTTTCAAAATTTCTCAAAAAACTAATTTTTTCAAAGTTTTGCAAAGTTTGTTTTAATAATTTAGTTTTCGGTACGGGAGGTTCCAGCAATTTGCCTTAAGGCACGATGCCATGCACCACTAGTTGTAATTAAAATGCTAATCGTAAGTGACATATCTTATAATTCGTTGAAACAAAGCTTGATATTAAATACAATACATGCTTTTCTTTGAAATTAATGACTGAGATATAATGTGTTTATATACGAATATATTTTGCATATCAAAGCCATTTGTATGTATATAGAAATTTTATATATTCACGCAAATATACTGGCGAGTATATACATGTATATATATATATATATATATATATATATATATACATATATACATATATGTAAAATCTTTTAAGTAATTCCATTCACTATGTATTCAAACAATTCGTGCGATGACGCCTGTCGCAAAATTGCTCACAAAATACAAATGACTTATATCTACAATCTCCCATTACAAAACATTCTCAAAACAATTCCTAAGCCTAGAAATGAAAGAATTTTAAAACATCTTTGTTTAATATCTACTAGAATCTAGTAACTAGATATAAATACGATTTAAACTTTGAGAAAATTCCCATGCACTTTTAATTATGTGTTATGAATGAATACAATATCATAACATTTTTTTTAATTCCGCTGCATGTTTAAAAATGTACGAATGAAACAGAACAGCTCATAATAATAGATCTTTGCATATTCTTTGCTTCCTTAAATTCGGGGAGACTGGGTACGGAAGTGCCACTTTTTTTGATCAGCTGTAATTTTGTTAATTTGCCATTTAGCTGGGAGAGAAGTAAACTAAATGGTAATTTTATCATTTGTCTGCGTGAAAATACTGAAATATACTGTCCATAATTGAATCATACAAGAAAAGGGCGGCGAGTGCGGGCATTAAAAACATAACTAACATAAAAATAGGTTAAAAAACAATAGGTATAATACAAAAATGGTTTATAACGGCTTTCATCTACTCTACATGTTAATGTAGGGCGAAGACTGAATGCAATATTGGAAACATATTCATAAAAATACACTACGTCTTTCTCCCTTTTGGACTTTATGTCAAAATCAGTATAGGTGAGCTATTATGACGATTGTCACTACCGTACCATGGCAAAACCGTACCAGTTTCCTTTACTATACTCATATAATAACTTATCTTTGATTTTTTCGTCAATAAATAAATTTTAGTATGAGTTATCGCAATTTAGTGAAAATATTATATTGAAATTTCAAGACACAATCTGTCCTAATGAGTGAATGAACTTATCCTGCATTCTTTCAAGTAGTCCATTGCAAAATATTCCCAAAACAATTTCTAAGCCGATAAGCGGATGAATTTAAAAACATTCTTATTAAATATCCTTATATATTATATTTTAGATATGCAAATGATTAAACTTTGAGAAAATTTCCATGCACTTTTAATTCTGTGTCATGAATGAGTACAATATTAAAACATTTTTATTTTGAATTCCGCTGCGTGTTTAAAAATGTATGAATGAAACATAACAGCTCATAATAATTATGCAAAGATCAGCAATCGAATTGCAATTTATTCAATGACTGTGTATAACCTTAACTTTTACTCACAAGTTTCTGCAATAAAGCAAGTCTTTCAGCAAACGTCAACTACTTGTTATGAGATAGATAATTCACATATAGTTGATTCTAATTTTTTATATTTTTTATAAACTTATTAACTTATCAGAAACTTCTACAATTGAGAACATACAACAAATTTATTTAAAGTTGAAATTTATTTTCTTTTAATCCTTGCATGCATAAGATCGATGCTTTTATTTCCTCGTAGCCAACATGATGTCAGACTTGGGAAACATTATTCACTTGGAAGCAAAAAAGCAAATGACGTTCAGTACAAAAATAGACAAGCAGACTAATATATAATGATTTGAAGCTACCCACATTATTGTATAATAAAAATAAATGTGAACAAACAAACCGCTTACATAACTTGATAACTTACGTATGAAATCGATGTTTTTGACAACAATTTTGAACTTCACAAAGGAGAAGTTTGTGCTTTAGTCAGAAAATACGATTTTTGTTATCTCGACGTTTCAAATGATTCTGAATCGTTTGAGACCAACTTTCAAAGAATGTGTGTGTATGTTAGCCGAAGTTGCCGAATCCGTCCACGTTCTAGCCATAAATCCTGAATCGATTTTAAAAATTTAAAAACTATTCGAAAAATGTTGGCTGGAAATCGTGCTGATTAGTTTTTGGAAAAGATTAGGTGAACCGTTTCTTCGCAATAAACCGTTGATTTCTTTTAACGATTTTGATGAAACCGTTTATGATGATAGATCATGGTCTTGAACAACATACTAAAATATTATGGACCTACGACAAGTCGTTTAATTTTTATAGTTCATCAAAGTTTGGAAAAGTGAGGCAGACTGAATGTCAGCCAAAATTCAAAATTTTCTCGACGTTTTTTCAAAAACTACTAAACCGATTAAAAAAAAATTAAAAGCTATTTGAATAAACTCGATAAAGACGAGAGTTGATTCATTTTGTGAGACAAAAGTTTTTGGCCACGTTTTTATAAGAAGTCTTGAACTGATTTTCAAAATTTAAAAACCGCTCAAAAGATATATTAATTGATGATCCTGCTAGAATCGTTTTTTTGAAAATTAAATGAAACTTGGCGGTGGAGTTCATGGTCCAAAACATCCATTGCAAAAATATGTGAATTATAAAAATCTATTAAAATTTGTAATAATGAATTCCGCTTTTAATACATATACAAGCACGTATTCGTGCATTATAATTTATATAATTACATATATTACAAGATTGTTTCTAAATAGCTAAATTTCTATTTTTATCGATTAAGTATATAGTTCATGCAATTTGTTTTAAAGCAAACTGCCACTTACACCTAGATGATTTTAATAATTGATATAAACAATTGTTCATACAAAACGTGATATTGGAATATTTTTATTAAATTTCACTTACATTTATTTTACTATTTTTTAACATCATCGAAAACGAATTTTTTTGCATATTTTCACTTTTGAAAGGTTTATGAACAATTTGGCATACTTAAGAAAAAATATATGAGTGTGTATATAGTATGTATGTGTGTATGTTTGGATACAATTTTTTGTCCACGATTCAGAGAGCACGGATCAATCGATTCGACTTATTCAAAAAGCATTCGATTTCTATTGATAAGGGACGTGCTGATTTTGTTAACTTCCCTTAGGGTAAGTTATAGTGATCGCAAAAAAATCGAAAATGAAAATTTTTATATCTTTACGTTTCAAAGTTTCTGAACATTTTGGCATACCTTATAAAAAATAGATGTATGTGTTTGTGTCTGTCCATATGTCTAGCACATCAAATTATCAGATATTTTATAGAGATTTCAATAATAAGTATAAATTTTGTTTCCATTTTTATGGGTCCCGTACCAATGTTTATCTGGAAGACTCCGACGTGGTGCTTACGCGCTTCGATATTTCATCTCTAAAACAGCAACGCGGCACGATTGCTTTGAAAAAATGTTCAAATTTCTCAAAAAAAAAAATCGAAATATGAAAAAATCAATTTTTTTAAGTAATTTTCTTTAAAAATTTCAAAATGCTCAATAATCTCATTTTTCAATGTTTTCAAAAAATTTTAAAACTTTTTTGAAATTTTAAAGTTTTCTTAAAAATTTTAATTTTCGGTACAGGAAGTTACAGCAATTTGCCTAAGGCACGATGCCGTGCACCACTAGATTTCTTTTATAATTGAAAATAATTTCAGTAGTTTTACTCACAATTAGAAATAGATATTTTCAATATGCCATTTTTCTCAAATCTATTTTGTAACCTCATCGTCAGTGAACTCTCAATTTCAAACCATTTTACCTCGAGCATGTTTCGTTGCACATGAGTGAACGTTAATGTTCATGCATGCTAATAAGTTGCATGTTGTTCGAACACGACATGTTAGTAAACAGGAAAATTATTCCACTGCCTTTATATATTGAAATATATTTGAAATTTTTTTATATACCCCATCATATTATGGACTGCTTTTTAACCGTTTTGCTCCCTCGCTAGTACAGGAATTATGCCTCCATAAATTATAAGTACCTACTTAATATTTTTAGCAAGTGAAATATATTTCTACCAGTTTTACTTTTAGTTTAAAATAACTTTAAATGAGCAATCACAGTTTAACTTTGAGGAATTGTGATGACTTCTCAATACGGCTTTAGAAGCCCAACCAGCCTATCGTTTTTTTGATGAATTTATTATTAGAAATGCTTCTACTCATGACTTGTTATTGATGCAGCAATGTCGGAGAAAAGTAATTTTTACTTGGAAACATATTGCTTTCCATAGTTTCAAGGGAAAACCGATGTCACTAATGCTTGACTTCAGACTGTCTGAAGCAGATGTGGAACTTCTGAAAGGAAGCCACTAAAACACGGTAAAGCCCACTACAATCGAGTAAGAATCAAAAAAGTTTCTTTATACTAAATAACAAATATATATTTAAAAAAATGAATTAAATTTATTTGCTATTGTAGGAAAGTTGTAGTTGGATGTGTTTTTTTGCTACATTTTGTGAAAGTTACATCTAAATGGTTTTGAACTAATTGATTGAGATTGAACCTCAGTCTTTCTTTGTGTCTGGTTGGTAAACTGTATTATTACCTCTTGGTGAGGATCACTATGATTAATTAGATGTTAAGCGGACTGTAAATTATAAATATCCAGTTACCATAAGAAAAGTGAATAAAACAATGATTTAGTTTTTGTTATATATTGATCTACACTCTACAACCTTCTTCTCTCGTTATTTTTGCTAGTCTCTCAGTTATTATTAGTTACAGGTATTTATATTCATGCATTCATACTCCCTACCCCGAAGGGTCCCGTGTTAAATAGAAAAAACCCTAGTCAAATCGTGACCACCTCTAATAAAAAAGAAATTTTGGTATCCTGATGTAGGTGCCAGTTAGGATAACATTAGGGAATTTATATTTATTTGAACTCTAATCCGTCTATTATTGTATAAAGACAACCAGTAATTGTTTCATGAATTCAACAGATGGCTCAGTAATTTTTTCACCTAATTATTTTTGCAGTAATGTCCCGGAAAGTTGTATTCACTTGATTTAAGATCTATAATCTAAATTAGAAATCTGATACCACAACTTTTGATACCTAGTTGGCCTAGGTGGATATCGAACCAGGAAACATTGACCGCTAATCCAGTAAATCTTACCGGTAAATTCGTTTAGCTAAATGTTTTACCTAATTGAAATGTAATACCATACGTTGGCACCTTTACCAAAAGTAAGGTAAGATTTATAAGATCTTATTCCCATTTAATATTTATATTATGTTATTCAAATTTATGTACATCTCAGTCGTTTATATTTCGTGTTTGTTATCTATCACCATAGAATTCTTTTCGAATCGCGTGTCCATGTAACAATAGAAGTTGACGAAGCGTCAGATCAAAAATGATGACCTTACCATTCGTATTCGACCGTCTAAATGGCGTTTTTAGTAATCTTATATCAATTAATTTGCGAGCAGTCAATTAGCACATTTATGAATCATACTGGCACGACATCAGGTGATATTTGAGTTTTATCTAGCATTTCATGTTTTGTGTATGGTGTTTGACTGGATTTTAATATTTTCCTCCAATACAATATACAAATTCTAAGATCAATATCATTAAAGACGCAGGCGAATGTGTCATGTATATACAAATATGTAATGCAAAGAGTCGCTTATGTAATTCATATTATTGGTAAAAAAAATTGTTTTGCATTGAATAGCAGCGAATCCCGCCATGGTGTAATGGTTAAGAATGTGGGCTAGCAGATACTATACCCGGGTTTGCTCTTAACCTTGCCAGCTCGATATCAAGTAATATGGAATCAGATTTTCTCTTTTCCTCCATGAAAATTTAATCAATTCTTCATCTTGTTAATACAAGTAAAATGTTTTTTGAATTATTAAAATCGGACGCTAAAAACTGAGTTACCATTTTTGGCACTTTTTTTCCCGTATCTTCGGAACGGCTAGACCTGCCTTCGCCAAAAACTAATCAGCACGTCTCCTTATCAATACGAATCGAATGTTTTTTGAATTATTCAAATCGGTTGATCGGTGTTCTTGAAATCGTCGCCGAAAATTAGTATCCGCACACACATACACACACGCACACACACACACATACACACACTAAATTTTGTCTAAGGTATGCCAAAATATTCAGAAACCTTTGAAACGTAAAGATATATAGAAATTTTCATTTTCGATTTTTTTGCGATTACTATAACTTACCCTATGGGAAGTTAATAATTTTATCATAAGTGCAACTTTCTGATGTCACTTCGATAACACGTGAGGTTGAAAATCTAAAGTTTGAGCCAATTAGAGGTTACGTTTTATGTATGACACGCTCAATCAAACAGAAAAGACATAGCTTTTTGACAGTTCGTGACTACCAACTCATTTGATTATAGACCCGTAACATAACATTTCCATTTTATCCAAGAATTGGCTCCATAGTCTACACATAAAAAAGGAGTGGTTGACCGTTGGGTTCCTCTAAAACCAGGTTGGAATGTATGATTACAAACATAGCTTATAGATTATGTGGTTAAAAAATTAATATGTATCGCTAAATTTATAATTTGAATAACATTTTTCAAATAAAAAACATTTTGCAGTTGCTCTTAATGGAAAAGTGTTCCTATTACTTTCAGAGATAATTATTTTAAATTATATGTTTAAGTTGTAGTATATGGTAATGTGGCTTACAGCAAATTGCTGGAACTTTCCGTTCACATAAAAAGTAATAGGTAATTGAAATAAATAATTAAACACATTTACGAACTTCCCATATACGAAAAAAAGTATCGTCATCATCATCAATAAGTAAAAATGTGTAAATTTACCTGTATGCGGACCTCTCAATTTTAAGGTAATAAACAATTATATGGACAATAGCTTCAGGTTTCGTCATTTTATTTAAATACGGAATTTTATTTTCTTTAAAAATAGTAATAAATTATATGAACATTAGTTTCACTGAAGCTCTACATAGATGTAAAATTATTCGCTTCGTCTGTAAGGCATGCTGTGTGAATAAGATCAATCTTAATTCGAATAATAGAGAGAGATTTCATTCAGAGACTTACTTTTAGAAAAATAGAACAAGCTTATACTCATTTCACACGATTAGAAGAAAAAGTTTTTAAATTCGATTTTATTGTATGGGAAGTTATACTAATTGTATATTGTATGTAGCATTTTTTGCGCGCACAATTTTTATTAGGTTTTCGTTTTCGACCGTAGAAATAATGGGCTGTTTGGAAGAAATTTTGTTTTTTATATGCCAATATAGGGTTATCATTTTTTAATTTTTTTTGAGTTGATTCATTTGTGATTGATTCTGAATAAACTCGATAGACGATACTGAGTGCTTATATTGATGTTTTTGCTTCCATTTTTTTGTAGTAGGAGAGACTGGGTTTGGTTGTGACACTTTTTTTTGATCAGCAATAACTTTGTTAACTTACCAGTTAGCTGAGAAAAAATTATGTTAAATACTAATTTGAATATTTGTCTACATGGACATACTGAAATACTGTTCCCAAATACCTTGATTAGTCATATAATCAAATCATACATAGATCAGATTATACAATACGTATAAACACCAAAATGGCTTTTATTGTCAGAAATCTGTAACACAACACAACATTATCATTTAGACAAAGCTTATGGGCATAATATAATATATAACAAAACATAAGTTTTTAAACAAAGTTAATTAAAAGAAATCGAACAATAAAACTTTTTTTGACTCTTTAAAAGCAATTCGGTCTACAGATCATGTTAGTGTAGTGCTGACCAATCGCAATAATGTAAACTTGTTCTAACAAACATACTTCCGATTTCTCCCTTTGGACGTATTTCAAAAACAGTATGGCACAACCGTACCCAGTCTTTCCGATAGATATTCTGGATCGATACTTTTTTAAGTCTTTGGTATTGATACTTTACATCGGATACTACTATAATTACAATTAAGTTGTGTTTACTATAACGCGTTCGAAGTCTTATTTTATGTGTATGTGTATTAAATATTTAATTGATATACCCTGACCTTCCACTGTCTCAAAAATTAGTTTTTTTACTTTTCAACATGCATAGACAATCTTGAAAAGAATACTAGACAGAAACCAAAAAAAAAAAAAGTTTTATGAATAACAAATAAAATCAAACTCATCTGTTCATCATGCACATTTTAGCTATTGTCTATACATTTATATTGAAATAAACTATTTGAGTCGTATTTGTATTATATGGTTGTTAACAAATATAATTAATAACTAATAATGAACTCTCTTTGTGAACGACACAAATTATCAAATTATAACAAATTAGAACTCAGATCTAATTAAAACTTCTTTGAAGCTGCAAACCGATCTGCCAGACAGTAAATGCAATGAGATATTTGATATTGTGTAGATATATATATATATATATATATATATATACAAATGTATTTAAATATACACAAAAACTTCCGTTCAGATAAACATTTTTAATCAGCTAATTAAATACTGGAAATGGCAAAACGAGCGACACTATCGTAATTATATTGTAAAAAACATACCCAATACACACACATATATATATAATTATATAATATATATATATATATATATATATATATATATATATGGTAGAGCGAGGCATAAAGGTCCAAATTGACTTCAAGCAATTACATTGTGAAAACCAAGCGAAGTATATCACAACAAATATAGCATCTGGTGACTCTGACTTAAAATTAACAATTCATCTTATGAAAAATTAAATAACGTATACTTAAAAATTATATTAAGGTCTCGTAAACTAAACAACAGTGCCCACAACTAAAAAAAACTAACAACGAAACAAAATACTCTTGTCATGGATTTTCAAACATTGCAGTTTATCTCCCGATAACAATGTCGTAAGAATCAAGGTGATGGGTGGTTATACATCTTTTTCCCTCTACTTTCAAATATTGTTGTTAAACAATTCCTAACTTTACTTGTTTTTGAGATATCAGTGGTGTTTTTTACTCGCGGACCATAGATATAGATATATATTATAATAATGCATTATATTTGCTCCAATGTACATTAAATGTTTAAATCAATTCCAACTATATCCAACGATTATTATACAATTCTGTTTTTTTTATTATTATATTTAATTAAGAAAAATAATAAAGAACAATTTATATTATTATTATCGTACTCAAATGCAGAGTTGATAAATTATTGCTGCAGATCATATAGAATTTCTAATAACGACGAAATTATTAAATTACAATCCAAATAAAAGTGAAACATAACGTTTAATGCTTTTACAGATAGAGGTACACAATTGCAAGAAAAAGTAAACTCATGGGAAAAAAGTTGCATATGGGACATATATATATATATATATATATATATATATATATATATATATATATATATGTGTGTGTGTATTTAATTCGGCAGGGTATTTTAGTGTATCACTAGTATAATTTTGATTTGTTCTTTTTGTTTTCAGTATGCAAGTGTGTAACTGATGCAACAACAATGTTTGAAAATCTCTATTTTACACGCATATATATATATATATATATATATATATATATATTGTATAGACGTAAAACATTTGGTACCATTCTGCGCCAGTTATAAAATTAGTTAACATGATATGAGGTCACAAAATTAATCAATATTCTTCTAACGACCAACTAGCATGAAAATGTTAATTTCTTGCAAGATAACTAGGTATATGGATAAGGAATTTATGCGTATACACATTATATATACTATATATATATATATATATATATATATATATATATATATATATATATATAGTATATATATATATATATATATATATTCAAGACTATTCAAATATATATATATATATATATATATATATATATAGTATATATATAATGTGTATACGCATAAATTCCTTATCCATTATAATATATATATATATATATATATATATATATATACGAGGTCTGTTCAAAAAGTTTTCGTAATTTTCGTTTTTTCAAAAAAATATTTATTTATTCGTCTACATTAATGTGGTCCCCTTCAAAGTAGTCCCCCCCAGATATAATACACTTATGCCAGCGTTTTTTCCAATTTTCGAAGCACCCTTGATATTCACTTTTTGATATGTCCTTGAGCACTCTCGGCGATTTTCTTCAATCGAGGAAAACCGCCGTCCTTTCATGGGTCTCTTCAACTTTGGGAATAGGAAAAAGTCACACGGAGCCATATCTGGTGAATTTTTGCACTTTGCAACACTTTATTTCATTTTTTACGCAAAATTTAATACAAATTCTTTGACTTTTTCAATTCTTCCATTGTAAAAATCGCCGAGCTCAGAAAAACACGTCGAACCTTAGCGACTACCACAGACAAAGTAAACAGTGAATATAGCTGAAAATTTCATCATACTTTAGGGGCATGTATACCAACACAATAAAAAAAAAAATTTGACAATCATGTATTAACCCGAAGTCCTGGTAAAATGGAGCGGCCAGAGGGCAAATAGATTCAATGTCCTACTTTTAATTTTAAAGAGATTTCACGAAATAATAGCTATATTCTTCGACCAATGCAAAATATAAATTCCATTAGTTCATTTTTTACAGAGATAACACTGCATATAACCTTGATCTTGTATTTCGTCAGAAATGATCATCAGCATAGTTGGAATAACTATTTATGTAACTTATCTCTCGTTAATTAGTTTTATTAATTCATTTTACTTTTTTATTTACTATTTTTTATTGTTTACACCTTTGCCAGGGTAAAGGTTCAGTTGGCACTTTTTACCCCACTCACTTTTATAGAGGTTATATAAAAAAACTGTTAAATCTAATTTGAAATTAACAATACACTTTCGAAAATATTTAAATAACTTATAGTTAATAATTATATCAAGGTTTCGTAACAGTGCTCACTACCAAAAAAACTTCAACGAAATAAAATACTTATATTATGCACCTTTTAACTCGTACACCTTTAAGACTTTTTGTAGTCTATCAGAAATTCGGTTTGTTCTCTATCTTGTAAAAATGTAGTTAAACTAGTATATATTTAAACAAAAGTCATAGATAATATTTGTTATTTTTGTGTCATATATCCAACATAAACAAATATATATTATTATGAGTTTAGAATAATTATCAAACCGGTCTGAAAGAACACATTGCCATCCATGTACAAGTCGTTACATATTTACGGGTGATTAATATTCGTGCTGATAATTTTCAGCACTTGCATTATTTTTTCCACAACAGCAAAATTTAATTACACCTAGAATAATTATGTTATTATCAATTGCGACGTGAGCCAATTTTGCAATACTGTGATTTGCAGTTTTTCCCACTTAAATTTAACTTTGAGGTCGAAACGGTAACTGAAATACGCAATTTTATTAAAATGTAATACCTGAAGTCTTATAAATACGACTATATATGAAATGGATATTTCACTTTTTTGAACAAAATAAATTATTGTACTATTTATGTGATATTGTGAGAAAAGTGCTTTAGGAATACGACGATTGTATTTTTTTTCATTTTTAGTTATTAATTAATGGTACTGAATTGAGAAGACGAAAAAAATTAATTTGAATTTTCAATATAGAAAATATTGCCAGTAAAAGGTTATCTTCTCAATTTAAAGCTGTTGATTTAAAAGCTTGAATTAAAAAAAAAGCAAACGTTTCGATCTTAAAGTACTCTACTTACATAATCCTTCAACTTATTTTATAGATTTTGTAGATAAATTAAAAAAAATAGTTTAAATTGTCATAGATTTACTAAAAATATTATATTGAATTTATAAAACAAACACCTAATTAGTTCCTTCAAATAGACAATTGCAAAATATTCTCAAAACAATTTCTAAGTCAAGAAATGAAAGAATTTCAAAACAATTTTTATTATGTACTAGATATCAGAACGATTTAGACGCTGGGAAAAATTTATATGCACTTTTAATTGTGTTTTATCAATGAATACAATATCATAACATTTTTTTAAATTCCGCTTCGTATTTAAAAATAAATGAATGATAATAAGATCTCATAATAATTCAGCATTGGAATATATCGCCAATAAAGAATTTTCTGTGTCAATTCAGAACCATAGAATTGACCGCTAAAATTTTGAAAATGCAAACGTTGCATTCTTACAGTATTTTACTCATATAATAACTTTTATCAGATTTTTTATGTAAATTAATAAATTTTAGCTCGAGTTGTCATAGAATCATCGAAGTTATAAAAAACAAAGTATATGATCTAATGAGTTCGTATTCGTATTTTATTGACGAATACTATATCCATTGGATTACTATATAAAAAATTAAACATTGCACAATAATATTGACTGAGTCTGCTTAAGAAATTGGTTCTTGTTTAATATGAGCAAACTATTTTATTTATGTCTTATTAGAATATGACTCTGGTATCTGGTATTTTAAACATATAAAGAAATATGTTCAAAATTACCAATAATTATTAATTAGTATATACGTTATGGAGCAAATTAATACTTTAATTAAACTATCATGCGCCCATTGATAGAGATATCAATAAGTAAGTTATTATATTTGAATTTATGATGAAATAAAAATGTATAAATGAATGCTGTTAACTTCTAAACTAATAGTTAAATCGCAAACACAGTCACTTTGCCATTACTTCAATTTTAGTTGCTACCGCACTCCATAGGGGCGCCACCTACTGTAGCACGTAAATTTACCCTTAGGTTCAATTCTAGATGATATTTATATAATATATATATATATATATATATATATATATAATAAATCTAGATATAATTGAAGTAAAACTTCTTTAGGCGCGACTAGGGTGTAAATCCGTACGGAAGTGAGTTACGGCAGATAAGATAAGAGTCGAGTGCCAAAGATTCGTCATTCGCTCTCGATGATATCATTTCTATACGGGCCGATTGTGATTAGTCATCGCGTACCGGAGTCAACGTTGTATGCGTACCGATATCAACAAGGAAATCGGCATAGATAAATTGATTTAATGAAAATGCCTGAATTAGAAAAATATTTTATTTATCCTGTCCCCCGTAAATTATTCGTAGTTTCTATAAATCTTTGAAGTTATTGAAATGGAAAATATTTTTTAGGCAAAACAGATATTATAGCTGTTTCCACAAGTTCTTCAAACACAATTATTACATGACGAGTGAAGTTGCGAAAACATAACATAATCCACTGTATGAATGAATAATATAGAAGTTATTTATCAGCAATTACTTCATTTCTCTAATGAAGGTTCATTTCTAAATGCTAATTAGAATGACAAACCAATCATGTCATATTTGAAGTATGGCTTTAATTACATTATTGCTTTTACATATTATACATATTTTCAATGCTATTATAGATATATAATTTATAATTTATCATTATATAAATGTGTATAATGGTTGACACTAATAAATATATGCATCACGAGTGTTACCATATTACTAATAAACTTTACTGAAAATTGTTACATGATGTTTTAAGTAAAAATAACTTAAATGCCATCTTGTACAGTAGCAAACAAGTTTTACTTCAATCGAGTGTAAACTTTACGCGCACTCTTTTTATATAATATTGTATTATGTAGAAAAAAGTAAATGAAATGAGAACAAAATATAATATACACGTATATAATATATTTTCAACTAAGTTACAAATACGTTTTCACAAAAATTATACAATAAAAAAATATTAAGCGTTTAATAAGGGTATCGGTTTTTTACAAAGAGTGATAAAGCACAGTTGACCCTCTGTTGAGTGCGGATAACACTAAAACATTGTGAAGCACATTTATTCTAATTAGAAGGTAATAACCTTGTAGAACTTTACATATAAGATAAATATTAATGGACGAAATTTAATCTTTTTGTATGTCTAATTAATTGTTTTGTTTAAACATTGTGAATTAAAAACATATAAAAAACTAAAATGAAATTTGTTCTAATAGTTTTGACGTCAAGTCGCAGATTGAATGCAAAAAAAATAAATTATTCAACAAGCTTTTGGCTTAGAACAATATAAATTATTCAATAAGGCTTCATCAATATTTCATAGCAGTATGGGTTCTGTACTGAGAATTTTCTGAGAATTATCTGAGAATATTTACAAGCGAATTACGTTCCTGTGGTTAATAAATATCAGTTATGAAAATCAATGTATGTATATATATTCATTTTTTATCACGGACTGAATCAGATATGTTTTTATTTTTAAATGCTAATAACTATAATTTCTATCACCTTTTGGTCGTCTTATATAAATTCCGACCATAAAATCACTCTTGCTGTCTGAAAGATTCCAACTAGATTCTAAACGAGTATGAGAAACTCGTTAAATACAAACGAGACCCAGGAACAAGTTCAAATCATCAATTTAACGTCACTAGAACACACACATGACTCCACATATGAATACTAAATAACTTTAATAATGTAACCTTATTGTGTTTGTAATTTTTTTTTCGCAGATTTTTCCATCTTGAATTTCGAGATTGTTACATATTACTTACAGGTATTAATGCCCAAGTTTAGTAATATATTTCATAATACCATTGTTGAATAAAAGTATAGAATTCGTGGAACTGATGTAAAAAAAGTTATTTGTAAATATAGAAACTTGTTTTGATGATTAATTTACGTCATGTATACCTGCTTTTTTATAATCTTTACATATATAGTTACAGTATTAGAAAAAACAATCAGTTATTGATGGAGAATTAGACACAATTAATTGTAAATCAAATAGCACCTTATTAAAGTTATTAATTTTGTTATTTTTTGTCATGATGGACAAACCAGAAGTTATTGAATTTATATTGTTATACAACGGTTGATGATGCCTCAAGAGGTTGTTGAATAATTTACATTTTTTGCAATACATCAGTGAATAGAACTTTATTCTTGTCTGCAATAGTGTTTTATATATTTTGAGTAGACAAAATTTAAATAAAATATTTATTTAGACTTACAAAATGATTAAATTCAGATCCATTGATATGTATTTTATATGACAAAGGTCTATAACGCTATTTCTATTAATTTAGGAGAAAACAACATTAAATTTATCTTTTTAATTTTGGTATTCGATTAAGTATAATTACTTATTTATTTGAAACTACTGATTTGTTCAATAACGTTTATACGTACTAATTATTGATAAATGTACTGAATAATAATATTTTTATAATTTTTTTGACAATATTATATTTTTGAGATAAAATATTATTTTTATTGAAATTTTAAGGATTTTTTATTCTTCGTTAAAATATAGTTCAGATGTTCAGTAGAGTTCAGTCAGATAGTCTCTAAGTATTTTGTGATCAAACTATCTGCAGTAAATTGATCATATTGTTCATATATGGAAATATATTTTTAATTATAATAATTATTAATAATAGTTAAATATTATTAACTATAAACATTTATAGTAGAAGAATATATTTTCTTCATTATTATATTTGAATTTATAGAAATTGAAAATTAAAAACTCGTTGAAACGTTAATAACTCTGCAACAGTAGTAATTTATTACTACTGATTTTATTTGGGCTTTAAAATTTTAAATTTATTACTTCCAGAACGATTTTTTTTATTTTATTAAGAATAAATAGATATTAACAAAGATTAAGTTTTATTTAAGTAAAATTTTTATTCAATTTTACATGTTTTCTATTAAATGTATCACTGAATATCAATATGTAAGTTTTTCTTTGTTCCACAGTCTACTTGTAAGGTCCAAAGTTTTAATACTTGTAGCGATATTGTTTATTGTAAAAAAAGTGAAAATTGTAAAAAATAGTTTATTTTATATATGTATAGCAAAAACACACATAAATTTCATAATGTTTTTATAAGATTCAATTTTTTAGAGCTAGACTATTAAAATTTGAAATGCGCACTTTAAGCTTAACACAAAAATGTTTTTATTTACTAAATATTTAAACCTGAATATTAATAGTATAAATTTTTATTTATGTCGATTTATATTCAAATTTTGAAGCCTGGCATCAGGCAACTTTGATGTCAAATTTCCACTTGAGGTTATAGATCTTAAATATAGCCTCAAGTGAAAATCGCAATATAAAAATAAATAATAAAAATACATAATAAAAATGTCAGCAAATACTTCGAGTATAGATAATTAGTCATAACTGAACTGGACAACTACTGGGTTGCCATCCATTCAAGATTCATATAATAAGAAAAGTCAAAACAATTACTGAATGTCCTAAGTGTGACAGATTGTAATAAAAAATTTGAAATAATAGGTTTTAAATCAAGAACGCTGCTTGTATCTTCACATCACAACAAAACATTCATATAAATGGACTAATTTTTACTATTAGTACATACCGATGATTGTGCTTATGATCATGATTATTTTGCAAGAAAATGTAAAAAATGTTTAATTCATATATTTATACGCAAAAAACACACATAAATGTTATATTGTTTTTATAAGATGCAATCTTTTAAAGGCCAATATTTCCATCGCGCAAACCGGTCCACAGCTAGACTAATTAAAATATTTAAAATGCGCGCTTTAACACAAAAACGGTTTTATTTACTAAACACGAGTATACAATTAAAATCTTTACATGTTTAGAAACTGGTCTTTGAAATAATATATTTCAAACCAACAACGCTGCTCGTACCTTCACAACACAACAAAACATTCATATAAATTAACTATTTTTGACTATTACTACATACCGATGATTGTGCATAGGTTGCTCCTAGAACACACAACACGGCGAAAACTTGTATATGCATTTTTGTAATATTTTCAAAAAATTGAATCGATTGATCAAAATTTTTTCGAACAGAATTCACCAAACGCGCGATTTCGTTATACACTTTCACACAGTTGGGCCGCGAATGAAGAACCTGTTGCACGGCAACGTACGTATAACGCGGCTCCTCGTACGCGCCAGCGCTGGTGTTGGTTACCCGCTCCCCACGTACACACTTTCCTAGTAGCAGTGCTACTAAAGAGCCTGACGAATCATTTGTTATTTATTTATTTAACTAGTGGTGCATGGCATCGTGTTATAAGGCAAATTGCTGGAACTTCCCGTATCGTAAGTAAAAATCTTGGTACGGAACCCAAACAAATTTACACAAAATGTGTACACATTATTATAATCTCTATAAAATACCTGATAATTTGATGTACATATGTCCAATAAACATTTTTGACGCTAAATGACATTTTTTTAATTTATTTTTATTGAGAGTTCATAACCGCTAGACCTGCATACCCAAAAATTTAATCAGTTCTTCATCTTGTCAATACAAGTAAAATGCTTCTTGAATTATTAAAATCAGACGCTCCGTTTTCTTAAAAACTGAGTTACCGTTTTCGGCACTTTTTGCCCCGTATCTTTGGAACGGCTAGACCTGCTTTCGCCAAAAACTAATCAGCACGTCTCCTTATCAATACGAATCGAATGTTTTTTGAATTATTTAAATCGGTTGATCCGTGTTCCCGAAATCGTCGACGAAAATTTGTATCCGAACACACACACATACACGCACACACACACATACATTCATTTTTTCTAAGGTATGCTAAAATGTTCAGAAACCTTTGAAACGTAAAGATATATAAAAAATTTTATTTTTGATTTTTTTGCGATTACTATAACTTGCCCTACGGGAAGTTAATAATTGTTTTGAATAATTTCAAATAAATTATCCAAATAGATTATAGTACGTTTACAAGAGTCTCAAGAGATTATCAAGAGATTTTTTTAATTTGATTTTTTTGATAATTTAGAATTTTTTTCATAATTTTGAATTTTTTTTAATGAAATTAAAGAAAAAGTTTTTTCTAAATGTTTTGAGAATTTGGAAATTTTATAAAATATTCGATTTTTTTGTGAAATCTTCGAAATATTCTCAAATTTTTGTAAGAAGTCTTTTTTTTAATTTTTCAAAATTCAGTTTTTTTTGAAAACAATGAAAAATTTCGAAAATTTGAATTTCTTGAAAATTTTCAAAATGACTAAATTTTCTATAAATGCAGTTTTTGCATACCATCTACTCAATAAAATGTTTTTTGAATTAATATAATCGGATAATCCGTTCTCTCAAAAACTGCATAACCGTTTTTACACCCTTTACGCTTCCTACCTCCGAAACGGCAAAATTGCCGTTTGCAAAAACGCCTTGCGATCGTGTACGAACCGAATGATTTTTCAATTATACAAATCGATTATTGCATACTGTCGAAAATCTCGAGGACATTTGTTTGAACCATATACGTGAATTTTAAAATTAAAAATCTTGGTACGGAACCCAAAAAAGTTTACACAAGATAGGTACACATGAATAAAATCTCTATAAAACATCTGATAATTTGATGTGCATATGTCTAATGATCATTTTTGACCGCCCAAAAACATTTTTTTAACTTATTTTTATTGAGAGTCTATAACCGCTATACCTGCCTTCCCAAAAATTTAATCAGTTTTTTATCTTGTCAATACAAGTAAAATGATTTTTGAATCATTAAAATCTGACGCTCGGTTCTCTTAAAAACTGAGTTACCAGTTTTGGCACTTTTTGCCCCGTATGTCCGGAACGGCTAGACCTGCCTTTGCCAAAAACTAATTAGCATGTATCCTTATCAATACGAATCCAATGTTTTTTGAATTATTCAAATCGGTTGATTGGTGTTCCCGAAATCGTCGACAAAAATTTGTATCCGCACACACACACACACATACATCCATTTTTTCTAAGGTTTGCCAAAATATTCAGAAACCTTTGAAACGTAAAGATATATAAAAATTTTCATTCTTAATTTTTTTGCGATTACTATCAGTTACCCTACGGGAAGTTAAAAAAACTAGATAAATGTTATGTCAAGTTACTCATTTCCTGACACCAAAAAGGTGTTTTTTCTCCGCAAGTCTTCCTAAACGGGTTAACTCGCCTAGACGCAATTTTCTTTCGATTTGATTTTTTTTTAAAAGCGACAAGACGTCGCTATAAATATAAAATACAATATGCCAATTATATGTGATAAAAAAAAACAATTCCATAAAAAAATCTATATTTTTCTGTATTTTCCAACCATCCAAATCGGTTCACAAGCGCCACCTTTGGTTTACTCTTCTGGAATTTTGATAAAACTTTGGTGATAAAGTTGATAGTCAATGCGAATTCCCTAAAATATTATAGGCTTATGAGTTGTCATTGACAATTTTTTCCAAATTCTATGAATCTAAAATATATACTTTATATATATGTAGAAAACTCTATCTTTATATTTTGAATAAATAAATAATAATCATTTATAAATATTATATATATATATATATATATATATATATATAAATAATTTTGAGAATATATTTTTAAACTGCGCCAAATGATTTTATAAAAGTGTAATTACATTTTGTTTATGATCTTACATGTTATATAGCTTTTTTTGTTCAATGGGCATATTTTATTTTCTCATCAAAGGTGACTTATTTTATAGTACAAGTAACAACTAAAATTAGAAAAAAATCTTGACGAAAAATCGTGCATCGTTGCACATAAAATCGTTTTTTCTAACAAACGGTATGCCGTATTTATTTCTAATGCATAACTACATATATGGAATTTTATAATATTAAACAACCTTCAACAGCAAAACAAGATGTACAAAAGTCTATTAATCATTCATTGTGTTATTTCTGATAAATTAATTTAACCAAGAGGAAATAAATTTATCTCGTTGTTCATTGTTCGAAGACACGATTATCTGCTTTTTGGCACTTGAGCGAAATTGAAAATAAAAATACAATCACATTTCACTGGAAACATTAAACAATTTTAGTTTTTATAGCTGCTTATTCATAGCTCTTTTTCAATCATTTCTATTTATAAAATGTATTGCTATATAATTTAGCTATTAGTACATCTATATTTTTACATTATTATACATTCAAGGTTATGTTGTGGATTTTTAAAATTTGTCAACGTAAACCTTTTATTTTAATTATATAGTGAAATTAACACAAAATATTTGAGGCGAAACTAATGGACTTTAACTGGTTTATTGACAGAAAACAGTAAACTTGATGATCTATTGATTATTATATATTATTAACAACAAACACTATCCATCTAGTATTGATAAATATGAAAGTAACATTATAATTTTAACTAGTGGGGCGCATCGCATCGTGCCTTAAGGCAAATTACTGAAACTTTCCGTACCAAAATTTTTATTTTTAAAAAAAGATTAACATTTTTGAGAAAAAATTACTCTGAAAAAATTTGAGAAACTATAAATTTTTGACAAACATTTACTTTTTTTTGAAAAATAAAAGAATTTTTGAAGAAAAATTTATTTTGAAATATTTTGGAAATTCAGAACATTTTTTCAAAGCAATCATACTGTTTTAACTGCATAGAGACGAAATATCGAACAGATAAACATTGGTACGGAACTCATAAGAATGTAAACAAAATTTATACTTATTGTTAAAATCTCTATAAAATATCTGATAATTTGATGTGCATATGTCTAATGATCATTTTTGACCGCCAGGTGGCATTTTTTTACCTTTTTTTTACTAGATCTCCGAAACCGCTAGACCTACCTTTATGAAAATCAGTTCTTCATCTTGTTAATACAAGTAAAAGGTTTATGAATTATTCAAATCGGGCGCTCCGTTCTCTTAAAAACCATATCTTTGGAACGGCTAGACCTGCCTTCGCCAAAAACTAATCGTCTTCTTATCAATACGAATCGAATGTTTTTTAAATTATTCAAAGCGCTTCATCCGTGTTCCCGAAATCGTCGACGAAAATTTGTATCCGAACACACACACATACACGCACACACACACATACACACACATACACACACACACATACACACACACATACATCCATTTTTTCTAAGGTATGCCAAAATGTTCAGAAGGTTTTGAAACGTAAAGATATATAAAAAAAATATTTTCGATTTTTTTGCGATTACTATAACTTACCTTACGGGAAATTAACAAGAATATTTGAATTTATAATTTTAATTTTCAATTATTGTGTTTATCGATTAAAACTATACAGCAAATGCTATTTTTTTGTTTCCCAGTATGAACTACTGAATGATGGCACATATCTTGTGTCGAAACGTGCAGAATGAATATATTATATTATTTATTCTTTTTTTATTTTTGACTTAGTGACTGCTAACATTTCAAGAAAATGTTTCTACGGTGACCAAATAAATTTCGGATAAGGTAGGACGGGGCACGAAGGTTCAATTTGACTTTATATAGTTCAGTTATATTATGGAAACCAAATCAATTATATCTCAACAAATAAGACATATCAAACAAACAACTATCTGATTATGTTCATTAAGACTCCCAGCTATTTCATCATTGTAAAAATGTGTTTTTTCACTGTTTTTCACAAATTTTTATCTGGATTTTTTTACCTCACAGGCCGGGTAAAATGGGACAGTCAGGTGGCAAATAATTTCAATATCTTCAATATCTAAATTTCATGAGTACATTTTTTACAGAAAGAACACTGTATATGACCTTGATCTGGTATTTTGTTAGAAATATTCATCAGCAGTGTTTGAATAACTAATTATTTAATTTATATCTTGTGAAATTGTTTTTTTTCAACTGAATTTGAATTTTTATTTACTATTTTATATTTTTTACATCTTTTTGCTAGAGTAAAGGTTTAGTTGGTTTTTCCCACCCACGTGTAAGCTTTTATAGAGATTATTTATAAATAGCTGTTGAATCTAACTTAAAGCTAACAATGCATCTTATAAATTAATTAAACGTCTACTCAGAAATTATACTAAGGTCTTGTAAACTAAACAGCAATGCTCATACCTAAAAAAAACTAACAACGAAAGAAAATAATTGCAGTTTTTCTCAAAATAGCAACGTCGTAAGAATCAAGGTGATGACCGGTTATACATCTTTTTTCCCCTACTTGTAAATATTGTTGTTAAAAACATTACTTAATTTTTAGGTATCGATAGTGGACCTTTTCACCCGCGGACTTTTAAGCTCCGCTCTACTCTATATAATATATTTATTATTTTCATGGTTATTCATTTATTTATTACAATTCATTTTGTATTTTTGTAATAAGTGAGTAATTTGATCAAAAAAAATGTGAATTATTTTCAGTGCCAAATACGATTATCTAAATTATTTCTTTTTTAACTTCACGTAGGGTAAGTTATTGTAATCGTCTATAAATCGAAATTGAAAACTTTTACATTTCTCGACGTTTTGAAGGTTTCTGAACATTTTGGCATACCTCAGAAAAAATGGATGTGTGTGTGTGTACGTATGTATGGATACAATTTTTCGTCCACGTTTTCGGGCGCACGGATCAACCGATTAGAATGATCCAAAAAACATTCAATTCCTAATGATAGGGAGATGTGCTGATTAGTTTTTGGCAAAGGCAGATCAAGCCGTTTCGGAGATACGGAGCAAAAATACAAATCGAGTTTTTGAGAGATCGGAGCATCCGATTTGAATGATCTAAAAAACATTCATTTCGTAATGACGGGGAGAAGGGGTGATTAGTTTTTGGCAAAGCCAGGTCCAGCGGTTTCGGAGATACAGAGCTAAATGTGCAAAAAATGGCAGTTTTTGAGAGAACTAAGCGTCCGATTTGAATGATTCTAAGAACTTTCTGCTTGTTTTAACAAAATAATTGCTTTTAGAAAAAAACATTTTTGTTTCAATTTTTTTTTTTAATTTTTTTTTCAAAAAATATTTTTTGCATATAGAAAATAATTCTGATTTTAATTGTAATTTTGACTTAAGTTCTAATAAACTTTAAACAAATATTTTCAACTTTGCAATTCAGTTTATATAATTCTTATAAATATTAGACAATGTTACAGTATTTATTTATAATATTCTATTTGAAAACATTTAATATTCCTCGAACATTTCGTTACGGTACGGGAAGTTTCAGCAATTTGCCTTAAGGCACGATGCTATACATCCCACTAGTTTTAAATATGTTTTGGCGGTATTGTGTTTCGTTTAGTCTGTCTGGCTTTATTAGTCACTATAAAAATTGTAAGTCATATCTTTTTGAATCTTCAGTTTGTGAAATATAAGACTAAATTGAAAACAATTAGTGGTAAGCGATTATTTTACTTGATATGACGGGCTTGTAAAATGAGCAACTTGTTATTTCGCACGGCGATATATTTTATGTTACTGGTAATCATGTAATTTGAGTAGGATGTTTTTCCAAAAAATATTTTTAGAAAATTAATTTGGTTTTATCATTTGCATAGTTTGAGTTGAGATAATACTTGATGGTTCTTTTAGAAGATGAAATTACATACATTTGTTGCATAGTCTGATAATGGTATAATGAGTAAGATGTTATGAGAAGAAGAGTTATATATGTAAGTAAAGTATATTACACAACAGCTCATTAGCTGTAACATTATACATTAATTTATACATATGTAAAAATTTATCTAAGGATGAAATTTATATAAGTTTTTCAAGCACGCATCCAGTTATTAAATTAGTGAACAAAGTGAAATATTTAAAAACAAAACAAGTAATTTAGAAGTAACTTTTATTAATGTTTTATACGGAGCTAGTCTTCATTTGACAGTTCTTTAATACGGTAGCAAACAAATTGTTTAAAAATAGAAATTTGTTAATACATTTCAACTCTAACAACATAAAAAATATTATTTCTTTTATATAGTGTGAGATAATTATCTCAGTTTTATTTAGATAATAATAACTATAAAGGTAGCCTTTAATTATTAATAACTATAAAGATATATTTTTCAGTTTTTAATGTATATATTTTTTAAGAATGTGTATCATTTTAGTGGGTAAGAACAAAGTATTTTTTCACGTTTTATACACTTTGCAGGGCGTCCTAGTATTCGTGTCGTTGCCTCTCGTATTACGCTGCATTCAATAATAATATGGAATAATTTCATTTTTTCATATTTTTGACTTCCCGTAGGGTAAGTTATAGTAATTGTCTAAAAATCGAAATTGAAAATGTTTGCATATCTTCACGTTCTAGTTTTTTATTTTTAAAAAAAATATGTTTTTTCAATATACTTCAAATTTTATTTCTAGCTAAAATTTTAAAGCTCGTTTATATACTTTAAATAAATAATTTTAACGTTGCAATTCAGTTTATATAACTTTTAGTAATATGAGGTAAGGTAGAAAAGACTAGGATTTTATGAATAATGTTATAATTTAATATAAGCAGCTGCTCAAATTTATCGGTGTTTTCTATTATGACTTATTATGAATACATAGACTATAAATACATAGCACTATAAAAAGCATTTGCATTATGTACGGTATGGAATTTCGATAGAGTTAGTTATCGAAATGTAAAACAAATCGGTCAAAGAATGTAAAACAAATCGGGCTATCTTGTGGCTAATGGTTAGACTTATAATTAGAGATATGGGCTTGCTTTCAGAAGTTCCAGATACCCGTTGCAAACAGCTTTTAATATAGATATCAATATGTTTTTAATTGAGAATAGCTCTTCGATCTTAGCTTCGATGCATTAAATTAAAAATATCAGCAGTATTTGAATTTTTACTATTGAATCCTTCAAATAAAGATAGGACGACCGTTGGGTTGCCATCTATAAAGCTACAAAATTAAAAAAATTTCACAATAGCTTATAGGACTCGTTCAATTTTGATTGCTGTTAATATAACAATAAAAATGTAATAATATTGTAATATTGTAATGTAATGACCCTTTTGTTTTGTTCCTGGACTACCTATGCTTTATAACGCATAGAATAGAATAGAGAATTACGTGCAAACGAATATCATGTAAAAGACCACTACACCGAAGTTACAGAGTCGATGTACGATGACCATAGAGATAGAAAACACAAACGATCCTAAAACATAATATAGAGTTAGGTAAATATTGTAGTTAGAAACAGGAATGCAAAAATAATAACAACTTTATTTTTAGTTCCAGTTACATACCCATCAGAATATAAACAATCTATAGGCTATTACAATCTAATTGAGCTCAATAGCTAAATTAGTTGTATTACGAACTTAAATGTTAGTAAGTTAGATTCAACAGATGTTTTTCTACATCCTCAATAATATTCAAATGTATGTGGGGTAAAAAGGACCAACTGAACTTTTAATCTGGCAAAGGTGTAAACAATGAAACATAGTTAATAAAAAAGTAAATTAAGTGAAAAAAGCAATTTTACAAGATATAAATTTAATTAATAGTTATCCCAACTTTGCTGATAAATATTTCTGACGAAATACCAGATCAAAGTTGTATACAGTGTCATCTTTGTGAAAAATATACTCATGAAATTTATATTTTGGGTTGGTCAAGGTTACATACAGTGTTATCTTTGTAAAAAATATACTCATGAAATTTATATTCTGGGTTGGTTGTATTTTGTAGCTATTATTTTGTAAAATCTCCTTAAAATTGAAAATATATATGTTTGCCCAATAGCTGTCTCTTTTCACCCAGCCTATAGGGTAAGAAGGGACATATGATAAATTTTAGGAAAATACATAAAAAACATATTTTAATTATTAGGAATTAACTAGAAATTTTCGTGAACATAGTTTGGTAGTTGTTTGTTTGATGCGTGGTATGTCTTGTGAAGTTCATTTGGTTTAGACAATATAATTACTGAAAGTCAAATTATATATATATATATATATATATATATATATATATATATTATGAACACGTGTTATATCATTTACACATGACAATGTTTGATGTTTTCATGTTCATATATAATTAAAATAATTTATTCATATTTACACTGATGATGCTTAACCATAACTTGGTAACGTGTGATGTATTATTTTTTTGAAAAATTATATATAATATATATAATATATAAATATATAAACGGCAATATTTGAAAATCCATAATGAAAGTATTTTCTTTCGTTCTTAGTGTTTGTGGCCGTGAGTACTGTTATTTAATTTACGAGACCTTATTATAATATTCACGTATAGGTTATTTAATTGTTTTATAAGATGTATTGTTATTTTAAGAGTGAGTCAACACTTTTTTTCATATAAGCTATATAAATGCTTATAGTTACTTGGGGTAAAAAGAACCAACTGAACCTCTACCCTGGCAAAGGTGCAAAAAATAAAAAATAGCAAATAAAAAGGTAAATTTAGTTAAATAATGTAATTTCACAAAATATAAATTAAGTTAAATAATGTAATTTCACAAGAGATAAATAAATTAGTTTTTCTAACTCTACTGATCAAGGTTATTTACATAGTTATCTCCGTAAAAAATGCACCCATAAAATTTATATTTTGTATTGGTTGAATAATGTAACTATCATTTACAAAATTCTTTTAAAATTATAAATAAGACATTGGACCTGTTTGCCCTTGGTCGTCTCAATTTACACGGCTTATGGGGCAAAAAGGAATAGGTTTTTACAATATATTTGCTGAAAGTCAAATTGGACTTTTGTGCCCCGCCCTACCTTATATAGGATAACGTTTAAAATGAAAACATTTGTTACTGAAAAATATCATATGAAGAAAACAATGTTAATTATTTTAATTATCTCGATTATAATTCTTTAGGATTTATTTTGGATGATTTGGAAATATGCTACAGCATTTTTTAAAAATTGATATCGCGTAATTGGCCACCTTTGGCGTTGACTTGAAAATTGGGTTGCTCTATCCTTTCCACATAAATATAATATTAATTAAACAAATATTTACATTAGTATAAACAAAACAAATAATTTTTAAAATAAATGCTACAATTTTCAAATTTCTAATTAAATTTAAATATTATTATTGTACGTTTCCAATAACTCTTTATCATAGTCTTGGCGATCATGTAACATCTCGATAGTCTGTACATCTGATATGTACACATCACATATCATTATTATGGTCCGTAGACTTTTGCCTGAAGCAATACAAGAAAATTATTTATGCACCAACACATTTATATACAACACAATACAATGTCTGCATGACACACCTTATTTTGGGTACTCCTTGTTTCATAATGGTAATGGTAATATAACGTGCATATTCACGGTAGAAGTTGAAATTGTCAGCTAAGAGTTTTGTATAATAATAGTTACAATTAACCTTTTTTTTTAAATATTTATTAATTACAAAATCATTTTTATTAGACATGGCTTCGGGGTAAGAACGTGGATCACCGGTTCTGGGTTACCCACCTTGAGCAGTATTGATGTCAAGCAGTAGTGATATCAGATTTTCATAGATTTATAAAGCACTGTTCCAATATTTTACAATATTATTAAAAATATAACGAAGGGGGTCTAATCAGAAAGAGTATGGACAACCACTGCTTTATCTTCTAATAATGTTACATAACAAGGAATTACATTACAACATCTTACAGAACGCATAATGCAAATTTACTGTACAAATATATAAAGAAAAGTCTTCCTGATGAGTTCGTGGTGTATTGGTCTCAGTCAACTTGATATTGTTTGTTATATTGAATGAAAATATATTGATTAAGTTCAATATTACCTTCCCGTGGGGTATGTTATAGTAATCGCAAACAAATCAAAAATGATTTTTTTACAACTTTACGTTTCAAAAGTTTCTGAATATTTTGGCATACCTTAGAAAAAATGGATGGATGTGTGTGTGTGCGTGTAGAAATTTTTGCCTACGATTTTGGGAACACCGATCAACCGATTCGAATAATTTAAAAAACATTCGATTCGTATTGATAAGGAGACGTGCTTATTAGTTTTTGGCGAAGGCAGGTCTAGCCGTTCCCAAGATACGGAGCAAAAATGCCATAAACGGTAACTTAGTTTTTAAGAGAACGGAGCGTCTGATTTGAATAATTCATTTTAAATATTTTACTTGTATTGATAAAATGAAGAACTGATCAAATTTTTGGAAAGGCAGGTGTAACGGTTTTGGCGTAATTTGGCGGTAAAAAATAATCATTAGATATATGCGTAATAAATCATCATATATTTTATAGAGATTTTAATAATAAGGACAAATTTTGTTTGCATGTTTTAAACTGCAGCGACACGGCGCTTACGCGCTTTGATATTTCTTTCTGTTATAAGCAGCGCGATTGATTTAAAAAAATAATCTCAAAAAAAATTATAATATAAAAAATCAAGTTCTACAAAAAAAAACATTTTTTTTCAAAAGTTTCAAAATCTTAAAGTACGATGCCATGCACCACTATTTATACATATGTTGAAAATCAACAATATAGGTACATCAAAAGTAGCACCAATGTTTTATGAAAAAAGTACTTCTACAAAAAATTATGGCTGTTGTGATTCAAAAAAATTTAGAAACAGATTTGAGAAAATTGTTGCGGGTGCTCTTTCAATGAATGCTATGCAGCATGATATTTTGAATGAAAAATATGTTATCAAATTTTACTAAATTATAGTTTACTAACTTTAATTTATTTATTAAATTTTACTCAATTTAACGAGATATTTTATTTTAACATCTATGGTCCCTTTCAGTAAAAATGTAAATAATGTATATGCTAATGGCTTTTACTTACCTCAAGTGAAATTAATAAAAATTTAACTCCAATTTTGCTGTCAAGACTTTTCCGAGTTCGGTCAAGGTCTTGTAGATAGATAAAACCATCATTACTGGCATGTAATTATTTTTGCGCACTTGTGTTCTGCATGTAAGTAATTTATAATCTGCTATTTTGAATATCTAAAACGCATACTGGGTAACTTACAACAGCCATAAAAGTTAAATATCATCGATAGTTTTTAGTATCATAATACTTTACTAAGCGATGGCTTTTTATTCGTCTTTTCGTAACCTGCTATGATAGATCAGTAGCCTATTAATTGCTTCATTATTACCAATGAGTAGATATAGAAGAATAGATAAAGATCAATCCATAGTCAACCCATAGGCAAAATCAGTATTAATGTACTATTATTATCGGTATTCCGCCCAGATCATGTCTATAGTATGGGAGCTCCACATTTATTTTATCTTTTTTTCCACCGTTTTATATATCAATTTTTACTTCTTAAACCTCCATCCATGCTTTCATGTCTTTTGCCCCAGCTTCCAATTTTCTGTATTTTTGCGTAAATTGCGTATCAACTGCATTATTTTTTGCTCTTGTTTTTTGTCATTCTGGTTTTCTTCCAAGAAACTCGAGCAAAAAGAACTTTCTTTCCAATAAGAATCCAAGCAAGTTTCCCTTTCTTTTTGCAAACATATCAAGTAAAATTCTTCTTTCATGCACTCTGAGCACCTTACCGGTAAATTATTTTTCCTCCATTTTTCTCCAGCATCACATATCGAAACTCTCGAGCCAGCTCTTGGCGGCTTTTCTTGGAGTCCATGTCTATGATTCGTACAGAGCTATACTCCAATAGCGTTTTATCAGTTACTCTAAATAGTCGAGACTCAATTTGTTCGTCAGTACTACCCCCTATTTCGTGAAAAAGTATCAATGCATAATTAAAATCAATTAATATTTATAGTTTATTAACAAAATTAAATATTCTGATAATGCTAAAAATTAGTAAAAATTGCTATTAAATATAGAGTTTTTCGAAATGCAATTCAATTTAGTTTTTGTAGAATAGTATTAGAGAAAACAAGAGTAGAAAAGTAGTGCTGTTGCTTAATTAGTACCAAAATTCACTGTGCATCATTGGATTTTGGAAGATGCGTTGTTTTAGATTCGTACCCATTCTTTTATTATTTTTTTTTAAAAAGCAGGAAACTGAAATATAATTAGCTAACTCGCAAAACCAATCATCTAATTATGAGCTTCTAATGCAAATCAAATTGCAATTTGCTGAAAAAATATATAAATTTCAGGAGGACAAAATTTAATCTCTGAATAGATTTCTAATGTTATGTGTTTCATTGACTGTGGATATTAAAAAAACGATCGTTGAAAACAAGATCTTTTCAGTAGCCATTAGACCAATTTTTGTGAAAGACAGCCTCACGCATAGTCATGGATTTTAGACTTGTTTCCTAACTCAAAATTTAAATGTTCACTTTGTTCAATTTGTTTCTTCAAAAGTAGTATTCCCATTAACTTGTTAAATTTTTACATGTTTTTTTATAAAAAATCATAATTTATCACATTCGTTGCTATTTGCATCGTTGCAATTTGTGTCGTGTTTATTTAAGAAAAGTCATCACGACGCAAAATCGTTGAATATAATTTATTAATATATATATCTTACTATATATCGTATGTACTTTTCATTATTCTCTAGTTTGTATCAACGAATCTCATTATCAGCTACAACCGAACAGTTTCTGAAATGTGGTGCATTTTCCACATCAAAGTCCTCTCTAAATATTGCAATCCAATACTAATAGTCATATACTGTCAGTTAATATCTGTCCGTGACATTACTAATATTTGCAATGATTTGAAACCAAAATTATATTCAATACTGCAATCAACAATTAAAAGCCTATTCAAGTTTTTGCACAATTAAAATGTTTTACCAATGAGTAATGCATATATTGCTATAAGAGACACGTAAATTATACTCTATAAATTATTTGATATTTTAATAATACTTGCTACATATTATGGAAACTATTCTGCTTGTCCATGGGTGAATATCTCTTTTATTACATAATTTTCGAAAGACACATATATAATTTATTAATTATAACTAGATATTAGATGAATGCTATAAATTGATATGGTTAAAGTAAATGGAAATAGTAAAATTGATAGGTAATTATTAATATTGATTAAGTATCTTAATATTGTTCAATATAACCCTTTGGCAACGAGAGTTTTTTCTTATTTTCAAATCGTGGCATTCCAACTTTTTTCATATTTCTTTAAAACATTTTGAAACTGTATTTATGTCTTTATTAACTTTGTTCATGTTATCACCAGAAAATCTTAGGGTAAGTTATAGTAATCGCAAAAAATCTAAAATAAAAAAATTTATATATCTTTACGTTTCAGAGGTTTCTGAATATTTTGGCATACCTTAGAAAAAATGGATGTGTGTGTGTGTGCGCGTGTGTATGTGTGCTCGGATACAAATTTTCGTCGACGATTTCGGGCACACGAATGAAGCGATTTGAATAATTCAAATAACATTCGATTCGTATTGATAAGGACACATGCCGATTAGTTTTTGGCAAAGGCAGGTCTAGCCGTTCCGAAGATATGGGGCAAAAAGTGCCAAAAACGATAACTCAGTTTTTAAGAAAACGGAGCATCCGATTTTAATAATTCAAAAAACATTTTACTTGTATTAACAAGGTAAAGAACTGATCAAATTTTCATGAAGGCAGGTTTAGCGATTTCGGAGATCTAGTAAAAAAAGTAAAAAAATGCCATCTGTCGGTGAAAAGTGATCATTAGACATATGCACATCAAATTATCAGATATTTTATAGAGATTTTAACAATAAGTGTAAATTTTGTTTACATTCCTAGCGGCGCTTACGCGCTTCGATATTTCGTCTCGATGCAGTAAGAGCAGTACGATTGCTTTGATAAAAAGTTCAGAATTTCCAAAATATTTCAAAATACACTTTTCTTCAAAAAGTCTTTTTTTTTCAAAAAAAAGTAAATTTTTGTCAAAAATTTATAGTTTCTCAAAAATCTAATTTTTCAGAGTAATTTTTTTTCAAAAATATTAATTTAAAAAAGTTTCAGCAATTTGCCTTAAGGCACGATGCCATGCGCCTCACTAGTTTTATATTTTTTCGACACCAAAATTCAAAAAACAATGTGAGCGTTCATGTGAGTCAAAATTTGCCTGTTCGTAGACGAGTTCTCATAAACGGCTGCACCGATTTAAAAAAATTAAAAAACCATTTCATAACAAAATTGAGTAGATTAGTTTTGCACCAAAATTTTCATCAACATTATCGGCAAAATTTTGAAATTTCAAAAATTGTTGGAAAGTTGGGAATTATGCTCATTAGTTTTTGGTAAAAGTCAGCCGGGTTGTTTTTTCGTAATTAATTGATGATAAATATGAAATTTTGTACAGTGATAGAGTTCATGTCTACCATCAAAAAACATCGGAAAATTTTATAGGCCAACCAAAAATGTATTAATTATAAAATTTTATTAACCTTTCTAATAATCACAGTTTTGAAACTTGTAAAATTACAATTTATATTGCTTAAGACGAATAAAAACACATATCATTATAACTAAGTTTATGCAACGTGACTGAAGGCATAATGACACACCTGTTTTCTATTGTTTTAAGTAATTACATTTATACAAAAATACATAATTGCTTTTTATTATATATGTGTTTGTTCTTGTAAGACTCAAAACTTGTTTACATTGATTTTGAAAAAATGTATTTTCTCATTGATGATTCATTAATATATTTATAAAACAATTTCTTATATCTATCTCAAGAATTTAATTAAACATTACTCATGTTTTAGAAGATAATATTACCAGAATATTTGCTAAGAAAAATATAAATATTGAAACAATTATGAGGCATATGTCTTAGATATGAAATTTAAGTATATCGATACGATATAATTATATCCTCAATAAAATAAAAAAAAATTATTATCATCTTAAACAAGCATAAAGAACCCAATAACTCGAATCAATATTGTTTTAAGTTATTCATACTAAACACTTTAAGTGGAATAAAAAACATAAATACTGAAAATATTATACATGTATCAATGCATATATATATATATATATATATATATATATATATATAATAACTCATAATTTCCAAACAACGTAAGATATTTTTTTCTAATTTTTTTCAGGACAGTTAAGGTCAATACTACCATCCCGTTTAGGCTTGACATATTATATATATATATATATATATATATATATATATATATATATATATATTATAGTTTTTAGTTTACTTTACAATTTTGAGTACATGAAAAATATGATTGATAAAATTTTTGAAAAAAAATTAAAATAACCAACCTTATCTGTATATAGTCGTATATAGGTATATGTATAAATTTATATATATATATATATATATATATATATATATATATTTATAGTTAGAAATCTGGTATTGCAGCTTTCAAGGTCTTGTTCACATCAGTTATGCAAACCACATAACTTAATACTGTTTTATTTTCTTATTGAATAGATTTGCAAACCATTTTTATCATTCTGAGGACGCAATTTTATTCTGAACAAGAACTTATTTTATAAGTCGTTCCAGTGGCTTATTGTGCAAGTGATAACTTAATTAAGACATTGGCTGTAATATGTTTTTGGTTTCTTTTCTAACATTATACTAATTATAATTGCATTTAGTTGACCTCAAAGTAGAATTAGTAGTTAGAAAAGTGTGTTTATAAACATTTGCATTATGTTGTTTCTATTAGTATAATCTTCAAATATCAGAAAACAGACCCCTTGAAAAGTTTTTCGTTTCAATTTATGTTCTATCTTCTTACATGCATAAACATTTAATATTATATTTATATTTAGTTGGACTATTTAAAACATTTAGCCCTATACATTATTTTAAATTTATATCTTATATATTTCATATACAATAGTTTTTATTTTTATCTCATATTTTTGAAAATATAGGTATAAAATATGTTTCGAGGGAAAAATAGCCCATTCTCAGCAATGTTGCATCAAATTAGAGATATTCTAATAATAAAAATATATCACATATAGATGGGGTGGGTTGCCTTCTGAAAATCAACTTTGTAAAGGAGAAGAATCATTTCAACAGCTCTTAAAATTGTTAAATTATTCAAAAATAAGTAAAAACTTTATTCAATTTTTACACCCTTATTTTTCACCGGACCATTTTTATTTGAAAATTCATTTTGGATCAAAATTGTTACTCAAAAATAGGCCAAAATGATCAGGGGATTGAAATATAAAATGTAAAATAATTTCTAAAACATATTATTTAAGTAAATATCAGAATATGTAAACAACTAATAAAATAAATTTAAAAAAGACATTATTAACAAATAAGTGAACAACCGAACATCTCATATTTTTAACGTGTATTATTTTTAGAAATTTTAGTATTAGAAAAGGCGTAAACATAGTTATTAATTTATGTTAATTGTAAATTTATAGTTCTGTGAGCTGTTGTGATGTGATTCTCATTTTTTGAAAATTTATTCATGTTTGAATTCATCAGAAGTTCTTTACTACTGATAATATATTTTTAATTTGATGTTGGGGAAGGGTTATTTTCACTTGAAAGCATATTTAGATCTATATCTTCAAGTGAAAATAGATATCATTTGTGCTTGATATCAAGCTGGCCAGGTCGGTATTAAAATCCTTTGTAGCCAGCTTTTACCACCGAACTACGACAGGCCAAAATGTAAAACATTTTATTTTAAAATTAAAGATTAAAAAAATGTAATCAAATTGATTTAAAACTAGTAGTGTATGGCATTGTGCCTTAATGCAAATTGCTGGAACTTTCCGTACTAAAATATATTATTTTTTTAAAAAGATTAACATTGTTGAAAAAAATTTACTTCGAACAAATTAGATTTTTGAGAAACTGTAAATTTGACAAAAAATTAGTTTTTTTTGAAAAAAATTTTTTTTTGAAAAACAAATGTTTTCTTTATTTTGATATATTTTGGAAATTCTAAACTTTTTTTCAAAGCAATCGTACTGCTTTAATTGCATAGAGACGAAATGTCAAAGCGCGTAAGCGCCGCGTCGACGTTTAACGGATAAACATTGGTACGAAACCCATAGGAATGTAAACAAAATTTATACTTATTATTAAAATCTCTGTAAAATATCTGATAATTTGATGTGCATATGTCTAATGATTATTTTTGACCGCCGAACGGCATTTTTTTTACTTTTTTTACTAGATCCCCGAAACCGCTAGACCTGCCTTCCCAAAAATTTAATCAGTTCTTCATCTTGTCAATACAAGTAAAATGCTTTCTGAATTATTCAAATCGGACGCTTCGTTCTCTTAAAAACTGAGTTACTATTTTTGGCACTTTTTGCCTCGGATCTCCGAAACGGCTCGACCTGCCTTTGCCAAAAACTAATCAGCACGTCTCCTTATCAATACAAATCGAATATTTTTTGAATTATTCAAATCGGAATGGTATGGTATCATAGGTTCCAGGTTCAACCGGCCTTGGACAGCCTTATGTCAAGTACTAGTGACATCGGTTTTAACTTAAAAATATAGATATCAATATATGTTTCCAAGTAAACATAGCTTTTCGCGACATTCCTGAATCAATAAAAAATCATCAGTATTATAGAAATTGTAAAAATAAATTCATCACATAGGGATAGGACAACCGTTCTAAAAAGCTAAGTCGTTTAAGCATTTAACAACGGCTCATAGAACTCTTTAAGTTCTGATTGCTGTTAAAATATACATAAAAGTAAGGAAAATTGAAATGGTAATTAACTAATTATCAATGAATTTTCAAATATTAAAGATTTTATTATTACGAACATGCAAGATTATAATCTTAGTAATGTTTTGTTTATAATTTGTGTAGTGCTACGTAATTTTTTCCGTCTAAGGCGAATAATATTGCGTCGCTAATCCGTTAACGATTACCGTATGGTTTCTGTAATGATTAAAATGCAATTGCCATTGGTGCATTGCCCATTGAAACAGTTGACGTAATTTTGTTTAGAAGAAACCTCAATGCATTTTATAATGTGCCGTGAGTATGGGTAAACATTCATAGTTAATCACTTCTGATATTGAATTTATAAACAAGCTACTGGAAAATATTTCATTTCGAAGGACATTTGTTTCAAAACCGTGAGACATTAATAGTAGTATGTCGTCGTTCCTATGCAAAAACTGTTAGATTATTTTGTTTTATAAACAATTATGAAATGGTCTTTTTGTATATTTTTAGCAGGATTCAGAACTCAAGTCCTATGGTATGTTGGGCTGATTCCTTGAACGATGTCGCTTTTTATAGATGGCAACCCAAACGGTTGTCTCATCTCTTTGTGATGAATTTATTATCTTGTTGATGCAATGCTGGCAAAGGACTTGGAAACATATTGTCATCTAAATTTTCAACTTTTTGATGTCGCTGCTTGACATCAAGTTTTCGAATCTGGTACCCATAATTCAAAATCCATAGCTCTAAACATTAAGTCTTAGGTCATCCATATAAAATGGAAATATTTTTTTTTAATTATTGAAGACCAATCAGAACTCAACAGTTTTTTGAGATGTTACGATAAATGCTTTCTTCAGGATTCAGAACTTGAGTCTCATGGTATATTGGGCTGGTTTCTTAAACGACGTTGCTTATAGATGGCAACCCTGGCGGTTGTCTTATCTCTTTGTGATGAAATTTCATCTTGTTGATGCAATGCCCACAAAGGACTATTTTCACATGAAAACATATTGTTATCTAAATTTTCAACTTTTTGATATCGATGCTGAGGTTGTCGACGTGTGTATAGTAACTTTGTAGTTGCAAGGCCAAAGCGTTTACCCCCGATCCATGGGAAAGTCTTACATAGATATAATTAATAATTGATTTTTTAACTTCCCGTATGGTAGATTACAATAATCGCAAAAACTGCAAATTTTGTTTCAAAGGACTCAAACGAAATGAGATCCAATAAAAAAAGTGAAAAAATGCCGTTTGGCGGACAAGAATGATCATTAGACATATGTACCACAAATTATCACATATTTTATAGATATTTTACTAATAAGAACAAATTTTGTTCACTTTTCTATGGGTTCCGTACCAATGTTTATCCGTTATACCGCGACACGGCGCACACGCGCTTCTATATTTCGTTTCTGCGCAGCTAACGTACTGCGATTGCTTTGAAAAATAATTTCAAAGATTTAAAAAATCAAATTTTTCAAAAAGGTCAATTTTTAAAAAAAGATTAAAAATTGCAAAGATCGATTTTTTATAGTGTTCCAAAAGAATTTTTTTTTTTTTGAATTTAAATTTTCGGTACGGGAAGTTTCAGCTATTTGCTTGAAGGCACGATGCCATGCATCACTAGTTTGTTTATTTTTAACTTCCCGTAGGGTAAGTTATAGTAATCGCAAAAAAATAGAAAATGAAAATTTTTACATATCTTTACGTTTCAGAGGTTTATGAACATTTTGGCATACCTTAGAAAAAATGGATGTATGTGCGCGTATATGTGTGTGCGTGTGTGTGTGTGTGCGGATACAAATTTTCGTCGACGATTTCGGGAACAAGCATCAACCGATTTGAATAATTCAAAAAACATTCGATTTGTATTGATAAGGAGACGTGCTGATTAGTTTTTGGCGAAGGCAGGTCTAGCCGTTCTGAAGATACGGGGCAAAAAGTGCCAAAAACGGTAACTCAGTTTTTAAGAGAACGGAGCGTCCGATTTGAATAATTCAAAAAACATTTTATTTGTACAAGATGAAGAATTGATCAAATTTTCACGAAAGCAGGTCTAGCGGTTTTAGAAATCTAATGAAAAAAGTAAAAAAAATGCCATTTGGCGGTCAAAAATGAACATTAGACATATGCACATTAAATTATCTCAAAAATCTAATTTTTTCGAAGTAAAATTTTTTCAAAAATGTTAATCGTTTTTAAAAAAAATAATAATATTTGGTACGGGAAGTTCCAGCAATTTGCCTTAAGGCACGATGCCATGCGCCCCACTAGTTATGAAATGCAATCAAAACTAATTGAAAGTATTATATAGACAGTGGTGGTGGTACCTTCTTCTTTTTATCTTTCTCCAAGGAGGTAATTTATGAAAATGTTTTTTTTTAGAAGTTGGATATTTTTAAAATAATAAAATTTTGTGCATATTTTCTTATTAGCAGCAGATTCAAGACATGTAAACATACATTTTAGCCATTTCAGTAACTGAATATATTTTTTAGAAATCCAATTTGAAGACTTTCTCAGCAGAGACAATCTGCAACTTAAATTTTTTTCATTCTCTGTAAAAAGTAAGTGTTTAAGAATAGTGAGAAATATAGAAACGGACCAAACATCCAAATAGTCTGAATAGTGGTTGTATCATATTCATATTGAAATAATTGAAAAAAATCCTTATGACTAATTTTAAGACAACTAATCAGTAAAAAAAATATGTTGGTGCGCATTTAAAAGCAGAACAAAAATACGTACGCCGCTTACTAATTTATGATTATTGTATTTATTGAAACGTTATTTATGCGTCAAGTCTTATCAATTCTTATAATTTAACTTGTTGATTACAAACAAAAAATGACCATATTTTTGCAAAACTCATTGGAATGCATGACTATTTATGTGGTCATACAATTTCTGTGTAATTAGTAATTTGTGTTAGCATTGATTAGATTTAAATATAATATATATATATATATATATATATATATATTTAATTCATCTGTACTGTACGATTGTATGAATTCAAACTCCTCCTACATGGTAATTCAAATTTTGATAAATGTTTTTGGAGTTTGTTAAGGGAAATTTTTAAGATGTGATGAATTATAAAACTATAGTAATATTGTAGAAAAATGGAAAAATTGCAAATAACAACATATTATTATTTGACATTGAGAACATGAGAACTGTTCTCGCCTACCAGAAATGTCAATTTACTTGAAATTTGAATTCAGTTATAATTTGAATTATTGTCGAAAAGCAGCTGAGATGTGTCAGAAATTAAAATAATATAAGACACTATGTAAAGCAGATGAAATTATATAGTTCAGTTTGATAGATTTTTTTTTATTTCATGCGTATTTTGATTTACTTTACTAAATTATTTCACAATAGAAAAAAAATTACTAACATTTTTTTAGATGTTTTATTGAGTCCAAAAATTCATTTGTTCGACATTGGATATGGAATATTTAGTCATTTGATTGTAGATTGAATAGTGAATATACGTACATATGAACAGGATTTGACATAATAATATTCACTTAAAATATGAACTTAACTAGTGGGGTGTATGGCATCGTGCCTTAAGGCAAATAGCTGGAACTTCTCGTACCGTAACGAAATGTTTGAGGAATACTGAATGTTTTCAAATAGATTATTATAATTGTTGTAACATTGTCTAATATTTATAAGAATTATATAAACTGAATTGCAAAGAAATTGCATTGAAATTATTTGTTTAAAGTATATTAGAACTTTAGTCAAAATTAAAAATAAAATCTGATTTATTTTCGATATACAAAAAAAAATTTTTTTTGAAAAAAAAAGAAAAAAAGATATTTTGAAACAAATTTTTTTCAAAATCAATTATTTTGTTACATCTCCCTATCAATAGGAATGTTTTTTTAACCATTCAAATCGGTTTATTCGTGCGCCCGAAAACGTGACTGAAAAATTGTATCCATACATACATACACACACATCCATTTTTTCTGAGGTATACCAAAATGTTCAGAAACCTTCAAAACGTCGAGAAATGTAAAAATTTTCAATTTGGATTTTTGGACGATTACAATAACTTACCCTACGGAAGGTTAATTAATAATGTATGTACGAGTATATTAAATTATTAGTAAGAAAAATGTAATTTAAATATTATAATTACTAAGAACCAATTAAAATATGTTACTGGATTATCAAAATTATAGGCAACATTATTGAAGCAATTATTTTGGGTGGCAAAATCCAAGGTGGTACTGTGCTTTTACCGCGGATACCATATATTAATTCTTTCCTAATTTGTTATACTCTTTAAAAGACTGCAATTTTCAATATGTCTATTTTATGCTAAGACCATAAATGAATCACAAAGGCAGGACATTAATTAGGATATTAAAAAAATTGGAACTTTTGAATTGCAGACGTGTATACAGGACTACGTCTGTTGGGTTAGCTAGTATATATATATATATATATATATATATATATATATATATATATATTCTTATACATATGTTAATTTTTTAGATGTTTTTGTAATATCGCGCGTAATAAAATGTTTATGAGTATTCATCATTTCCAAATTACATTATCATATAAAATATATAACATCAATCGTGTGAAGAATCCAGATGTGGCCTGGTTATAAAATATTATCCCCTTTTGAAAGATGAAATGCGATGAAATCTTTGTAATGGAAGCAGTTCTTCTCAAAATTTCTTACATATGAATTATTCATTTTGTGTATTTTGGGAAAGGTCGAGAATAAACCAATCGCGAATAAGCCAATGGAACATATATTTTTTTGTAAGCTCATTCATTATGGGCATTTAGTTGAGATAAATGACTTTGATTGTTTGGTTTCTAATAATCATGTTTAATAATTAAATTTATATGAATATTTAGCAGTAGTATTATTAATAACTTTTATTGCTTAATATTGAAACTTTTAAATTGCTTCATCTTTGTTAATATTCTGTTATTTTTTTAACATAATTTTTGAAGTGAAACTTTTTTAGGCGCGACTAGGGTGTAAATCCGTACAAATGCAACGGAATTGCGTTATGCCCGAATTGTAAGTCATTTGCTCTCGATGAGATTATTTCTATAAATCTTGATTTAATGAAAAATGTCTGAATCAGAAAAATATTTTACCCTGTTCCTTGAAAATAATGAAACAAATTAAACATTTGTGCCGTGTACTAAACGTAAGTTTATTGATTAGAAATTATTTCTATATTATTCGTAGTTTCTATAAATCTTTGAAGTTACTAAAATGAATAATATTTTCTAGGCAACACAGATATTACAGCTGTTCAAAGAATGAGATTATATCGCCAGCGAAAAAGTAAAAAAATGTATGTTAATTTTAATTACATGAAGTTCTTCAAACACAATTACATGACGAGTGAAGTTGCAAAAACAATATTTGTTTAGGCGTTGTTTAACATAATCCACTGTGTGAACAATTATAGAATTTATTAACCAGCAATTACTTCATTTCTCTAATGAAGGTTAATTTCTAAATGCTAATTACAATGACAAATCGATCATGTCATATTTGAAGTATGATTTTAATTACATTATTGTTTTTAAATATTATACATATTTTTAATGCTATTATAAATTTATAATTTATCATTATATAAATGTGTATAATGGTTGACACTAATAAATGTGTGCATTACGAATGTTACCATATTACTAATAAACATTATTCAAAATTGTTCTATGATGTATTTATTTTTACTTAAATTCCATCTTGTACAGTAGCAAATAAGTTTTACTTCAATCGCGTGTAAACCTTACGCGCACTCTTTTTTAACAGCAATTCGAACATGACGAGTTCTATGAGCTTTTGTACTGACTTCTTAAATACGTTTTATCTCGTTGGCTTTAATAGGTTGTTTTATCTGTATGTGATTAATTTATCATTATTACAATTTCCGTAATACTGATGCATTTTTTACAGATGCAGTAATACCTAGTAGAAGCTATTTTTACTTAAGAATATATTGCTATCTGTATTTCTAAGTGAAAACCATTGTCACTACTGCTGGACATCAGGCTGCCCTAGGTGGGTATCCAACTCGGAATCACTGGTTCAAAGACCATAGCTCTAACATCTAGGCCACGAGAAAACCCTAAATAATAACTTGAAATTGTTATAGCAAATGAATTGAATGTTTCAATACGAAATTGTTCAGTAAGTAATCTATTAGCAACAGTTAAATACAAAACGTTAAGTAAATTTGAATAAAATGTTAATATTATTTAAAATTCAAAGAAATTCTATCTACTTTGAAAGATTAAAGGTGTATAATAAACAGTTTAAGTAACGTGCCGAAAGGGAAATTGCGAATTATATTTATGCGTTGTATAGATTTAAAAAACAGGCATCTCATCTAAGATAAAATATTTTTTTGCACATTTTTTGGTGCAAACATGGTGAGAGTTCCAAGAGTACAATACTTTTGGTCTGCCTAACTCGTGCTGTTTTAAAACAATTCCATGAAGTGTGTAAATATGCGCAAATAAAAAACTACATAGTAAAACTAGTTTTGTTTGAACCGTGCCTCTTACATTAAAACTAGTTGTCTTAACTATTGATAAAGATCACATTGTTAAATTCAGAACAAAAATATAAACACCTTTCTTATTACGTCTTTTTTAATACAAGTCGCGTGATACTTCGAATACAAAGATATTTCTTGAGAAGTCATAGTCAAGTACTAATCATTAAGTAAAATAAGGTAGTATATTGTACTTTAAAATCACCTAAAAGTGTTATAGTAATGATAATAATAAAATATAGTATCTAAAGTTCTCATTACGCTAAGAGTTTCATTGAAAAGTGGGGCAAGGTATAGACATTTTTTTTCACACTTTTGAATGCTTCGGACAAAATCTACAATTTTTTTATTATATTGATTAATAGTCCAGTCATTTAAGCAGGGTGGTAAGGTATAAATACCATATGAAGGTTTTGAGACAACTTTAGGGTATTAATATACAAGTATTTACAGACTTACAGCTGCGTATCTCGAATTCCGAAGTGAACTAACTATAATGACTGGACTATTAGGGGATTACCAGCATTTCCTGGCTTCAGCTCGCATTTTGGGACGCCCTGATATCAAACAGCAGTGGTATCAGCCCCTGGCTAGAATATGTTTTCAAGTAAAATTGTTTTTTGGGGCAAGGCTGCAATTAGACTGCTGTTGGATTGTCATTTCACAGCAGAAGTAAATAAAATATAACGACAATGATTCAATTTGCCTTCTAATAACATAAAACTAATAAACATAGGAAGTTCATAAAACAGTTCATACAAATAATAAACATATAAATAAGCAGGTCCATAACAGCTGAGGACGCTTAGTTCTGATTCCTGTTCAACAAAAACATTGTGGATTATTTAAATTTTACATATTGTTATTTATTAAATTTTTTTATATTGCTTTTGCTGGTAAAGGTGAAATATAAATGAAATTAGTTATTTGTTACCACATAGAAAAAAATAACAAAGTTTGAAAATTGAACAAATAAATAATTCATTGATATTAATTTGCTTTTACCGAATTTGCCATTGGTTTCATTTAAAAAAGTACTAATCTTATTCGCTCTATAGATTAAAATTTTTAATATAAAATTGATACTTAATGTTTTGGATTTGAGCCATTATTTGTATATCAATTTAACATGGTGAAAAATAGTTTACAAGAATAATTAAACTTTAAAGAATTAAATTAAATTGTGATTAACTGCATATTTCAATTGCATGCATACTTTTATAAATAAAGAAGTGGTCAAATAAAGGTTTAGAGCCAACCATTTTAACCTTCTATTTTAGTTTTGCACAGAAGAAATAAAAGCCAGTAATTATAAGTCTATATTTGCAAATGAAAAACGAAAAAAACTCTTTAAACAAATTATTTGGTATTAATAAATTATGTGTATTTGAAGTCCTTTGACTTCGCGGCATGTTTGCACTTCTGTGTATGGAAATGGTACCTCATGTTGAAATGCTTAGCAAAGTTCATAAATATTGCTATTGTTTGTCTTGAAACTGTTATAAGACTTATGCATAATCTCACAAAAAAGCCATAATTATTTGGTAAAATTTTCTTTTTTTATATATATTTTTAACAGCAATCAGAACCTTACGTCCTATGAGCTGTTAGGCTGAAACTTCTCCTTATTTCGTATTTTTAGATGGTAACCCAATGGTTAATCCATCCATATTTAATGATTTTTTTTATTAGAATTCATATAATAGGGCTGACTTCTTATTGGTGCAGCAATGCCGGGCAAGGGCTATATTCTTGGGAACATATTGCTATCTATATTTCCAAGTAAAAATCGTTGTCACTGCTGCCTGGTAGGTAGTCCCGTCGCTCTTAACCGCTTACCTACGGGCGACCCCATTTGGTAATATAACGAAAAATTTGGAATGTGAAAAAAATATATATGGACTGATTCTGCTAATTCTGTTATGTAGAACTTTACATACAAAATCATTTTAATATATATATATATATATATATATATATATATATATATATATATATAGTCAAAAGCCAAGTGGATGCTCTGCTATCAAGCGTTTTTTTCAGGTTGTCAGATAGAAATCCTAACCTAGAAACCGCACAAATGTCAAGAAACGATCTTAGATAACAGGGTCTTTCTGACCCAGCTTCATAACATAGAAGTGACGTTGGTGTTTATGTGTAAAACGCCTAAATGTACAGCAAATGAAATTTTGACAGTTTTTAGTATAATTCAGTAGCATAATGTATGCAAGTTAAAGCATAACATGGCCTTGTCATAACATTGGTCTGTTCTGACAAGGCCTGATGGTTACATTTGGTTGTGAAACAGTAAGATATCTAGTACTATTTTGTCCAGTTTTGTATTCTACTAATTGAAAATGATTATCCCTCGAACTTTCAATCTTTCCGCTGAAAGGATGAAAAAGTAAGAACCAAAATTCCATAGATGCCTGTTCCAAACCAGATTTCCTCAAACATCTGTAAAATATCTTCTATGTCAATGAATATTCGATACGAGGTGATAAATATCGATCATGTAACGGCATGTATTGTCATTGTATTTTTCCCATGTTGACATAAAGAATATAATAGATTTACTTTACCATATTCCTGGTAATTGATAACAGTATAGTAAATGTAACAGGCTAATTCAATACACTTGCATTCGTTTGACGCTAATTGTTATTTAATGTGCATGAATCACAAGAGTAACGTTTTTTCTCAATATCACACATGTGTATGTTTTGTTTTTATAAATATTGTTTTCTTAGCATTATTTCTATGCACATTGTTTGCAGAAACAGTACTCACTTTTCTAAAACGCAATTTACGTCTATGTGGTGTGATGGTGGCCATAAAGCATTTTTCTTATGATATTTTTTCTGGAAGATTTAATTCGTGAACTTGAAACTTGTGTTTCGAAATTTTTGGGTATAATTATGTCTAAATGTATACATATATGCTTGATAGTTTTTTAAATATTTATAATTACTTATTTTCACCATAGGTTCCCAAACTTTTTTATGTCGTAGACCCCTGGAGTAAATGTTCTGTTATCAACATTTGGCGATAAATTTGTAAGGTTTAATCTTACTCTGGGTAATGAGGTCCAGCCCCTGTCTCTTTCGTGTTTTTTTTTTAATTTTATTTCACATAAATATATATTTACAATTTATATTACAATTTTTATATTGCAATTTATATTACAATATTTTATATATAAGTGGATATTTTATAACTATTCTTCAAAAAATATTCTTTTTTTTTTTTTTTTTAAATTTCTCTCATTGTGTGTCATTTCCTCAAATCATGATAGAAATCATATATGATTCCAGACTTTTCTAAACGCAATTTACGTCTATGTGGTGTGATGGTGGCCATAAAGCATTTTTCTTATGATATTTTTTCTGGAAGATTTAATTCGTGAACTTGAACTTGTGTTTCGAAATTTTTGGGTATAATTATGTCTAAATGTATACATATATGCTTGATAGTTTTTTAAATATTTATAATTACTTATTTTCACCATAGGTTCCCAAACTTTTTTATGTCGTAGACCCCTGGAGTAAATGTTCTGTTATCAACATTTGGCGATAAATTTGTAAGGTTTAATCTTACTCTGGGTAATGAGGTCCAGCCCCTGTCTCTTTCGTGTTTTTTTTTTAATTTTATTTCACATAAATATATATTTACAATTTATATTACAATTTTTATATTGCAATTTATATTACAATATTTTATATATAAGTGGATATTTTATAACTATTCTTCAAAAAATATTCTTTTTTTTTTTTTTTTAAATTTCTCTCATTGTGTGTCATTTCCTCAAAATCATGATAGAAATCATATATGATTCCAGATAGCAGCCAAATTTTAACATCTTTTTTTTCCTTTGATTTATTTTGTACATATAATTTGATAGGTTTATCGTCGTCTTCAGTTACACTTGTTTTCAGGGTTTTTAGTTTATTTTTCATCCACATTTTAATATTTTGTGTTAAGAGACAGGTAAAATTGCTAAACCTTCATTTTACTAAGTGTTATCATGTCTGTTTTACAATTATGACCGTCTTTTAAACTTTTATATTAAGTATCTAAAAATACTATAATAGTCTCAAAAAGCGCAAAAAACTCGTCAAGAATAAAGATATAAAGCAAATTTTTACTTCCTACATATTTTCTTTTAACGTACTATTTTTTTTATAATGTATAATTCTCTTTTCATTTTTCAGGTCTATTTAGAAGACCTTATCTTATAAATAGTATAATATAAGTAGATTTATATTAACAGTGTGTATTAAAATCTACTATAAACTCCAATTTCCATTTTGTGAACCCCACAATTTTTTTCTTGTTGACGAGTCCTCTCAAATTTTATCCTTTGGGGGCTATGTGGACCACTTGGGAAAAACCTGATTTATACTATATTTATATTTTGGAATTTTTTCATGATATCATTCAGCTAAATTAATTGATTAATTTTAGTACCATCAAAATAATAGATAAATTAAATAAATATTATGTTTAACTAGAAGAAAAATGTCAAAATTTAAAAGTCATAAAAAATATTATAAAGTCCATTGTTACAACAATAAATCCAGCATGTAGTCTAAGGAATTTAATTTATATTTTTTATATTTTTGCATTTAGGTGTAATTTTTTAATTTTAATAAACCTCATCCATTTTGTATTATAAAACTTAATAAAGTTTTGATTGACTAAAAAAAAAAAAAATATATTCTGTTCTATCGATATATGTATCATGAAAAAAATTTATTTATATTTATATACAAAAAACATGTATACCAGTTTAAGTGAATCAAATATCTTATAAAAATTAAAATTGACAACCCAAAGCTTCAAAAACCAAAAAAATTAAAAAAAAAAATTATATGAATTTTATTTTTTCAATTTCACCTATTCGAAGTAACAATCATTATAAATTATTTGAATAATATGCATATGAATAAATTCTATTTTCATTATTTATTTAAAAATAATAAATCAAGACAATCTCTTCTTTTTTGAAAGATAGTTTTTTTTTTATTTTCTTATATTATTATACTTAAAGTACAATCTGTCCAAATAGAAAGACATTGAAACTCCGTTTTGCCACCAGATGGTTCGTGAGAAAGATAAAGCAATTTGTTGTTGTTTTATATTTGAAAAGGAAAAATTTGATCAGGAAAGAAAACCCTACTTATTTTCATATATATATAAAGATAATCTATTTGCAATTATTTAAAACAATTGCAAATATTGATTATTTTTAATACTCGAATTTTTAAGTACGGTTGCGTGAAGTTCCAGCAATTGCATTAGAGATCTTTCCAACGATGCAAAATTGTCGAATCGGTTTTGTGCGTTCTGGAGTTATTTCGTCAGGAAGGAAAACCCGACTTATTTTTATATATATAGAAGATAATCTATTTGCAATTATTTAAAACACATTATTGATTATTTTTATTACTCGAATTTTTAATTGCGGTGCGTGAAGTTCCAGCAATATGCATTAGGGCACGATGCCATGCGCCACTAATTTTCTTAGCTATAAACCTTGCGGAGCACGAGACCTTTCCAACGAATGCAAAATTGTCAAAATCGGTTCGTGCGTTCTGGAGTTATTTCGTCAGGAAGGAAAACCCGACTTATTTTTATTTTTATATATATAGAAGATAATCTATTTGAATTTATTTAAAACAGTTATTGATTATTTTTATTACTCGAATTTTTAATTACGGTGCATGAAGTTCCAGCAATTGCATTAGGGCACGATGCCATGCGCCACTAATTTTCTTAGCTATAAACCTTGCGGAGCCCGAGACCTTTCCAACGAATGCAAAATTGTCGAAATCGGTTCGTGCGTTCTGGAGTTATTTCGTCAGAAGGAAAACCCGACTTATTTTTATATATATAGAAGATAATCTATTTGAAATTATTTAAAACAGTTATTGATTATTTTTATTACTTGAATTTTTAATTACGGTGCATGAAGTTCAGCAATTTGCATTAGGGCACGATGCCATGCGCCACTAATTTTCTAGCTATAAACCTTGCGGAGCGAGACCTTTCCAACGAATGCAAAATTGTCGAAATCGGTTTGTGCGTTCTGGAGTTATTTCGTCAGGAAGGAAAACCCGACTTATTTTTATATATATAGAAGATAATCTATTTGCAATTATTTAAAACAATTATTGATTATTTTTATTACTCGAATTTTTAATTGCGGTGCGTGAAGTTCCAGCAATATGCATTAGGGCACGATGCCATGCGCCACTAATTTTCTTAGCTATAAACCTTGCGGAGCACGAGACCTTTCCAACGAATGCAAAATTGTCAAAATCGGTTCGTGCGTTCTGGAGTTATTTCGTCAGGAAGGAAAACCCGACTTATTTTTATTTTTATATATATAGAAGATAATCTATTTGAAATTATTTAAAACAGTTATTGATTATTTTTATTACTCGAATTTTTAATTACGGTGCATGAAGTTCCAGCAATTTGCATTAGGGCACGATGCCATGCGCCACTAATTTTCTTAGCTATAAACCTTGCGGAGCCCGAGACCTTTCCAACGAATGCAAAATTGTCGAAATCGGTTCGTGCGTTCTGGAGTTATTTCGTCAGGAAGGAAAACCCGACTTATTTTTATATATATAGAAGATAATCTATTTGAAATTATTTAAAACAGTTATTGATTATTTTTATTACTTGAATTTTTAATTACGGTGCATGAAGTTCCAGCAATTTGCATTAGGGCACGATGCCATGCGCCACTAATTTTCTTAGCTATAAACCTTGCGGAGCCCGAGACCTTTCCAACGAATGCAAAATTGTCGAAATCGGTTCGTGCGTTCTGGAGTTATTTCGTCAGGAAGGAAAACCCGACTTATTTTTATATATATAGAAGATAATCTATTTGAAATTATTTAAAACAGTTATTGATTATTTTTATTACTCGAATTTTTAATTACGGTGCATGAAGTTCCAGCAATTTGCATTAGGGCACGATGCCATGCGCCACTAATTTTCTTAGCTATAAACCTTGCGGAGCCCGAGACCTTTCCAACGAATGCAAAATTGTCGAAATCGGTTCGTGCGTTCTGGAGTTATTTCGTCAGGAAGAAAAACCCGACTTATTTTTATATATATAGAAGATAGTTAAAGAATATTAGTGAAATTTGCGGATTAGAAATATAAAATGACTAATAGCATTTATTGTTTTTCTAGTATTATTTATATTATTCAGAAATTTTATTTTTTTACTTATTAATTTTATTATTATTATTATTTGCTTTTATTTTATATTAAATCAACATACTACGGATATCATTTTATTGAAAATTCTATCCTTTATTTTGTGCTCTTTTTATTAAATTTATATAATTGTTCATTACTATTACTAGATGCTAATTATTTAGCAGTTGTAACAAATATAGTAATTAAAAAAATATAACAAAAATTTGATTTTGAGTCTATAGCAAAATTTTCAGCCATCTTTGGGATACTTTTATCGATATGTACTAAATATTTTTAACCTCAGCTGTTTGCCGTTTTTCGATATTTATATTTATTTTGTCGTTGTCTAATCTGTAACGGTTTCCAATTTTAAGCAATGACAACCCTAACATCTCAAATATTATGTAATAGCATTGCATTTCACATGGAATTATTGTATCAAATCGTGTTGATCGGTCAATGAGATTCTTTCGCGTTGCAAAAATTGTTTCTCGTATTATTTGCGAGTTTTTTTTATTATGAAGGAGCCATATTTTCGAATTTTGTACCAAGTGTACATACTTATAAGTACTTTTATATTCTGTTTGCGACTTTTACGATTTTTGTGTTAAAATTCTATGCAATGGCGTCCCATATCACGTGGAATCAATGTATTAAAATCGTGTTGATAGGTCGACGAGTTCTTTCGTTTTGCAAAAGTAGTTGTATTATTTGAGTTTTTTTTTTTGTTATAGTTTGTGAATTATAAACATTTTTATAAGGGATATCACATTCGGTTTGTGAATTTTAAGTAAATGGTAACATTCCAATAAGAAAAAGGTAAGCATATTTTATTTATCAGTTTTGCATCATATCAAAATCTTGTGTATGGTTTGCTACATGCGGATTCACATATTTCATAGATGTGTATTTCATTTTAGTAAAAGTATGTATTTTACTCTTATTAACTTCCCGTAGGGTAAGTTAAAGTAATCGCAAAAAAAAGAAAATGAAAATTTGTATATATTTTCACGTTTTAAAATCTTCTGAACATTTTTGCATTCCTTACAAAAAATGGATGTATTCGTGTGTGTGTATGTGTGTGTGTGCGTTGTGTGGATACAAATTTTGTCGACGATTTCGGAAAACTGAATCAACCAAGTTGAATAATTTAACTAGTGGGGTGCATGGCATCGTGCCTTAAGGCAAATAGCTGGAACTTCCCGTACCGTAATTATCGTAAAAATCGTAAAAATCGAGGAATGAAAATAATCAATAATTGTATTTGAATATTTTAAAATGGATTATTTATTATAAATACACACTGTAAATTTATAAGTACTTATTATATTGGGCGACGAGCGTATTCTACAAATAACTTATGTGTATGTTTACAAAAAAAATTATTCAATTTTTTTTTTAATTTGAATTTTTTGATAACGGAAATTTTTTCAAAATTTTGAAGATTTTTTAAAAGTTCGAAATTTTTTGGATTTTTTAAAAAAAATCGCTTTTTTTAAATTTTTTGAATTCGCGCTCCGTTCTCTTAAAAACTGTGTTTCGTTTTTCGCACTTTTTGACCCTATTTTCGGGACGACTGGACCTGGACCTGCCAAAAACTAATCAGCACGTCTCCTTATCAATAGTAATCAAATGTTTTTTAAATTAATCAAATCGGTTAATTAATACAAAAAATTGTATCCGCACACACGCACGCAAACACGCGCGCGCACGCACACACACATACACATACATCCATTTTTTCTAAGGTTAGTCAAAATGTTCAGAAACCTGCGAAACGTAAAGATACTGATATAAATATTTTAATTTACGATTTTTTTTTGATTACTATAACTTACCCTACGGGAAGTTAAAAAGGAAAATTATAGACAAAATGAGTTATATATATATATATATATATATATATATATATATATATATATCTTTGTTTCTGTTTTTATAGCCGGTCACCTTGAGAAGTCTTTGATGCACGTTTAAATTTTTTTCCGCTTAGCTCAAATCTTATTAATACCTGATATGACAAAAAGGTGAACAATATAATGTACATTACTAATATCGTTTATATATAAAATTGTTCTCCAAAAGGCAACGAATAGATTTTAGACATTCCAGAGAATAGAACAATAGTCATATATATATTTACTGAAAATATTACGCCTTAATTTAAATATCACGTTATCATAACATTTTTGTGGACTCTTGTTATTTTACATTGTGCAGAGTACATTGACATGTCACGCGTCTATGAATTTAGATTTTACCTACGTAACTACTTTTATTAATATTTTTATATATTATTATTTGATATCATCAGACTGGAGATATTTCTCACAATTAGGCATGATTTCTTCATTTTGTATAAAAGTAATTTGATAATAAGGTTAATTATTTTGCCGTAGAGGAATTTTTTTGACAATGTCACATAAAATGTTTGCTAAATCGTTCGTCGATTTTGTTATGTAACACTAGTGATCCTTCACGATTTGGCAATGGTAGAAGAACATTTTTTGTGCTTGATGATCTATCTACACAAGACGTTAAATAATTTGTTCATTATGCACGAAAAAAAGAAATCTAAAATTTTGCTCAGTGATGCAGCCTTTTACAGTATAGTAGTGATTTTCTTTTTTACAAATTGTAAAAAAGGAAAAACATCATAAAGTAGATGTCTACTTCTTATTACTTATTGGAATTCAAATAGCTCATTGTGATTCTTATTTTTGAATGTTTAGTGAATTTGATATAAGAACAACATGTTGGTAAGACTTGGTCTAGTTTCAAGATGAAACTAGGGGGCCGATTCTGCTGCACAATAAACCAATGTTATGGCAAGGCCGTGTTACGCTTCAACTTGCATACATTATGCTACTGAATCATAGTGAATTCTGTCAAAATGTCATGTATTTGCTGTGCATTCAGACGTGTTACACAAACTGCAACGTAACTTGCATGTTATGAAGCTGGGTAAAATAGACCCTGTTATCTAAGATAGTTTCTTTGACATTTGTGCGGTTTCTATGTTAGGTTTTCTATCTGACAACCAGAGAAAAACGCCTGACTGGACAGCAACGACATGTGTTTTTGTCAATATTCAGAACGATTTAGTATGGATTTTTTCAATATTTAGAACGATTTGGTCTCGCGGCAGAATCGGTCCATTGATCTATCAATCATTGGTTCCGGATTAGATATTTACTTTGGCCAACTTTTTATCAAACCGAATTGATATCTGATTTGTGTTTATGTAGTATTTCGGGCGCATTTTTACAATTTATATTTTTTTGGTATTAGATCTAAAATTCAGTAAAATAAATTTACCAGTAAATGGTAAACCAATACTGTTGCCTAAAAAAAAAAACACTAGGTTATATGGAACTATATTTTAACTCATAGAACGCATATAAACATTTCTGATTTCACAATAAGTTATTTTGAGGTTCTAATAACACTTACGATTACGACCCGTTTAATAATATTTTGTGTATAAATAAAACTACAGAATATAAATAAATAATAATTATCTAAGACATCCTATTAAATTATTTAATTGAACAAAATCTGTCAAAACCATTTGACATTTGACGTATGAGCATCCGGCTATTGTTTCATTTTAAATTGCGTTCTTACAACAAATTTTAAATAAAAAATGTAAAGCTTCTATGCGGTTTGTAAATAATCTCACCTTTCCCACAACATCTGGATTAGCACGAATTTTTCAAGACTAAGGCCAAATCCGTACAGTCATATTCGACTTTTAGCATACCTAGCATAATGTCGAGCTTGATTTTTAATAAAAAATATTTCTAGAAAATCTTAAAACAAATGCTACGAAAACTACAAAAACTCAAATTTTTTATAGTAAGTACTAAATTTAATATAGTTTTGGGGTGTTTCTATGGTACTCTGGCTGGCTTTATAATCACGGAGACCCGGTTTCAAATTTGGACTATCTTATATTGTGCTGTAGTGTGATATTTATTTCTGCTTGAAAATATAGGTTCATCAAAAATCGGCCATTCCGGTCATTGCTGCATTTAGTTAATTTGTTAAATAATCAGTAGAAAATGTAGAACTACTAGGTTGCTTTCTTATTACAAATATATCTAATAGATGAGTCAACCTGCGGTCAACCATTGGGTTGCTTTTAAAAAAGACAGAAAATAGAGAAGTTATAGCACACAGTTAAACTTAGATCTTATAAGCTCCCTTAAGTTGAAAATTATAATTAGGAAATATAGATAACGCATGAACAATAATTAATAATAATATTGTATGGTTAAATTAAATGTATGAGCTTGCAGATTATAAAATGTGAAAATTTAAAAAATACGTAAAACTATTTACTGCAGAAATGTACAAAACTAACTCATTTTTTTTCAGCATGTTCTTTAAAAAATATAAAACTCAATCACGCTTTAATTTCATAAAATAATATAAACGATAAAGAATAACTATTAAATAAATATGAAATATAAATAATTGTGTTGATAAATTTAAATATATTGAATAAGCTATCAATAAGCATAACATATTTTTTTATGAAGCAGTTTTTTATTTCGAAATTTAAAGAACAATAATCCATCAGGATTCTTCGTCCATCATAAAAACATTTGCCCTAGAAGTCTGTATCTAGTTCTAGATAAACAACATTATATTAATATCTTCAAACCGGTTATGTTACTAATCTATAAAACAGTATATCAAATAAAAAAAAATCTATTTATTATATTTTGTGCATTCTGTAAACATAGGTCTAGTGTTTGAATTCATAAGGTATGCGATCATACTAGTTTTGCATGACATCACTGCGATGAAAACAGAGGTAGTCAACCTATTACAATCTGGGGAATAAATAAAATCTTGTTTATATACTTTTTAAGATATTGATGTATTTGATATTAAATATAGGTGATAATGAATTCACTCATAATAGTTTGAACAGTGATAAAATCTAAGAAAAACTTTATCGGTAAAGAATTTAACGGTAAAGTGGATATAGTAGATACTTGTACTTGAAATATTTCTGAAATTACGATTCTAATATTTCAGAAAATATTGTTTTTATTTAAGTCATAAATAAAAGATAGAATAACAGTACAAATAAAAAACAGTTCCATTTTCATTAATGATAAAATTGCAAAAAAGTTCTTTGGGTGAGATCTAAGCTCATTATGAAACTAAAATATCTTCAAAGTTGGGGTTATTTATTAAATAATATTATTTAATAACATTGCATTTTTAATATGAAGTTTAATATTTGGAATAATGATATTGTATCAAAAATATTTCGAGAAACGATGTAAACAATTTGGCATACATTAATCCATAAGACTTAAACAATGGAATAATATTATTAAGTCTTTGTTATTATATTCGTATTTTGATTTTGTTATTTTAAAAAATTGTTATTGTAATTTAATTTATTTGGCTCTCTCTTTCGTGGATAAGTGGTTAGAATTGTGGGCTTTCAATCAGGCACCTCAGGTTCAAAAGCCTGGGGGATGATGTCACAATCATCAATAGTGTTGCGATGTCAACGTCATCTACAAAATATTTTTTTACATTTAATACGAAAATCAATTGTATTTACAATTTAATTATATTATTATTTTTGAAAAAAAGGTTGCACTTCCCTATTTAATCTATATTCATGCCATTTCAGAATCTATGCATGACACTAGACTACTGAAGCATAGTTTATATTTCTTTTGAATGAGAATACTGTAATTTTTAATAAGTAAGTTGTACTTCTTTCTTATAACGTTTTTAACAAATTTATATATATATATATATATATATATATATATAATATATAATTTGGCTGGTGTATATATCTAATTATAAATGGTATCAAGTATTTACTTTGTAATTAAAAGAAACAATATTTAATTAAATATCAATATGTATTTTGCTGTTGGCATTGTCTTCAAGTGTAAACAGACAATGAAATTGCGTCAAAACAAACAGGGCCCAATAAATATGTTAATACATTAATCACTAAAGAAAGTGATAATATTGCACAGGTTGAATTTTATCTAGTGCAAATATTTATTTTTTTATTTGATTTTTCAGTTGTCACACTGCAAATGAGTCAAATTTGTACTCGCATAACTTGTTAAAATAACACTGGACGGCACAAAATCCAAAATAATCTATTGTACCGGCTGTAAACTTGATTTCATTGTGTATGTTATGCAATTAGTTTGATAAAAATTTGTCATTGAAGGACATACATTTATAACAATAATTTATTTTTGATCATTTTATAAAGAATGGTGACGTTCAAAACTATTTTCAAAATGCATAGCTGATTGATTTTAACATGTTTTACAATAAAATGTTGTTCGCCGCCTTTCTCCTGGTGCTTTTCTGCCAGAACAGACAATGCAATCCCTTTTTCTTTCTCTCGCATTTAGAATATGCCACTGATTAGTCAGTATATTTGTTCATTTTTTTGCTGCCATAATGGTTTGTTTTTTCTATTATATTGTCTAATAATTCATTTGTAAAATATAACGTAAAATAATCTATTGGATGTCTTATATTGCTTGGTATTTGTAGTCGGGGTGTTCGTTGATGTCCAACTCGATTATTGAAGGAGAATCGGCACATTCGTCTAATTTATTTCCGCTCTTCATTTATTTTGTCGAACTTCTTCTTCTTTTTGTTGGTTGGATAATATCATTATCACATTCATCACTATCTTCGGTGCGAATAGTAATTTCGTAAAATTTGTCAATATGAATGTCTATTTGAAACTCATCTTCACTACTGCTTAATTCACAAAATTTACCAGTCGTTTTGCCATATTTGAAAGCGCTCAGACTGAGTCATTGTTTATAAAATAGCCTGTGCCTCACAGAGTATGTTTGTCCACTCAGGTGGACAGCCGTATCCAAAGAGTTAACTAAAGCAACTGAAAATTTATTTATTTTTTATGTGAATAAGTGAGTTAATGCCTCAAAACTCTAAATTATAAACTGGTACTTGGTGTGAGAACACCTTTATTTTTTTTACGTTTTTTTTACTTTGAGTACAGTTAATTTTTATATATTTAACTTCACAAACTTCTGCTTTCTTTTACCGTGGATCAGATCTATCAGATTTCAACCAGTGGTACTAGGTTTGATACCCGTCTCTGGTTGCCTGATGTCTAGCAGTAGTGACAATGGTGACTTGGAAACATTTATGGAAACATGTTTCCAGGTATTGCTGCATCAAATAAAAAAAATATTGGAATTGGGAATATCTATAAAACCGACTAGTCATTTAAGTAAAATCATTACAATAGCTTATAGGACTCTCAAGTTCTGATTGCTGTTCAAATAATAGTAATAACAAAAAAATCGCATGTTTTTCATTTTATAAATTGTCAAAAGATAGAAGGGGAATATGACGTCACTGCGTGAACGAGCGTTACCGACAATCGTGGAGCACTCCCGTTTGATTAAATGTCATATGCATTGACCTTATAATGCATAAACCAATTTTAACTTTAAGGTTGATTCGATTATATGTACAGGCTCTGTGGAAAGAAAGTATTGAAACATCTTTGTTGATAATTTTATGCTTTACAATTTTGTCTGGGGTAATTTTGCGATAAAACTGACCATTTAGCTGAAAATCGTGAAAAATTATTTTTTGACTTTTTTAAAATTTCTATTATAATTGTATTTTAAACAATTTTACCAAGTTCCAGCCCATTATGAATTTTTCAATGCGTAAATTGACCAGACTATTACATGTAGGATTGATAGGTTGTGTATGTGTATGTGATATATCTTAGAATAAATGTAATTACTTATCACATATTGATAAAGTTACCGAGAAGAATATAAAAACATCTCACAGATACATATTAACGCAATCTCACAAAAGCATAATTCTTCCTGAATCCCATATATAATGTTATTAAATTTTGATTCGAAAAACTTTTGCTCGAACAAGGCGCCTCTGATTTATATTACCATCATTGCGCAGGAAAGTTCAGGCGTAAATTTATTTTATCCATTGGATTTCTTACTTATTCCATACATAATATCACGATTTAAATTGTTTGGATGTTACAGAGAAAGTTAATTATAGGTAAACTGTGTCTTTTGAAATATATTCGCAATTTAATTTTAAATTGTTTGTATGTTTCCGTTTCGCTTTTTGTAAATATATGCATTTATATGAATTATTATGTGTAACGATATAATGATAACTATAAATGTTATGGTATAAGCTAAATACATATCACATTGCATTATATAAGTATTTTAAATTTTGTATATCCAAATGTTATGTTTGCCGTCGTAAAATACCATCCAAATCAGTTACATAAAATATACTAATTTAAAGTATGTGTTTCTTTGTAATAGTCATATGTTAAATAACTATAAAGCTTTTTTTTGAAAAAAATGACACCTTTCAAAGATTCTAGTGAAACAATTTGCTTATGGAAATAAAAAAATCTTTGCTGTAATCATAAATTAAATAGTTAGAGCCACCAACGATAGAATAAAAAACAAGTGATACTTTTAGCCCTTTTCCCCATATTAACATAATTTATAATACATTACTAATAATTTGTTTTGGTACAAATCAAACTCGAGGTTAAAGCTGATTGGTTTTAATATTTAATTATTTAAAATGTTCATGTAAATTAGACTATTTTATGAAATATTTAATAACTGTTTTGTTAGTTTTTCACAAATGGCTATCAGATGGCAACCCAATAAATGTTCTATCTAGTTATGGATATATATTTATATATAACAATTTATAATTTTTGAAGTAACTTGAATTGAAATGGTATTTCAACTCATATCCTCTCAAAACGACTCTTTTTTCTTGGCAATATTTTTGATCTATATTTTCATATGAATATTAATGTCACTACTGCTTGTTATCAGGTTGAGAGTTACGCAGGATTTGAATTCGAAACATTGTGGTAGCAATATCGAGGATATAGTATCGTACTTAAATATATAAAAATAAAATAATACTAGTGGTGTATGGCATTGTGCCTTAAGGCAAATTGCTGGAACTTCCCGTACCACAGTGAAATATTCGAAGAATAAAATTTAAAATTTTTTTTTTTTTTTTTGAAAATTAAAAACAAATCTTTTCCCGAAGCAATCGTTTCGTCAACATAAGCAAACGTTTTCGTCAACCCAAAAGCAATCGGATGCTTAGTTCTCTTAAAAACTGCCATTTTTTGCATATTTAGCTTCGTATGTCCGAAACGGCTATAACTGCCTTTGCCAATATCAAATCACCACTTTTCCCTATCATTACGAAATGATTATTTTCTCTATCATTCAAATAGGATGCTCTGTTCTCTCAAAAACATGATTTATATTTTCTGCACTCTTTGCTCCGTATCTCCGAAACGGCTGGACCTGCCTTTGCCCAAAACTAATCAGCACATCTCCCTATTAATAGAAATCGAATGTTTTTTTAACCTCGGCTCATCCGTGCGCCCGTAAAATTGTATCCATACATACACACACACATCCATTTTTTCTAAGGTATGCCAAAATACTCAGAAACGTTTGAAATGTAAAGATATATAAAAATTTTCATTTTCGACTTTTTTGCAATTTGTGTGTATATAAATGTTTGTTTCGTAATTACTTTATAAAGTAGGATTAACTAATAGTTTTTAATTGATAGATACCTACATACATTTTCATTTTTTTATTAATCTGAAACAGTTCATACGAAAAGCTAATACTTCGAAAATACAAAATTGCCTATAGTGTAGAAATGCATTATTATTTTCTGGGCTCTGCAACACGTTTATATCTAATCATTTTATATGTATTTCTGCTTTTGTTTTACTAGATAACTGATATATTTTTGGTTCAAAACGACTTATTTTATCATAATATATCTAGTGAAAATTACATACATCATGTGCTTCATGTCAATTGAGCTTATCCTTATAAGGGAAAATCCATTTCAAAATTTATATTTGTCTAATCATGATCCACATAGAATGCGTATGAATAATATATTTTCTACGACCTAGATATTTTTGCAAATCAAATAAATGATGATGACTTTGTAGTAGTTAATTTTTATTTTGCCGTTATTCTTAAGTAGTCAAGAAAGTGTCGGCAAAAGGTAATTTGTTGAGACCCACATTTGGATAATGGTCGCGAAATGACTCGCTCCATGCTATATAGTTTAGATGATTCTGGGTAATTATATATATATATATATATATATATATATAAAGTTTTGTATGGAAATAGCGTAAAAAAATTTCAAATTTTTAAAAATGTTTTTAGATATAATTTAGCGAACAAATGAATGAGTTTTAATCAAAATTTGTCGCTAAGTTATACCTAAAATTTTTTTTTTTAATTTTCAAAATCTTTTCCATACAAAGTTTGATTGAATTGCGCACTATCTAAATGTTAATATTAAGAGCTAAAACTTTCAGAGAATTGTTTTTTATCAATTTGGAACCATTCGAGCCCTTGGGGGCAAGGAAATTCGAAAATGTCCATATTAAGGACATTTGAAAGGTATATATATATATATATATATATATATATATATATATATATAAAATTACAATCTGTCTAAATAGAAAGACTTTGAGTAATTAGTTTGACAAATAACATAAAATTTTAAAAGAAAAACCCAGTGGTTCACCTTTTATTAATGTACTAAATTTAATCTTAAAAAATCTTCAAAAAATGTCTTTTGGCAGTCGAAAATTATCATTAGACATACGTATTACCAAATTTTACATACATTTAGTACACAGATTTATAATCTTCATGGTTTACTTACATAGATCAAACAAAATTCTCGTAATTTTTGACACCATAAATCAACCGACTTTAATGGGTTTCAAAGTTTTCAAAAAAGTATTTAATTAAAAAAAAATATATAAAAAAATAAAATGTTAAAATGTTTAGAAAAAAACAAAATTTTCAAAAAATCTGTTTTCGAAGTTTTAAATTACGGTACTGGATGTTCTAGCAATTTGCTTTTGAGCATGATGCTTTGCACCACTAGTTTATATCATGTTTTTATGTGTCAATTCAATTCTGTAATAAAGTATTATGTACTAATTGAACAGGTTATATGAATTGATATAATTTTAAATACATTTTAATTAACACTGTCATTAATTAAAATTTCCATCTTTGCATATATATATATATATATATATATATATATATATATGTGTGTGTGTACGTATGCAGGTGTATATATTGTTTATGCTATCAATAATTAAATGTAAAATCTCGCGCAAAATATTATAGTTTTTAATTACGCAATATTTAGTTTAAAATTTTCAGCACGAATTTCCGCGAATTTTATGTTCAAAACTGTGACATTTATAGTAAATATTTAAAATTGTTATTAATATTTTAGTAAATGCTTGTTTTGCACCGTTATTGTTTTTAAATATAAATATTTAAAATAGTATTTGAATACAAATTAAATTTTTTAAAAAATCCCTGAAATTTTTTAATAATTTTAAAGCTCTAAAACTTGATCTCCAAAACCGCTAGACCTGTCTTTCCAAAAATTCAGTCATTTTTTAATTTTGTCGATGCAATTTTGTAAAATGTTTTTTTTTTTTGAATTATTGAAATCGGACGCTTCGTTCTCTCAAAAACTGAATTTGGAAATTTTTACCTCGTATCTTCGAAACGGCTGGACCTGCGTTGTCCTAAAATTAATCAACACGTCTCCTTATTAATAGGAATCAAATGTTTTTTGAATCATCCAAATCGGTTGATTCGTATTCACGAAATCGTCGACAAAAAATTGTATTCACCCACACACACACATACATTCATCGATTTTTTCTATGGTATGATATAATGTTCAGAAACCTTTCAAACGTAAAGATATATACAAATTTTCATTTTCGACTTTTCTGCGATTACTATATCTTAGCCTACGGGAAATTAAAAAATAATCTAATTTTCGAAAAATATGCAATACATGTCTAATTCTAAACTTGAACCCATAGGATTAAAAATACAAATAAATTTTGGAATCTTATTTTATTTCGATAATTCAATGGTATAAAATACAGTTACGGGATCCATGCCGTACGCAGACGACTGCACACGACTGCACACGACTGCACACGACTGCACACGACTGCACACGACTGCATACGACTGCATACTACCGCATTCAAGTCGTCACAAGAACGTACCTGTTATATAATCAATTGTTACCTATATGAGGTATATTGTAAAATTAAATAAATAAAGATTTATTTTTATAACCAAGTATATAATTATACTATACTTAAAACTGTACTTCAAGTTTAGCACAAACTGAATTAAAAAGTATTTGAAAAAGCTGATCAAAAAGTGTTACTCTTTAAAATTAGTTAAATTGTTATTTTGGAACCAATATCTTACAAGCATAATATAATATAGCAAACATGTATTAAACTAATTTATCTTGTGCAATAGCTTTTAGTTGGTTTTAGATGGTCTTTTAAGTAGAGGATTCAATAAATAGCCAATGTGTAATAATGTTCATTTTTACTATTCAATATTTTACATATTCTATGGAAAAAATAATAAAAACTGAAAGGTCTTTGTATAAATGCAACATATTCAAGCAGATTTTTTTATGTATATCAGAAAATAAGAATACATGAAATGAGATATTAATTTATCAAATACAACTGATTATGATGATGGTCAACAAGATTTTTTTTTTGAAAAAAAAAACAATATTTCATTATTCAATATTTCAGATTATTTATGAAAAAGATTTGACTTGAAAAATTATGTGCAATACATAATTTATCATTATATTTAGTTGGTTTTCGTTGGTCTTTTAAATAAAGAAACCAATAAGAAGTCATTTTATAATAATGTTAAATATTTACATATTTGTTTAATATGATGTTTAATGCTTTACATATTTTATCGAAGAGATTATAAAAGCTAAAAGGTCTTTGTGTAAATGCAACATATTCAAGCAGATTTTTTTTATACATACCAGAAAATAAAAGTGCATGAAATGAGAAATTAATTTATAAAATTCAACTGATTATGATTCTGGTTAACTAGCTTTTCTTTCAAAAAATTCAGTATTTCATTATTTAATATTTTAGATTTTTTATGGAACAGATTAGATATAAAGTAAGTGCAATACCTTTTATTTGGTTTTGGTTATTCTTATAAATAAAAAGACCAATAAAAAGTCATTTTGAAATAATATTCATTTTTACTATTCAATATTTTACATATTTTATGAAAAAGATTATAAAAGCCAAAAGGTCTTTTTGTAAATGCCATTTTATTTGGTTTTGGTTAGTATTTTAAATAAAAACACCAATAAAAAGTCATTTTGAAATAATGTTTATTTTTACTATTTGATATTTTGCATATTTTATGGAAAAGATTATAAAATCCAAAAGGTCTTTTTGTAAATGCCACATAGTCAAGCAGGTTTTTTTATACATACCAGAAAATAAAAATATCAAATGATTTTGATGTTGGTTAACCAAAATTTCTTTTTAAAAAATCCAGTATTTCATTATTTAATACTTCAGATTTTTTCAATATAAAGTACATGTCGACGTGTAGACAAAACGCTAGTTCTGAGTTGGTTTGCATTTTTTTTTGAGCATTTAGCCACCTACTACATCTTTATTTATTTACATTCTAATAATTGCAAAATTTTGTTCCTCCATTTACTGATGAATAATTACTTGAAATAAAACATGAGATTTAAGATTCAATTTATTTCTCAAATACAACTTATTAATGCGTTGGGTAACTTTCTGTACATTATATATTTCTTGATTCTGTAAATAATGGTACATTAAAAAAATATTGTAATATTTTTTACCTTTGGCATCATTTAAGATATAAGGTTAAATCAAGCTACAATAAAAAACACGGTTTATTTTATGTGAAACTCATTTATTTTCAGAATTTGGCACTACTATCATGGGTAGCTCATTGTACTCCATTGCGGTACAATTCCTACCTAATACCTTTATAGTAGATATTTTAATGAAAATGTCTGAATTACAAAATACATATTTGAATTGCAATTTATATTGGTTCTTTTCTTAATGGAATTAACAAAATTATTTGAAAATATTTCGTTTATCGTTTATCGACTAGAAATGATTAAACATCTGTTCCATTAAAAAAAATTGAATGAAAATATTTTGCCTATGGGAAAAAGCAATGTTTGAGTAATTCTCTTTTCTAATTAGTCATGTAATAATTAGGAATTTTTTATCACTTACGTCAAATGTTAAAATCATGATGCAAATTTTTAGAAAACAAAACGTCGGATATCATTCTTATTGTTACATACATTTGCATCATAATTTCGAGTGATTGACATCTTAAAGTTCTAATAATATCTACTACAGTTATTCAGTTAGCTTTTTTATATAAAAATTATTCAATCACATTAATTACATTTTATAATTCCTAAAATTAAGGGGCATTTTTTAGTTTCTTTTCATGTTTATACTTATTACTAAATTACATTAGAAAAATTTTAATTCTAGATTTTTACAAAACTCGCTTAATATTTTACTTTCATGTTTTCCAATTTAGTGAAAGTACGTAGATTTACTGAAAACCTCAATAAAGAATACGCATAAGTTAGGCAGCAAAGTAATAGTACAACTTATATAAATGTTGAAAAAAAATTGTTAATGAAATGGATTGGCTTATAGGATTTATGAATTTAAATCCTATGAGAAAAAAAAAATAAAAAAAATGAAAAAAATATTTCTAAAACAGCACAGTTTGATGGCAACCCAAACGGTTGCCCTACCTATGTAATAAACTTATAATAATTCCTGTTATACTGGTGAACATTATTTAAAATAATAAAATTTCAAGTCTTCTGTTTCATGAAATTAGAATAATAAAATAGGTTAATGCATTAAAATATTTTTTTTTATATAATTTCTTATGCGTATTCTATAGTGTGGACTTTCATAAGCATTTTATATTCTGTTGGCGATACGACATTTTTTCATAAAATTTCATATAGGATAATATTACACGTGGTTCTTATTTTCCGCACATTAGAGAAATTAGTTACTTTCACATAAAATTATCAATAATGTGTAATCACTTTTATTTTTTTATATTGTCTAAATTAAATTGCCAAAAATTTGCCGTTGTGAAGAAACTAACATTTCGTGATTCAACTTATTATTTTATGAGAAAGATCTTAAATCTGCCTAATGCACGGATAATATTTTATAAATCATCATACTAATCTGTTAAGAATTATGTAAGCAGTGAGAATTGACAAGTAAGATGCATAAGTAAGAAATGCACCGGCACTTTCCATAGAATCTTCTTCGGAGGATCGTCTGGATGAGGTTTCTTCAACTGTTGCTCTTTCTGCCTCGCGAGAATCCATCTCCTCGTCTTCTTCCTGATCTTCATGGACAAAGTAACCTTCGGCACGGCTGTTGCGGGCCAATTTCTGGTTGGTTATCTTGAGTCTCTTAATCTGGTTTTCCAATTCTGATAAGTTTTCTGCAAATGAGAAAATAGATAACGTATTGGTATATTAAAAATAGTTAATTTTACATTACCGGAAGAAAATTTTGAAGGGCATAACATCAAGTATACGAGAAAAAAGCGTTTGAAGTTTTGCGAAGGAACAAAACGTGGGAGGAATTTCGAGGTCAGAAAGCTGTATTTCTGAAAATGATTTAAATTTTGGAAAATCCTCTTGTACATATATTATTGAATAATTAATCTTCGAAATTTATAGAATAATTCTATTCTAAAAACTTTTAGACTAGAATGAAGGGGGGAAGTCCCGTAACGCCGGACGGCACCAAGCACCGGACACTCTATTTAACACGTATTATTTAAGCGAGTATAAATCTTTTCATTTCAAAATACAAGTGAAGGGGGCATGGGGGGTACACAGGTACAGGATCACGAGCCAAGTCTCGCCTGACGCACACGGCCACGGCGAGAGCAACCCTTTCTGATTTTAGGCGCAAAATCACGGCGTCACCTAAATATCAATGGAAGTAATTCTAGCATATTTATGCATTTACATTTGAGTGGTATGCAAAGATAAAAGTTGTACTTGATTGTTATCCGTAAAATGCTAGAATATCATTAGATCTTTTAACCAATTTTAGTAGGTGCCATCAAATGAACGAAAATGTTTGTCCTTTAGCACCGGACACTAAGTCGCCCCTTAGTGCGGGACAGTATACATATTGATATTTCTTGTGAGAATTTACGTAATTTATTCCAATAATTTAATTTTATTCTGTATGAGCGCTAACGATCACTACATACCCATATTTTTCGTATTTCCTAGTCAAAGAATAAAAAGCTTATGAATGCACCAGCTGAGAGCATCGGTGTAGCCCAGCCAAAAGAGTGGATGAATAGTGACTTTTTTGCAATATCTAAGAATATTCGTCAAAAACACATGAGCAGACATTCCAGAGCGTGGAGATGGCTACATATGTGATCAATGCAGGTTATTTTGAAATGTCCGGTACTAGGTACCACTGTTTAAAATTATATTTTTTGATAGTAAAGTTTGATTGATAGTATTAATTATTTTTGAGCAAAGATTGCGGTTTTGATAATTTACTTTTATTTCTAACTTTATCTAACATAAATCATAATTTATTAAACATTTCGTAAAGTATTTTTTGATTTATTTATAAATAACCTTAGGTGTCCGCCACTTGGGGACTTCCCCCTACTCTTAAACAGTAAATAATTAGATTAAGTTTTTGCGACTATTCTGATTTACGCATTTCTTTCAGTAGTGCGGTAAATTTTTTCACATTACCGAGTGGAGTAAGATATATTAGATATTTTAATTTTTTAATCGTAAATTCTGATATTACCTTTATCGATGATAGAATTATCGTCATAGTTCACTTTGATGAATGTAGTCATCGAAATTTCGTAGACCTTGTTGTTAGATGGCGATCGAATATCTCTGCGCCTACGACCATATCCGATTTGACCGTTGCTGCATTCCACCTGGGATAATAAATTCGATTAAATTGTTAAAAAATTTGATATCCTAAAAACCGATTGATTATAATTATTACAATGAGAATGATTTATCTAAACACTCAGTGGCAGTATTTATATCAGTATAGATAAAAAAATGTGCTTTCAAATTGAATTCTATTTTTCAAATGGAAATAGCTAGTACTGCTGTGCTGTGAAATAGCAGTAGGATATAAAAATAATGTAAATGGCTAAATAGTCAGTGAGGTATATAAAAAATTAAAAAAAAACTGTCGAGTACTTTACATTCTTATCTCTTGATAATATACATATTAGAAAGTAAATTGCCAAAATGTTTGACGAGCACTTTTATCACGGCTTATATACATGCTTACAAAATATTTTCTATATATTGTATGTATTATTATGAATCTGTTATATTATTGAAAATGAAATGAGTTTCACATGCATCGAGTTTTATCACAATATTTCCAATATCCTTTGTACTTACGCCAGTGCATTTGTCCAAACACACGTTGACTGTGCCTCTGAATTGAACGTACGTCGAATCCGGAAATTTGAACGCCCGGAATTTGGCGGATAAGAAATCACCATCTACTGTATTGAAATTCTCGAACAAATATGGATCTACTGAACATCTGAAATAATATATGTTTTTACATATTTACCTTTTATGGGATATAAGTCCTATGAAATAAAGAGCTTTATCAAGGCAAATTCTGGTACACCAGAATATAGAGATAGATTGCCAATTGTCATTTGAAATTTTTTAAATAACATTTTATCAACAGTTCAAATTTAAGATTACTCAAATTATCAATGCAGTATTAAATTTTTTAGTATATGTTTCAGTATTACAGTAACTACAGTTTAAATACACATTTAACTACAATTATTTGTATAATCTTAATTTGTTTTATATTTTTCAATATTATCGAACTTACAGTTCAAATTTAAAAATTAGTTCAATGATTTATGTGTAATCACATTTCCTGATAATTTGCAATTTTATTGTATCTGCAGTTCAAATTTAAATTTTGTTCAAATTATTTCTTTACAATAATATTTCTTGTTATATGTTTTAATATTTCTGTGTAATTATATTTATTGTTACACATTTTAATATTAGCGGTTTAACAGCTCAAATTTCAATATTACTCAAGTACATAATTTATATACAATCATATTTTTATGTTTTTGCAATAACGTATCAACAGCCCAAATTAAAAGATTACTTAAATTATTTACGCAGAATTATATTAGTTATATATTTAAAATTGTATTACTCGTTTCGTTTTTTTGATATTACAAGTACCGTACATTGTCGTAAATTTTGAAAATTTTACTCAATGTATTAATATAGTAAAATCATTCTTGCTATATAAGAATGTTGTATACATTATTATATAAAATAAATCAAATGTTTTACAAGAATGCTAATGAAAAGCTACGTATTGGTTGTGCAAACAAAAAATTAATGCAAATTTTCTATATTTAATTTTGCTACAACGATATTTTTGAAAACAAAGAACGCAAATTTTTATTATAATCGACACTTTATGGTTTTTATCGATATTTAATAACAATAATCAGTAAAACCTTAAATCGGTTTTAATCTATATTGCAATTTGAAAAAATGCATTAAAATACTAAAACTGTCCCTTTTCAATAAGTGAACAATATGTATGCATTAAAATACTAAAACTGTCCGTTTTCAATGAGTGAACAATATGTAAAGCTATTTGGTAATATCTATGATATTATCAGTTTTTATAAACCGAAATTAAAAATTAATAATTAATTACAAAATCATCAAAATAATACATGGGTGCTAAATATTTGATGATTTGTACTATTTCTCTATAGTGTAAGACTGTGTATACTTTTACGATTTTTTTGGAAAATTATCATAATCACCACAATTTAGTACTATTTAAAAAATTTACATTAATTATTGAATTATCAATTAACGTCCAGAAGACAGTTGAATTTTCAATGGACAAATAGTTGATTTATATAACATACAACAACTATATTTCATCTTTTAACTTATGTTGATCTAGCAAATTTGCTACTCAATTTTTTTTGACATTTTTTAACATTTTTCTAGATTCGAGCATTTTCAATACAATTATGAATTAAATTATAATTTTTAAACTTACCCGTTAAAGATAATAGTTTCTTCCTGCGATTTGGTATCCGTTACTTGCATGTAAGTGGCTAAAATTCCGTAAACCGGAGCAGATCCGTTGTCCAAAAAGATTTCCATTTGTAGAGGAGTACCTGGACTGACGTTCAATTCTCCGGTCACCAAACGACCAGCCTGCCGAACGCCCACACCGAGGATAGGTTCTGGTGCGTCTTTCACGAAACTGTTTGTAATTTCCAAATCTCTGAAAAAATCATGAGATAAATATAAATAACAAAGAATTGTCTTTTTAGGGCCCTTAATTAGTAGATCTTTAGCCCCTTCTATTAAATTGTATTATATTGAAGAAGTGCTCCAGATGATTAGCTGCAGCACTTCAGCCGAATACATTACTTTTATTTCATATCCTATTCTATTCGACAGTATAAATTGATTTTTTAACGAATTGATTTTATACTTTATATTACTCTATATAACATTCTGCGTTGAAATTGTATCATTTTTGTTTTTACATACATATTTGTATTTGAGTAGTGTATGTTATCATGTTAAATTTGATATTATTAACCATCTTGAGCTTTTAACCATGGCAACTTCCTCGTATGTTTTAAAAGGTTGGGACTAATATCGTCAAAATTAGGTAATTGTGAATTTTCAACCGGATCAACTGAACATTTGAGTCTATTTGAGAAAGATAGGAAAAAAATCGTCGAAAAATTTTACTTCATTGAGTCGATTATTAAGCCGTTTAATTTGATATCTGTCTTACAGAAATAAAATTGTTATTTGTATATAATAACATTAAGTTAATTAAATAAATAACGTGTTCCAGATCTTAACGTGAAGTTGAAACGTGGTGATTTATATACATTTTAAAACTGGACGATAGTAGTGACCTTCACTGTCCTGAAAATTAGAACGAAAAATATGAGGACATTATGAGCTTTCACGTGCAACCTAGAGCTTTGGTAAAATTATGACCGTTTTTCGGTTATTGTAATTAATTTTTATTAATTTTGGTCATTTAAACTTTGGAACCGTAATCCTGAATGACATTTTTAGGACTACAGTAGAAAATAATAACACAATTAACCAGAATTTTCAAGAATCACGACTTGTTGTTGAAATATGAATTTACAATCTTTAAAATCGGTCGACTTTGAGAGAAGACCCTCCTTAAAAAAATTACTAAAATGTGTTGACAACGGTTGGCGCCCTTAATCACGATTGTGACACATTAGAATATTAGATAATTTTATTGCTCAAAAGAAATGAGTGAAAAAATAAAAACCTAACAAGATTTTTGCTAGTGCATTTTACTCACAAAGTAAAAATGATTTAAGCGTAAATGTGCGAGAGCGAAATATTTGAACTGAATGTGAGCGAAATGCGATTGCCTTATTGGTTTATGCTCAAATTTTTAGATTTTTACTTAAAAATTTTCAATAATAAAATTAACAAGTATGTTACAATGTTGTAATGTAATTCCTGAATTTACTGTTATAAAAATGCAACCGGTGGTTGACTATTCTCATTGTGATGAGATTTTATTATATATTTTATCTAATACTGATGTTATATATCATCACCAATTTGCACCAATGCCACCGAAAGCCCGTTTTTAATTATTGTAGATCTATAATATCAAGACAACATCTGATTAAATATTGCTTGATCTCAAGCTGGCCTAGATGGGTTTTGAACACGGGACCGGTCTTAGCTAACCAACGTTTTTGGATCAGTAAAGACATCATTTATGAAATAGAGCCATGATTAGCTCTATATTTTAAATAATGAGGTTATAATCGAATTACATTAAGCTAAGCTGTCTCGTTATATTGCTTCTGGATCATATGTACTGATCAAAAATATATCTACGAGAACACAGTCAATCATTAGAAGAAATTGTTTTGTAATAGTCTATGTATTTTAGATGTTCACTATTTTATGCATAATTATTGAAATATATATCTGTTCAGACAAATGTTGCATTAGCTAAAATATTTTCCCAAATTCCTTAATTCAAATTTATGATCAAATAATTATCAATTTGAAATTAGGGTCAAATATATTTAAATTACGACAGTTATGACAAGTACTTAATTTACCATACCGTACAATGTAAACTAAAACCTGGCGGCTTAAAAATAAAATATCCATTATAAATCAGAGTCAAAAATAGTAATTCAAGTTGCATAAAACCATAAGCATTTCCATATTAATCCCACAAATGTTGGAATGCAGTTTTACTGCATTTCTAGAGATGATTCATGAGTTATTAAAGTAGAAGCGAATCAGTTTTCGAAACTGCGATGCGTTATAAAAATGTTAACTCGCATTTCAATGCAATTGCAGTTGCAGTTTGTAATATCTAGATCACAATGTAAGTAGGCCGAACGAAATTATATTTCCTTTTGCTCTTTTAGTGCGAAGTCTTTGTTCCGAGGTGGAACGCATTGGTGTCAAACCTGATAGTAGTGCGAACTTTCGCGAGAATCGTCTCCACTTTACAGATGGCCCTACTTGTCTAGCCATCTGATAAGTGGGACACGACGTTGATGGTGTCGATAGAACATGCACTTGGGATGGGAATATTTAAATCAGGGATTTATTGGGTTGGTCGGAATTAAACTTCTTTGACTTGCCTAATAAGAGATGAAGAAGTAATTAACTCACAATTTTGTTACTTTGTTATTCGTGTGATAGGGTAGGGTAAAGCGGGGCTAGTTGAGCATAGGGGCAAGTTGAACAATCGAAATATGTCGACCTATACCTATTTGCCGTTCGTTTAGGCATTATATGGCGAGAAAAGATCGAGGTTTGGAAGAAATAAACATCTCGCGATCGCCAGTGGCCGCTAGACAAATGAGTGAGGCTCACGGGCGTTTTGTTTATTTTGGGACCAAAAAGTAGAAAAGTAATTCATCACGAGTTTTCGTCTGATTCAGTCAAATGTTATTTATTTTTAATCAGGTAATTGTTATTCTTCCATATAATTATAGTACATTTAATATGCACAGAGATTCTGGGTATAATTCTCACGGTTTTTTTATAAATTCACTTTTATTTTGAAATTCCGAGTTGGGGTTAGTTGAGCATAGTTGCTAAACTTGTTCTGTCACTGATACAATTACCATTAACTTTTAGAAATTAATTATTATTTTTAAGATTTGAGCTAAGTCTATGAGTAATAATATAAAGAAATAATGATTTCAAACAAAAATACTGAATATAATGGTAAAGTAGTTCCTAAGGTACGATATTGTTTTGTTGATTCTACTTTTCGTTAATTATTCAAAGTTATAAGTTTTGTTTTCTCTGTCAATAAAGACTATAAATATAGAACTGGTTATTAAAAACTTATTTTATTTCATCACTAATTGGCATTGAATCTATGATTTCAATATATTTCCTTAGTGCTCAACTTGCCCCACTTATGGGGTACATTGAGCATACTTGACTTTTTGCATTTAAACAGCTGTAGCTTTTAAATTTTACTTATTACCAAAAAATAGTATTAACACTTTTGTTAAGCGATAAACAACAAATCCATTAAGCCGTATAGCAATTTGAGACTTCTCATTGAGAGATGTATAATCACCTTGATTCTGACCACGTTGCTATAGAAAATGTTTGAAAATTCATAACAAAAGTATTTTATTTCGTTGTCAGTTTTTTTGGTTCTGAGCACTATTGTTTAGTTTACGAAACCTTAATATAAGTTTTAGGTATATATTATTTATTGTTAAGTTAGATTCAACCGTTTTTTTTATATAATCTCTATAAATGTTTACATGTGTTTGGGGTAAAAACGAGCAACGGAATCTTTATTCTGGCATAGGTGTAAACAATAGAAAAAGAGTAAATAAAAAAGTAAATTTAGGTGGAAAACAACTTTAAAAAAGATAAGTTAAATTGTTTTTTCAACTCTGCTGATGAATATTTCTGACAAAATACCAGTTCAAGGTTATTTACATCAGTATTATCTCTGTGTTTATCAATTTTGAACAGTACTACCCAAAAATCCTTAAAAATATACAATAAAAAATCATATAAAATTCCGGAAACGTCGAAAATCAAAAATTATTTCAAAACCAAGTAAAGCCTTAAATTTGTTATTGATTCATACTATTTTAAAGTAGAGTAGAGGGTTTTTTTTTCAGTTTTGAGCACTATTGTTTAGTTCTTGATGCTTGAATATAATTTTCAAGTATACGTTATTTAAAATTATTTTATAAGATGTGTTACTATGTTTAAGTTCGATCCAACAGTTTTTTATATATATCTTCTATAAAAACTTACACGTGTGTAAGGTAAAAAAGACCAACTGAATCTTTACTCTGGTAAAGATGTAAACTATAAAAAATAGTACAAAATCTAAGTTGAAAAAAAGCAATTTTATATGAAACAAATTAAATAAATAGTTATTCCAACTCTGCTGATTAATATTCTGGTGAAGTACCAGATCAAGGTTATATACAGTGTTATCTTTGTAAAAAATGTACCGATGAAATCTATATTTTGCTTTGATTGAAATGTAGCTATTATTTTTTAAATCCTTTTAAAATTAAAAAAAAAACATTGGGAATGTTTGTCTTCTGGCCGTTTACCCCGCCTATGGGGTGAAAAAAAACAGGCGACAAATTTTTGAAAAACACAAAAAAGACATTTCTACAATGGCGAATTACCAGAGTTAGATAGTTGTTTGTTTGATATGTCGTGATATAATTAGTTTAGTTTTCACAATATAATTGCTCGACGTCAAATTGGATCCCACTTTACCCTATATAGATATATAAAAAAACATAATAAAAATGAACAATTTGATTTATCATCAACGTTTTGAAATTGTATAATTAAATAACTCTTATTTCCGCCATTTGAACTTATTGTATTTTTCTATTTTAATATCTAATCGAATTTTTTTATTGGATGCTTAAATTCATTTTTGAAAAGCTCCACTTCAAAAAAATATCGGAGTAAAAACAATTTACGTTTACCACATACTAGTTGTAGTTACATATAGTCTAATTTAGGAATAAAAAATGGATTCAGAGTAAAGGGAGTAAAAATAAAATTAATTTTTTGACAGAATAGTAGGAATTATTCTACGAATATTACAATCTACTGATATATACAATCGATACTATTTATTTTAGTATGGAAAGCTATATCAGTTATCAATTTATGTGAATGAATGAATGAATGAATGAAGTGCCGAAAGATTATTGTTACCCAAAAAATTACTCACATAAATGACACATTTTTGGGAAAATAATTATACAGTGTATTCGAGATTGAAAATTTAATATTTCTTCTTTTTTCTTCTTTTTTTTCTTTTTCTACTTTCTTGATACTACTACTATTTTGATACCACTTTTATCTTAAGGCTTCAAATAATCTAAATCAAATTATTAGTTAATTCAAATATAGAAGGTGATTTATGATGTGGCCCCAAAGTCTAAAAACGTGTCGCCACACCTGTGCATTGAACAATACAATATTAAAAGCACGCAATTGCATATATTTTCTCACGAATTTTCTTGAGATTTTCAGCATCGAAGTCTGTCGAAACGAGATAGCTTACAATACGTCGTTTCTTCGGAAAATGCATTTTATTCCAATTGCATTGTATTACACGCCTTCTTGTTATTGTTACTCGCACGCCTTACTTCACAATTATTTCAATACTAATTTATTATTACATTTGCGTCTCACAAAAGGAAATTATTATATCATGAACATATTTCGCATTTAACAAGCAATTCTGCAATCTGTTATAGTATGACATTTAAAAGAGGTAATACAATATATTTATGATCTATTAAAGTTGCAATAACATTTGTACATAAGTATTATTGCATAATCGCATGATTAATGGCTCATACGTTCCATCAAGTTATCATAAATCAGTGGCAATTGTATATACATAAAAAATGAAATTGCGATGACCGAATCCGACTACCAGTCATTCTGAGAAAAAATTGCCAAATGTCCTTATTTTTAACTTCCCGTAGGGAATCGCAAAGAAACGAAAATTACAACTTTTATATATCTGAAAGTTTTAAAGGTCTCTGAAAATTTTAGCATACCTTAAAAAATGGATGTATGTGTGCGTCTATGTATGTGCGGATACAAACTTTCGTCGACGATTTCGAGAACACGAATCAACCGATTTGAATGATTCAAAAAACATTTGAATTTTATTGATGAGGAGACTTTTTAGTTTTTGAACAAGGCAGATGCAGTGCAAAAAATGCCAAAAATTGTAGTTCAATTTTTGAGAGAACGGAGCGTCCGATTTGAATTAGTTAAAAAACATTTTATTTGTTTTGACAAAATGAAGATCTGATAATTTTTTGGAATGCAGGTCCAACGATTTCGGAGATACAATAAAAAAAAGTAAAAAAAAACGCCATTTGGCGGACAAAAATGATCATTAGACATATGCACATCAAATTATCAGATATATTATATATATATTAATAATGAGAATAAACTTTAACATTTTTATGGGTTCCATACCAATGTTGGTGATAAACATAATGACGCGGCGTTTACGCGCTTTGATATTTTATTTCTACGCAGCTGACGTATCGCGATTGCCTTGAAAATAAGTTCAAAATTTCTTAAAAAAGTATAATTTTTAAAAAATTTTATTATTCTCAAAAATCATTTTTTTCACAGTTCTAAACAAAAAATTGAATCTTTTTTAAAAATTTTAATTTTTGGTACGGGAAGTTCCAGCAATTTGTCTTGAGGAACGATACCATGCACCACTTGTTTGCAGCTTAAATTATAAAAAAAATGCAGAATATTTAGTAGTTATGGTGTTGCGGTAAAAGACGTGGTCTAGCAATCCCAAGTCCCGAGTTCAATCCCAACGGTCAGCTCGTTATCAAGCAATATGATATAAGATTTTCTCTTGTTATTATAGATCTCAAATATAATCTCAAGTAGCTAAATAGCCTTTCGAGAGCATTGCTGCAACATATGCACATAACTATTATATGTACCGCCACAGGAAAAAAAAATGGTTACATCTGGGTTGCCTTCTCATCAAATTTTAGATGAGTTACATAAAAAAAGCTTATAGAACAAGTAGTTCTGAGAAGTTCTAATTGCCATTAAAAAGATGTCTAAATTTTTTAGAGCTAGATTTTAAAAATAGTAACTACACTTGAAAACTACAGTAGCTGCAGGGAATTTTATTACCATACATATTACAGATGATATGATTATTATTACGCTTCAATGTAATGTGTGGATGATTCTTATTTACTATTTTTGCTCTCGAAAAATTTGCTTCCAAATAACAAAATTTTCCAGAATTTATACCATGACCTGACCCACAATTTGAGAAAATTATGTTATATATCATTTTGTAGAGTTGCCAATTGACCCAGTATGATGAAATTGCAATGTGTTCATAATGTTAGTTCTTAAGTTCAGGTCAGGTGGATTTTATTGCAGTGACGAGAAATAAGTTATGAACAAGCAATCAAAGATAAACTAATATTATTTGTCAAAAGTAATCTATTTCGCTATTATGTAACTATTTATTTTTCTAGTTACGAGAGGATCATTGTAAAAAATGAGAAGAGAGAAAAAAAAAGTGCGTTTTTGGTTTTTGGATGAATTCATTTAGAATTATTTACCCAATTGACTACTTGGCAAATATTTTCATACGTATCATTTTCAATGATTGTTCTAATAATATGAATCAATAATTTTGTTTCGGTTTTTCGGGTACTAAAATTAAGTTTTGTACGTTTCTAAAATTTGATCCAGAATTTTAAATATTGTAAAGCTTCCTAACTATCGCACGTTTCAAGGTTTAAAAAGTATTCTCGCAATCTTCTGTTTGTCATGTGTTGCTTTATTATATTTTTTTTATTTGAATATACCGATATAGAAATTTTTAATAGAAAGGAATAAATGCAACAAAATCATTTTGAAATGAATAGGAAGTTTTTGGTATAAGTACAGTTTCTGCATAGGAAATGCAAAATATGGTACGATTGTGGTTTCTACAATCATCGAAGATTGTAGAAAGGCTTAATTCAGCTCAACAAATCATTTCTGACCACATTCAAAATATAGATTAGATTTGGAAGTACATATTCAAGATTAGTGCTACATGAATAAGTAAAAAAAAAATTGGGTGATCCAGATGTCATACGCACATCTTGCTGGGACTAAATCGAGCCTTTTTTGAACTAAATTATAACTGGGAGTTAAAAAGATTACATATAACCTCTGATTATAAATTGTTTTTGTCCTTAAAAATTTTTGTGAAGTGCACAATATTCAAAAATGAAGATATGAAACTAGCAATGCATGATAGTTTCATAGCAAATATCATAGCAAAATATGATAGTTCAACTTTTCGCATCTAAAGGTGAAACAGACGAAATAGACAAATTGTCTACACGCTGGTATGAGATGGTTAATAATAACGACAATTATATTTTTCAATGAAGTTAATTTGCAAAAGAAAAAAAAAGGATTTTGTTTATTTTACAAACGGACAAAACTTTTCGATAGACCACCATATTTCTGAAGGTGAAACTTATATAATAGTAAACAAAATAAATAAATGCTCTTCATTGAAGCATCCATCCAATTCTTTTTAAAACTGGATTGGATTAATTCCAAAAGAAATTAAGGAGCGTTTATTTTGGGAGTTATTTCTCCCATATATCATATTGTTTAATTGTTCAAAACTGATATGAAATTTCATTAAACATTAGAGTCTCAATTCATTAGAGTCACATTACAAACATAATTAACACTATCATGCATCACTAAAATTCTCTGGAACTATAAATTGATATGTTTTAAATACCGATGATATGATATAATGCATTGTACAATTAATACATGATTGTTTTGAGATTTTTTTGAATTCGATATATTCGAGGAACGGTCATTCTTATCACAATGCATTATAATATAACATTGATATTTTAGACATAACATTCTGAAATTCCTGACAGTGATACATGGCAGTGTTAATTTTTTAGTGCGGTGTATATAGGGTAGAGCGGGGCACAAAGGTTCAATTTGACTTTAAGCAGTTGTATTGTGAAAACCAAACCAATAATATCACAACAAATAACACACATCAATCAAACAACTATAAGGCTATGTTCAGTAAAACTCAAATGTTTTTTTTGTTTTTTTTTTTTTGTTAATTTGTAACTTGGGTCTTTTTACCCCCTAGTCGGAATAAAATGGGACAGCCAAGGGGAGAACAGATCCAATGTCAGATTTGAATTTCAAAGTATTTTAAAAAATAATAGCTACAGTATTCAACCAATGCAAAACATACATTTCTTTGCTTCATTTTTTACAGAAATGATATTATATATAACTTCGATCTGGTATTTCGTCAGAAATAATCATCAGCGGGGTTGGAATAACTGTTTAACTCAACTCTTGTAAAATTACTTCGTGCAACTTAACTTAGTTTTTTATTTACTATTTTTTATTTACATTTTTGCCAGGATAAAGGCTCAGATGGTACTTTTTACCCCACCAATATGTAAGCTTATATAGAGGTTATATAAAAAAACTGTTGAATCTAACTTGAAAATAACAATAATTTTATCTATAAAACTCGTAAATAACGCAGACTTAAAAATTATATTAAGGTCTCGTAAACTAAACAATAGTGCTCACGACCAAAAAAAATAACAATGAAAAAATACTTCTGTAATGTATTTTCAAATATTGTCGTCTTAAAAATCAAGGTGATGGCTGGTTATACTTCTTCTACTATCAAATATTGTTTAAAAAAATCGTAATTTTACTTGTTTTTGAGATATCGGTGATGGACCTTTTTAACTGCAGACCTATAAGCCCCGCTCTACACTATATATATATATATATATATATATATATATATATAGTTTTGTTGTCTACTATATATATAAAGCACTATATATATATATAAAGTTTTTATGTCCAATCCACAATTAATTTAATTAATCACAGACCCATTTCATGGTACTTACTCTGGTTCCTGGAAGCCGGCCGGCAAGACGTTTCGTCTAGTCAAGGTGTGATTTTTTGCTTCTCCAGCGCACTTGACGTTAATTATTTCTTTCGGCGTCGTAGGGTCTTCACTTTCAACTATTATCTTGTGGTAGTAGACACGTTTGCCCTGTTGAAATGTACAAATATAAAACATTAATTGTAATATACAAAACAAAAATAACACATATTTAACACCCATTCGTCATTTGCAAATTCATAAACGTATATTTGTTATTATACTTTTTCATATTTTATAAGTTTTAATGATAATTTATTATTCATAAAATCAAAAATATAGTTTCTTAAATTCATCGAGTATGCTGATATAAAAATAGAATTTAAAAAAAACTAATTACAAGTCTCACATGAAAAGATCCTCCTTCAATTCAAATAACACATATTAAACAACTATCTGACTATGTTCAGTAAGTTCAGTAAAGCAGCTAATTCATCATTGTAGAAATGTTTTGTTTGCTATTTTTCAAAATTTTAAAACTCAGTACTTTTTACCCGATAGACGGGGTAAAATGGGACGGCCAGAGGACAAACAGCCCAATGTCTGATTTAAATTTCTAAGGGATTTTCCAAAATATTAGCTACATTTGTTAACGAATGCAAAACTTAAATTTCTTGGGTGAATTTTTTAACATTTTACGGAGATAACATTGTATATAACCTTGATCTGGTATTTCGTCACATACGACTCAGATTGTTAAGTTCTATTTTAACCTCTGTAACAGTAGACTGTATAAAGTACTGATTCTCGATTTCTTGATTTCTTGATCACTGATTTGTCACTAAGTTCTACTTGATCGAATATTGTGTATATATATATTTATTACTTATTAACTCATGTTATCACGTGGGCTTTAGTTTTAGTGTGCTACCCTTTTCCGGTACAAAAGCTCAGTGCCATGAAGATCGCTGTCTTCGTGGCCAATATAATAATAGAAAATAAGTCCGAAGAAGAGTAATTTGTAATCAATTTTCGAAAATTAATGTACTAGCCAAAAATTTCTAAGTACTTACTTTTGTCAACAATTTGCTAAAAAATCAATGTACTTTTCTGTGAACATATAAATATATTTATTCTAACAAATCACTTTAATTTTTATAATTAAACCGATGTTCATAGGCCTCTAATAATTTACTACGGTTAGCTTGGGAATAAAATCTACCATTATGCCAAATTTCATAAAAATCAGAGACAAATTACGCGCGGGTTCTCCTTGTAAGTAATTTTGCTTGTACTCTTTTTTTCGTTCTAAATCAAAGACGTTAGATAAAACTGTAGTTGTGAATATCACAAAATTATTTTTAATACAAGAAGCTTAAAAAAATCACTAAGACAGATAAAGCTTTAGTCGTTCCTGTTTTCCTCAAAATTGAACAAAAAAAATGAATTCGATACGTAATGCAAAATAAATACCCAATCGACAAAACTAGTTTATTTGTAAATCAGCATCTCATAAAACGTCTTACCAAGTTTAAATTGGATCCCGGATTGGATAGTTGATATCGTTATGATGAAAAGAAGAAAGAAAGGCAGTCAACGTGTTATTATTCATATACACATACATATATTATATGCACATAATTTTTTTCGGTTTCGTTTGTTAAAAAAAAATGAAATATTAGCACAATTAAAGAACGACCGTTAGTCATTTAATAAAGAAATACATCAAAACGAGAATGGGGCATCTATTGGTTTGCCGTCTAACCATTAATATAAAAATTATCTGCGAAAAAAGCAATAATCGTCACAAGAATTTCTGATTGGTATTTCACAAATGAAAAACATGCAAATTTGATTATTTTAAAAATTATGACACACTATTATACATTGCAATGACTTCAACAATATTTAAACGAGGTATAATTAAAATTTTATATTATCCACGCCTTTTTATTGTTATGGAATACTTGTATAAAAAATAAATGTATTTTTATTACGATTTCGACTATTTTCCAAAAGAAACCAGGTTGTTTGCAATAAAGTAGACTAACATAATTTCACATATTCGCAACCGATGATGTACTTGTTCTAAAATAGGTTTTGATGCTTACTGTAACTTGAGGCATGAGTTTGCAATAAAATTAGTTAACTAGTCCATATCGTATTATTAACTGGAATTTCATCTCCGAATTGAAATTGCACTGAAATGCGTATAAATTCTCTGCAGATCAAGAAAAGATAAAATAAATTTATGATGGAGACGTCTTTTTGATACAGTATAAATGCAATGATATATGTTGATTACAAAACATTAAAATATGTTTATGTTTACTTCCAAATTGTTGAAAGATTTGGTAATGAATTGTTGAACATTGATAAATCCGATGTGGCTCGACGGTCTGAACAGGGACTGATTTCAACAATTTGGTCTTGTTTTATTTTATTGCATGATGATAACATAGTGAAATGTAGACTGGATTAATATATAATACTATTATTACGATTATATTGACTAAATTTGAATCAAATTCTAATTACCGATATTTTGTTGACCATGCGAGTTACTCCGCATTGGTAGATGTCGTCCAAGGACAATTCGAACACAGCCAGGTTGCCTTCCTTCCGGGGTTTGCACTTTTCATCTGGATAATGTTGTAAATGATCCAAATAAAATCGTTTTCCCAAATTTTCACCGTCCATTTCGATTTCTACACGCATCGTCGATTCGGAACATAATACTTTGGGTGCTCCTGGAATGAAGAAAAGCATTATTAATTTTTGGATTAAAAATCTGTTAATGTTGCAATTGCTATTTCACGTTGTATTTTTTAACTTCCCAAAAGAGAAATTTATGTTTTGATCAAAAAATCCGACTCGCTAATTTTGTTTTCTCGACGTTTCAAGCCATTCTGAATCGAATGAGATTAGGAAAAAGTATGTGTGTATGTGTGTGTGTGTGAACAGATTTTTTGTCGTAAATTGACGTTTTCTCAATTTTCTTGTGCGACGATTGGTCGGGCCGTTTCTTTGTAAATCGCAGAAAAGTGAAAAAATTTTTGTCCACGTTTTAGCCCGCAATTCTGAATCGATTTTGAACATTCAAAAACTGTTTGAAAGATATTCGTTGGGAATCGTGCTGATTAGTTTTTCGTAAAGATCGGTCGGGCTGATTAGTTTTTGATAAAAATTTGGTAAAGTGTTAAAACAAATTTTTTCCACGATTTTTATTTTTTTTTTCTTGACGGTAGATACCATAGTCTTCTAGATCATACTAAAATATTACGGCCCTACGACAATTCGTTTAATTTTGAAAATTTTTCAAAGTTTTCAAAAATTAATATCCTTTTTTTTGGTATTTGTCAAAATAAGAATTTTCATCGACGTTTGCTCAAAAACGCCTGAACCGATTTCAGAAATTCAAAAGCCATTTGTTGTATCTCAATGAGGATTATCGTTTCTCAGTTGTGTGCGAGATTGGCCAAGCCGTTTTTTTTTGTAATTTAGAAAAAAGTGTTAAATTTTTCGTCCACATTTAATCTCATACTACCGAATCGATTTTAAATAATCAAAAACTGTTCGAAAGATATTAGTTGGAAATGATACTGATTAGTTTTAGGTGAGAATCTACCGAGCCGTTTTCTTGTAATTAACTGTTGAAAAAAAACTGTCGATTTTTATGGAACTTTTTTCGGCGATATATATCATAGTCTTATAGAACTTACTGAAATATTACGGCCTTACGACAAGTAGTTTAATTTTGAAAATTCATCAAAGTTCATGAGTATTTTTTTGGCGTTTGTTAAAATTAAAATTAGACGAGTTACTTAGTATAACGATAAAGTACTTGGTCTTAATGAACATATTAAACCATTAAAGTCTCACGGAAACTGGTTCAATTATAACAATTCATGAAAGAAAGAAGGTTCATGTAACTTGCCTCCAGGCAAAATACCAATACCAACTAGTTTGTTTTTACAATAAATGTCTATTAGAAGACAATTGTCTTCTTGTTGTCATTATATCTTTACGTACATCTATATAGCCTAAAATGCTGTATTTTATTGAAAATAAAATTTGGATATGTCTTTCCAAGGGAAAATTGATATCACTTCTATTTGTTGCACCCAATGTGTGATTCGAACTCAAAACTTTGTGGCCGCAAGTCCAAAGCCTTACCATGGCGCCATGTACTATCTACAAGTAAAAATATTATAAATCGTGTGTGGAGCAAGGAATTTGCCAATTTATTATCTCGCATTGAGATAGTTTCAAAAACATAACCAGTTTTCGATATTATTCGAGCTATTGTTTAAAACATAAAGCCTCTTCCGCGTACATAAGACACGGTAATTATTTACCGTCTCGGCCTGAAGAAGGATTTTCATTTGAAGCGCTTTATATATTAATGTGCGATATTGTGAGCTCTTAAAAACTCGTATCAAAGAATTGTCCTTAACCCAAGACAATATACCCGTTGTAAATTTACTGTATTGTAAATTTCCACGTGTTTGTTCAGTTTGTTTCCTTTGTGCATGTCTCACTCAAAGGGCAATCGTAAATTACTCAAAGGAAATTATCGTAAAGCACGCGACAAATCGAAAAAATCACGCACAAGATATATTAGTTTAATAATACGTCAATTACATTTCACTGTTAATGAACGCCTCTTGAAGAAGAAGAAGATTGATTAATAATAATAATAGATACAGCAATTTCTACATCACGAACATCCGTGCGTAAAATTTTTGTCCAAGTGTATAACGGATGGGATAATCTGATAATTTTATGTAAATATGGATTTGATTTATTGTTTTTGTAATTTATTGAAACGTTTCAATACTTTAAATTGATTGCCATACAGATGCACTTCGACACAGTATTAAAATTATTCACTCATCTCATATAAGAATATGAATCTTATTTGTTTCAGAGTTGTAAAACAAGCACTTGTAGAGTCTAATATTCCAAATCGATGTATATTATATATTTACATTTTGATCACTGATAAAAGCTAATAAATTTATTTATAAGATTCCATGAGTGACCCATTCTGCCGCATAACAGACCAATGTTATGGCAAGACTATGTTATGAAGATTTCCATATTAAATATTGACAAAAACCTTGTGGTTGTTATGAAGTTAATCGTTTTTTTCATGTCGTAAAATAGAAAACGTAATCTAGAAACTGCACAAATATAAAAAAACGATCTTAGATAACAGGGTCTTTCTGACCCAGCTTCATAACATACGAGTGACGTTGCAGTTTATGTGTAAAACGCCTGAATGCACAGCAAATGCATGATATTTTGACAGTGTTTAGTATGATTCAGTAGCAAAATGTATGCAAGTTGAAGCGTAATATGGCCTTGCTATAACATTGGCCTATTGTGCGGCAGAATCTGCCCATCAAAATAGTTAAATAAAAGAATCTGTAGAAATTTATCAAATTATCTGTCATCTTCAGTGGAATATAAATTGAGAATTGAGCAATTGCGCTGCGTAGCTGTTTTTCGGAGATAAAATATAGAAGCGCGTAAGCGCCGCGTCTCAGACTCGAACGATTAAACATGAGTACGTAATTCATGAAAGTGTAAAAAAAATTGTACTTGTCATTAAAATCTCTATAAAATATCTCATAATATGATGAGCCTATGCTGAATGGTCATTTTTGACTGCCAAATTGTATTTTTTTTTCTTTTTTCATTTAATCACCGCTGGACCTGACTTCCCAGCTATTCAGTTTGCCAATACAAGTAAAATGTTTTTTGAATCATTCAAATCGGATGCTCCGTTCTCTCGCAAGCTGAATTACCATTTATGGCACTTCTTGGCCAGTATCTTCCGAACAGCTGGACCTGCCTTAGCTAAAAACTAATCAGCACGTTTTTACGTCAATAGGAATTGAATGCTTTTCAAATCATTGTCAATCTTCTGAATGAAATCGGTTGATCCATATTTTCGAAATCGTACACATACGCACATACATACAAATAGATACACACACGCACATACATCCAGTTCAGAAATTTATTAAATGTAAAATTATGCAAAAAATTCATTTTCCATTTTTTTGTGATTACTATAACTTACTCTATGGAAAGTTGAAAATAAATTAAAATTTTTCAAAAAAATCTATTTCTTTAAAAAAAATCAAATTTTCAAAAATCTATTTTTTTCAAAATTTTTAAAAATAAATTAAAGCTTTTAAAAGTTCTAATTTTACGATACGGGAAGTTTCAGCAATTTGCCATAATGAACGATGTTATGCAACACTAGTGTTTTTTTTCAGTATATATCTATCGCAAATAGAGCTTAACCCTAACACCATTGAATTGATTTTTTCTCACTTTATCCTAGAGCATAATTAAAATGGCAATTTGAAAGGCACGATCACCAAGAAATTTAAAATTATATTAATAAAAAGTGATAAATTACAAAATAATAGATAATAAATTTGAAGTAAATCCGTTAAAAATTATATATGTGACACGTGAGTTACGTAAACAAGTAATTTACCGCTTATCAAGTTGCGTGATTTTTTTACTACGGTAACAGCGTTTTTGCGACCCCGAATCAGCAATGAAGATACATGAGAAAATATTCCCCGTTTCGAACCAAAGGTTAATGATAATGTTAAAGCCAATGTATGTCAAATCAAGCGTATAATATGTAGAAATATAAACAATAAACAATAAACAATAATGGGCGTCCGTAGATCGGGGAGGGAACAGCATGTGTTTGCTCACGCAATGACCGGGTCACAGGCAACAGCAACAGCAAAAGCAACAGCAAGGCACAGAAAAGCACATCAGATTTTATTTATAAATGCGATAATCTTGCCTTAGCGAGCTTTTCAGGATTTACGGCGCATTGCAATGCGTCAATACTGAAATTGTTGTTTGCTGCGACCTGTCTAAGGCAAAAGCTTTACCGAAATGACACCACATGTTTTATGATTTGATACTAACCTCGTCCAGCTCGATATCAAGCAGTATGATACCAATTTCAAATATTATTCCAAGTCTTTAGTAAGCATTGCTGTAACATACATACGCCTACAGTATTAGACATACATATGTTATGTATAATCTTCACATAAAAAAGAAGAGTGGTGGAAGAAAGCAAAGCTATGTTACGCATTGTTCCTGGTACTAAAAACTGCCAAAATAGTTTGGGGGCGTCCATTCCAATCACGTGAGGCTTTTAGGGGGAGGGGGGACTTTTATCAAAAAATCATAAAATATCACGCGGGGGCGGTCTAGTAAAATATCACGTGTATTTATTTTTTACCTGAACTTTTGTAAAAAATCCAAGCATTAAAACAAAATCAAATTTTACGATTTTTTCGCAAAATTTTCTTAATTAGAAATACTTGTGATGTTCGGTCGGGGAGGGGGGTAATTTTAAATATCACTACATATCACCGAGGAGGAAGAGGGGTCTAAAAATCCCTAAAAACTCGATCACGTGATTAACGGACGCCCCCTTTACTGTTCAATCAGGCGTTTTAAACATGAAACCTAAGGTCACGCGGGTGTTATTATGTCACATCAAAAAGATGCACTTATGATAAGATTCTTTTTTCACGTTTGTGTCTTTCCTAGGTCAGGCTTTATATCTAGTACTTCTGACTGCACAGCAAATATATAGAATTTTGGCTATTTTTAGTGCCAAGAAAAAAACGTTGTTATGGCAACGCTATGTTTAGGGTCTATTTTACCGGAGAATGGGCCCGTAAGTTGGAAAGTACAAAAATGAACACAGCTTGGGAAAGACGTTGTTTTGATCGCTTTTAAATAGAGGTTTGGGAATACAATTAATAGAATTAATTGATGAATGGCCGTAAAGGCGACTAGCTCGATTTGCAATGATCAGAAATTGTACCTTTTTTGCGCAGCTTTTTTAGGAAAAACATCGACAACGGGTCCAATTTTGTATCACATACAACATGCACGCGCTTACATATTTTTTTCTAATTTTCATGCCAAACGATTCAGAATGATTTGAGTGTTCGGAAACCATAACATTTTTATTAATCTAATTTTGTGGTATAACTTCTCCTTCAACCTGTTGACTGTGATTGCCAAGTATACTCGACATGGAAAAGTGGCAAAAACTGAATAAAGTAGCAAGTGCTATGGTCTATATTAGTGCTATATGAAAATAACATATTGCATTTATCAAATATATTAGAATTATCACATTAATATAAATAAATGCAAATGCTTGGAGCTGTCTAAGGTAAAACGTCGTTAAATGATTAATAAACTTGCTAAATTTGCATGTTTTATGAACAAATATATGAGTAATATAAATATCATTAATACACGGTCTCCTCCGTAAAGTAGTGGTTAGAGCTGTGGATTTTCAATTAGAGATCCCATGTTTAGTACCTGCCTTGGGCACCCTAATATCAATCAGTAGTGACATCAATTTACTTGAAAATATAGATAGCAACATGTTGCCAATAGAACATCTTACCAGATACTGCTGAATCGTAAAAGTTGATCTGAGTATTACAGAAATTGTAATAATATAATTCACAACAAAGAGATAAGATAAATCTTTAGGTTGACATCTATTAACTTTGTTAAGATAAATCATTACAACAGCTTTTATAAGGATCCTGGAATTCTGATAAAAAAAATAACATAACATTGGTGCTGCGTCTCAAGGCCAAAATTTCACTAAAATGTCAATTTTATTTATCAAATTGGTTGAAACTTTCCGATCAAGGATCAAATATCAGATCAATAAAATTTTTAACAAATACTACCAGATGTCTAAAATCAAATCTTATTCAAATTATGTTAATATACATTTGACTTGCATTAAAAAAACCTAATATCTGATTATTACTGTAAACACATACGATCGACGTGATAACCAAGAAGAAATAACCAAGATTTTCTACCACAGTTTTTTACCATTAAGTCATTATTGTTTGTTATCACAAGTCTATTTGCAACACTTTTTATATTGTGACTACGATGGCATTGCTTTATGATGTAAAGATATTATCATACCGCATTTAGGGGAGACTAGGACAAATGAGTAACATAACTTGTGGGAACTATTTAGAAATAACTTTTATTGTTAACTTAAAAAAAATAAGATCAAAAATTTTTAGTACCATTTTTTTTTCAAAAAATATGTTAAGTATTTATACATACTTAAAAGCATTACTTGCAAACATTTGAAAATTTATCAATAATCAACATTACGATTTTAATGAATTTGATATTAACATAAATAACCATTTATGTTTTTATGTTAAATTTATTATACAAAGGCATATTATTTTAGAAAGCAGATTTTTATTTACCAAAACTACTATTTTCAAGACTAAGAAACATAACTTAGAGATTTTGTTAACTATATTTTGGAAAACTATTTTATTTATTGAATAACAAGTTTCCAATATATTTTTTTGATTTTTGACAAACAAACCTAAACCATTCATGAACATTCAGATTTTAGTCAAGAATCTCGCTGATTAGTTTTTGCTTGGATTTTAGTTAAGTTTATTCCTGTTAATTCGTCGAATTATATTTTTTACGATTTCTATGAAACATTGCATAGGTAATGGTCTGAATATTAATCTAAATATAGTCCTGTTTAAAGTGGCTTAATTATAAAAACCAATCGTTACCAATTAGTTTTTGGTATAGCTAAAAATAAAAAAAGAAACAGAAATATTCATAATTTAAAAAGTTGCTAAATCTCAATTCTTTTTAAGTTGATCATTTATACATACAAGGAAGTTCATAGTTGTCTTAAGCCAAAGTGCCACTTACACCTAGTTGACTCAAATATAATACATACTCGAAACTACATTTTGAACAAGGACATTACATATTTATTATATTAAATTTTGGTTCAAACTTTTTTAAAAAAAAATGGAAAAATAAAATAAAGATAGTCATTCGAATAAAGATCTCATTTGCATATGAGATATAGAAATATACACAATCTTCAAAATTGAGACATAATTGATTGATTGATATTTTTTGCAGTATCCTTTTTTATATCTAAAATATAATTAATACTATATCTATAATATAAACATTAATGCAAATTCAATTGGTATCCTTATCTAAAACCAGATCCTTACAGAACTAAATGCAAGGATCTGGTTTGTTGTCTCTATTTTCCTGTATTTTATATATATATATATATATATATATATATATATATATATATATAAAGTTAATATAAATGTAATTTAGGTGATCGTATGTGTTATCTTCTGGGAGGTCAGTTCATCGCGAGAACATATTGTGTGAGAAGTTTAAAACAATACAATTCTTTATCTGAAAAAAATAATTATTGTCTAAATACTAATTATTATACTTGACAACTTGCATTCAGCAGGTTTGCATGTACAGTTAAAAATTACACAAAAAAACAAGAAAGTTTTACATGCTACTTAAAAAGTACATGTCCACTTTAATTTAATTTTACTTTTGTTCCTTTCAATCTGAATATATAATGATAGCGTGGCGTAGAGAAACTTTTGTAATAAAAAGTTAAAATTACATTAAAATATATTCTCGTGGCATTTAAATTGGTTAGAAAAATTAACTAGACAAGATATTACAGACATTTCAAAAATTAAAAGTTCTTAAAATTGATAGAAAATTATTTTTCAATAACTTACCTTTATTTATTAAATTCATACTTATTCAACATCTCATTTAACATTACTCATTATTATTATTATTATTAATTATTTATTTTTTAATTGATAGTCCAAACTAACAGTGAAGAATTTGTACAATCTATCAAGACAGAAATTGAAAGTACCATTTTTACAGGCAATAACCTTAATTTTAAGTAATACCTTAATATAGCTATTTTATGTAAATTAGTACTATTAGTATTATAAATGAAATATAATTTGATTTATGTGATCTCTACTTAAATCGAGGTCAAAATCAAGAAATCTTTTTAATGTATACTTTTTTAATCTATCTGCCTAAGACATTAAATAAGTTGTTTATAAAATTCATAATAAAACTAAAAACTTCGTCCATAGATGCAGTTCTCAAAAAGATTACAGCTCAAAAAAATAATAGGTTTGATGGATTTTTACTTACTATTAGTAGTTCTAAAATGTATATTTTTTTTGTATTTGCTACAATGTATTTGATCTGACAATTTACTTGCTAAGGATCAGTCTATTTTCATATTTTTGTGAAATTTAAGGAACAGTTATATTAGTACTAATTTTTACTGCGTATTGATAGATTATCGAAATCGCGTCCTTTTGAATTCAAATATTCATTATTATTATTTCATTGATTTTTTTAAATTGGTGGAGACCGACTTGCAGGCATGTCTAATCTAAAGCAACTAAGAATTCTCTAATGAAGAAATACTATCAAACTGGAATTACAACTTACTAATGAAGCAGATGACTGCAATCGTCCATCAGAAATATGCAAAATCAAAATTTTAGCTTCAAACAAATATATAAATCGATGTGTTTGATTGATAATAATCTGTAGAGATTAAAAAAAAACAATTCTAACTGCGTAAGAAACTATTCCGGAAGTACCAATATAAATTTCTGCACAAAGCTCCGATTTGACTTTGAGCGAAACCAAACCAATTATATTACAACAAATAACACTTATCAAACAAACAACTATCTGACTATGTTCAGTAAAACTTCCTACTAATTCATTTTTGTAGAAATTTTTTTGGCTGTTTTTTCAAAAAATTCTTTTTACCCAATAGACGGGAAAAATTTGGACGGCTAGGGGGCAAACAGGCCCAATGTCTTATTTTAATTTTAAAGGGACTTTACAAAATAATAGCTACATTACATCAACCAATGCAAAAATATAAATTTTATGGATGCAGTTTTTACAGAGATAACACTGTAAGTAACCCTGATTTGGTATTTCGTCAGAAATATTCATCAGTAGAGTTGAAAAAACTATTTAAAATTGCTTTATATAACTTAATTTACTTTTTTTTACTAATTTTTATCACAACCAAACTAAAAACGGAAGAAAATACTTTTGTTATGGATTTTCGAATATTGCTGTTTATTTTTCAGTGTCGTAAAAATCATAGTGATGGCTACTTATACATATATTGCCCTCTACTTTCAAATATTGTCAAAAAAAAATTCTTTACTGGTTTTTGAGATATCGGTGGTGGACCTTTTTACCCGCTGACCTTTAAGCCCTACTCTACCCTATTAATTCTTTTTTTCAAGAAGTTATACATATTATATAAATTAATTAATATTTTCTTCATCATAATTAACATAAGTGCTAATAACGATTAGTGCAAATGAAAAATGCCGATAACTTTTTTTTATCAGAATTATATTGATGATCATGTCATACAAAGCTATTGTATGGTGATTTCACCAATTTTGAATTAGATCCTCTTTTAATAGATTTCATTATAAATCATATCTTTATCAGGGTTTTTCTCAATTCATTGTTAGAACATTGTTAGAAAAAAAGAGCTATAAGAGTACCGTGTTATAAGAGGGATATTCTTAGATTTTTAACCGTATGAGAGCAAATCCGTATCATATAAATACTGTGTTATCCGGGTTTCCTATATATAATATAAAAAATAATAATATGGCTAGCAATGCTCTAGAGCAGGTCCGTGATCTGATAATGAGTTAAACTCCAACTCGATTCAGGGAAGAATAGTGTGAAAATCTTCCTATTGCCATTTCACACCGCAGTACACGAAATGGGCTTGGAAACATATTTTTGATCTATATTGTCCAGTAAAAATGGACATCGCTACTGCAAGATGTCAGAGGTAGTTCAGAGCGGGGTGCAAACTCACAACCCCGTTCACACAAGTCGTGAGCTTAACCATGGAACACGCATTATATATAATATGTATATATGTATATGTATGTATGTTTATGTAAATATAATTTATTTGTGAATTCACATTATTTACAAATTGGACAATTCGTCTCGATCTACATAAAGAATTACCTGAAAGCACGTGCAGTATAATTAAATAGAACTTTTACGAGTTGCATTCGACTTGCATTACATTCCACTACGACTGACTCCTATCTTCACTTGCACTATGTGAAAGGAACCTAATTATTTCACGCGGTCGCATTTGCTTGATCCGTGCAAAATCCATTCTCTATAAATCTCTACAGACCTTCGACTATTTCGAACGAGTTGACTGACTTCTACAAGTCTGTCTGATTCTTGCTATATAATCTACACAACCCTGGATAAAGGAGGAGTTATTTTATATGGGTTTGATGACATTCGATTATTACTATACTTCAGAATTTATTAAAATTACCTATGCTTTATTCGATTTAACGCACCGATTGCAAGTAAAGTTTCTGATGTTTTAGATAGATTCTAAGGAGCTTAGATTCATTGATATAAAGTCTTCATCAATATGTCCAATATTTTGGGAAATGGTTTTGATATTTGATGTCACTCATACGAACACTTCAAAATTAATAAAAAAAACTAGATGGTATTGGTATTTTACCTTGAGGCAAGTTACATGAACTTCCCGATATGTGTAAATAATCGACTTATTCAATAAAAAATAAATTAATTTATGAGTGATTAAAAGTATTGAGTGGATTTATTACACATAATTGAAAACGAACGAACACATTAATTATTTGGAGTATTTGCTAAAAGCAAATTATCAAACATCAACAATTTTTATAATTCAACCTGTTTTCGTGGGACTTTAATAGTTTAGTATGTTCATTAAGTCTTAGTATTCTATCGTTATACCAAGTAAATTGTCTAATTTTGATTTTAACAAACGTCAAAAAAACTACTCATTTTCTCAAATTTTGATGAATTTTCAAAATTAAACTACTTGTCGAAAGGCCGTAATATTTAAGTAAATGATATATATCGCCGAAAAAAGTTTCATAAAAATCGCCTTACATTTATTTTCAGCAGTTAATTACAAGAAAACGGCTCGGTAGATTTTGACCTAAAACTAATCAGTATCTTCTCGACTAAAATCTTTCGAACAGTTTTTGATTTTTTAAAATCGATTTGGTAGCATGAGCTTAAATGTGGATGAAAAGTTCAACACTTTTTTTCATATTACAAAGAAACGGCCGGACCGATCGTCGCACAAAACTAAAAAACGATAACCCTCATCGATATACATCAAATGACTTTTATATTTCTGAAATCGGTTCAGGCGTTTTTGAGTAAACGTCGATCAAATGTCTAATTTTGACAAATGTCAAAAAAAACGATACTAATTTTTGCAAACTTTGAAGAATTTTTGAAATTAAACTTATTACTCTTATTTTAATTCTATTTAATAGACCAATCGCAGCCAAAACTTCTAGTGCTCTAGATTCTGGAGCAAAGTACACCAATATTATAGATTATAGAACCGTCCACAATTTACTCAACATATCAGAAAAAACATAGGATAAATAGGGTACGATACTACCATAAAATAGAGAATAGACCAATATTACGTAGCGATCCTCATACAATATTGTACTGAAACTGTCAAAATATCACGTATTTTTTGTACGATAAGGCGTACAATAAAAGGCTCACATAAAATACAACTTCATTCATATGTTATCATACCACATCACAAAGATGCAGTTATAACATTTTTTTTACATTTGTGCGTATTCTAAGTAAGATTTTCTATCTAAAACGCCCGATTGCAAAGCAACCACATGGCATTTTGAACATATTTAGTACCATTTTGTATGAGAAGCGCTGATTATTATTTTTCAGGTTTCATGTTATTAGATCCTAATGCATATTATGTAATGGATTTACCTCCATATTTATTTCATTTTTATTTAGTATATAGGGCATACTATATTTGGAGCAAAAATCCAAAAAAATTAATTTGTTATTAGGTGGTCGATTCGTGGTAGTGGTCTAAACTTTAGTCTTGGCAGTAGAGGTTAACTAACCCTTTCCACTCGCAAATTCCGAAATTATTATGTATTTTGCCGCCGGAGCGGCGGCATGCGAGTGGAAAGGGTTGAATATTGTCACAAAAGAAATTATTGAAAATGAGATCTTTTTTTAATATTTCTATATCATTTGGTCGTAAGCTTAGTTCCAAGTTTATATAAAACTACAGAAAAAAATATATATAATTATGTGAAAAACCATTATGTACAATAATTTACTTTGTTTTAAATTATTATATACTAATTTCACGTTAAAAACTATCAAACTTTAGAAAATTATCAAAGAAATAAGTATAAACTACTGTATATTTGATTATTATTAGTCACCCTAAATGGCTTAACCAATATTGTTCCAAAACCTGTGTTTGATATTATTTTATTTGCTTACAAGTTCTTACAAAAACATGGATGAAATTTGCATCGTCAACGAAGAAACATTTCACACAGAATCAAATTTAATTTAAACTATTTAATGCAAATGCCATTCATCAACAGGCTGATGACTATCTAAATTCGGCTTTCCTGTTTTTAGAAGACGCAAACAGAAGTTTGCATAATTAGCTATTAATTATTTACAAGCATCACATGAAACCAATAATCACAAATCAATATTGATATCTAGCAAATGGCTTTGAATAATTAGACACAGACAATATTAGTCGTTAACAAAGTAGAAACACGTTTTTTGCTATCAAGTTAAAAATGATTCATATCAAACTTGCTTGTTAGTTTGCATCTAATAAAAAAAAGAGTGCGCGTAAGGATCACACGCGATTAAAGTAAAACTTATTTGCTACTGTACAAAGTAGCAATTTTAAGTTAAGTAAAAATAATACATTATATAACAATTAATTTTGAATAATGTTTATTAGTAATATGGTAACACTCGTGATGCACACATTTATTAGTGTCAACCATTGTACACATTTATATAATGAAAAATTATAAATTATATATTTATAATAGCATTGAAAATATGTTTAATATTTAAAAACAATAATGTAACTAAAGTCATACTTCAAATATGACATGATCGGTTTGTCATTGCAATTAGCATTTAGAAATGAACCTTCATTAAAGAAATGAAGTAATTGCCGATTAATAATTTCTATAATATTCGTTTACACAGTGGTTTATTTTAAACAACGCCTAAACTAATTTTGTTTTCGCAACTTTACTCATCATGTAATTGTGTTTGAAGAACTTCATGTAATTAAAATTAACATACATCCATTGACTGCTTGTATTTTTTTTTTACTTTTTCGCTGGCGATATAATCTCATTCTTTGAACAGCTGTAATATCTGTACAACGACAGATCTCTTTTCACTCACACGACGCCTAATCACAATCGACCCGTATTGAAATGATATCATCGAAAGCGAATGACGAATCATTGGCACTTTTTTTACACCCTAGTTGCGCCTAAAGAAGTTTTGCTTCAAAAATAGTTCTTCTCTAGTTGGCAAGATGAATGATTCTATAACACTATGTATTATATTTAGAGTTGCTCTTCTTTAGCAACATTTCAAAAGCTCGCAAAGATCTAATTTTCAATGCCAGCTTTCTAAATCTATTAATGCCCACTCTAGTCTTGTCACAACTAAGCTGGAATTCCTTGTAAACAGTTTTGTTACTGTAATAATACTAAAATCTTTCTCACAGTTGTAAAAGTGAATAACAGCCATCATTAAGACCACGCGTAATTATCGATAGAACAAGGATAACATCGGAGCTATCGTGTTCGACCAAAACATTGTAAGCAAGACTTTCGGAATGGACAATGATTCTCAATCGTAATAGAAAACTAATGGTATATGGCATCGTGCCTTAAGGCAATTTGCTGGAACCTACCGTACCCAAAATTAAAAACTTTAAAAAAGCTTTAACATTTTTGGAAAATTTTGGAAAAGGATTTTTCAAAATTATGAAATTTGTTGGAAAAATTTGACTTTATTGAAATATTAGAATTTTTTATATTATTTAGATAATTTTGAACTTTTTAACAAAGCAATCGCGCTGCGTGTCTGTTATCGAAGCGCGTTGGCGCCGGGTCGCAGTCATACGGATATACATAGACACGAAACATAAAATAAACTACTAAACAAAATTTGTACTTATTAACATTTCTATAAAATATGTGATAATTTGATGTCAATATGTCTAATGATTATTTTTGTTTGCTAAATAGCATTTTGTTTTACTTTTTTCATTGAATCTCCGAAACCGCTAGACCTGCCTTCCCAGAAATTTAATTATAGTTCTTCATTTCGTCTTTCAAATAGGATGCTCAGTTATGATAAAAGCTGAATTATAATTTTTAGCTTTTTTGCCCCATAACTTCGAAACGGCTAGACCTGCCTTTGCTAAAAACTAATCAGCACGTCTCACTCTCAATGCAAATGAAATGTTTTTTGAATTATACAAAACGGTTGAATCGTATTCACGAAATCATCGACAAAATTTGTTTCCGCACACACATACACATACACGCACACATATATCCACTTATATGGTCTAAGGTATGCCAAAATGTTCAGAAACGTTTAAAACGTAAGGATATATAAAAATTTTAATTTTTGATTTTTTTTGCGATTTCTGTAACTTACCCTACTGGAATTCCCGTAATATAATTTACCTAATTAACTTAAGTTAACGAAGACAGAGAATATTTATAAATTTGTAGCTTTTAGAGTATTTTCTAGGCTTCACTTATTATTAATCAAAACTTTCAATAATTTTTATAAATCAACCTATAATATTTAGATGTTATTACAAGAAGAGTTTTATCAAAATCCAAGAAGAATAAACTTAAGGTTATTGTAAGACCAACATTATTATTTTTAATTTTGTTCCAACTTTATATATCTTATCTCTATTTTACACATTCAATTTCTGTACACAGTACCAAGACTCGATCCGGTTACTCTTTTCACGAAAATCGAATTTGTTGCTTTTACCAGCAGTAGTTATTTGTTTTACTTACTGAAGTATATAATACAATATGTCCTGATTTAAAAGGTGTTAAAGAGCTAAACAAAATTTGTAGCATCATATTTTTTTAAAAACTTTGGAATTTTTGGAGATATCCAAAATTTACCATTCAAGGTGTGTAATTAACCTCAACGTTTACAGAAAATTTTTTTTTTCTAAAAATTTGTTTTTAGATTATATTTTTCAACTTTGTTAAATTTTTATTAAATTTGTCACTTAGGTGTCAGAGAATCCCGTTTAACGTGTCAATGGTTCTGGTATTACATCTAAAACCTCTATACGAATAAATTAAAAACTTCTACTTGATTTTTTGAACAAAAACCTTTACGTGCGAACTCGATATTGATAAATATTGTTAACATTTTTTACTGATTTTAAATTTTATTTCTTGTAATATTTTTTAAAATTGAAATACTGAATGTAAATTATTTACCTTTTCTATATTATAATAACATATCTTTCTTATATTATAATTTTTATTTTTTAATATTTGCTATAATTTTCGAAGTTTTCGAATTATTTACTGTTTCATTACATATAATGACTATGATGAAAATGTGTAAGCTTTTAATGACCAATAAATACGAAATAGCCTATTTTACTAGTATTCATAGTGAATTAATACAATTGTTTATTATTTACTCTGAATAAACATTTGATAATTATAATCATTAGTTTGTCATTTTTTTTTATTTAATAATTAAAATTGATATATAGAGATTAGCAAAATTATTACAACTTTCACCGTTTACATTTTTTTCGCTCAATCAATTAATAATTCCAAATCATAATTATTTATTAAGATGAATATTGCATGTGCAATAATTTTCATGAATTTTAAATAAATTTGCAAATTTTGTGACTAAAATTTACATGTCTCTCCAAAAATGTGTTATTATATTAAACAATATAATAACTAAAAAACACATACATACATCACACATACATCCATTTTTTCTAAAATATTCAGAAACCTTTGGAACGTAAAGATATATAAAAATTTTCATTTTCGATTTTTTACGATTACTATATCTTGCCCTACGAGAAGTTAATAATAATATGGCAAAGAGAGAATCTAAAATATCAGCAAGATTATCGTAAATTCTTTTTGTCTAGTTCACAGACTCTACAATAATTCCATTTTATTCTAAAACAAAATTCATAAGATGCCACTAAACTTTACATAACAATTACAAATGTGTTATATCATAAAAACCGTGATGTTGTTAAATTAAACAAGTTTTCTTGCAAAAGAAGTTTGACCCGCACTTTGCAGGTTCTTTCATACATGGGAGTTGAAAATTTGATTTACAACTTACTACGAAAACTGGTTTGGAATTAAATGACACGTTTTATGAATAGATGGTAAAAGTCAGAAAAAATGGTTTAATTATTATTAAAAAAATCTTATTGCTATAAAAGACAAAACAATATCTGGTTTGTCATCGAGATTTAGCTTTTAGCAATCTAAAGCACATTCTAAATTTTTATGCCAGTATATTCTGTTAAAAAAGGTATTCTGTTAATTACGGTAAAAACTAAGATACTTTCATAATTTCACCTCATCTTCATCTTGTGAGAGATAGTAGTTTAAATAAGTGATAGTACATTTATATTTGCACATGTGTTACGATCCACCTTTCTTTAAAAAATAAAATGTAACAGTAAGTTTAAAATATGAGTAAAAAATTATGCTTATGAAAGTTGTATCAATTTTTTTAATATACACTTATTATCAATATTAAAAAATAGAATTTAACATTACATTAGAGAATGTACTTATAATATTAAATGTGTATTGACAGATAATGACCAGTTTTGATCTTTTTATTCTGGATAGCAATAATGATCTATTTCATATTTATTCAACTTTATTTATTAAATTACGATAAATATTTATTGATATCAATTTATAATAGATTATACGAAGTTATAAAGATCAATATTTATCAAATCAAATTTTAAATTTAATTTAATTAAATGAAATTCTTATACGAGCCATATTATTAGTTGTGAATAATAGTAATTATTATTAGTACATTACTTCACAAATTGTCATCATAACTGTTATTATATTGATTTGTTTTCTTTTTTATTAAAAATAACAATAAAGATACAATAAAATCTTATATATTGAAATAGTAAAGATTTTAAACCTGAAACATTGATATTAGGAGGGCAAATAATTTCGATTCAGTATTTAAATTTAATGTTGAATAATAATGCTTCATCTAAATTCCAAAGTTTTAATACCTTAATTTTAGTGTCAAAAATTTAAATGATTTTATAATTATAATATTTTTGGAAAGTATAGGTGTATTTTGTAATGCGAGGCAGTAAATTTATATTATATGATAATTTATAAGATAGGAAATTTTAATCGCAAAATCTATAAATTCATTTAAACACATGAAAATTATTTATAAATCATATTGCCTAAAAACTCAAAAAAATTGTATATTTGATTGCTCTATGTTTTCACAGAATAACAAATAAATTTTTGTAAATAATAGATTTGGCTTTAAATATAACTGTACACAACATTTAAAAAATGTGCAAAAAATAAATAAAATATGAGTAGCAAATATTTTAATTCTTAAAAAACTTAAAAACTACTCAATTTCAGTTTTTTGTGGACTATTAAATGATTAACTATCATTCAATAAATGAATGTGAACATCATGGACTATTGATTATTGTACTTGATTTTTACAATTAATTACCCATTCATAAATTTCAATTTTAATTTCTATGTGGACAAATTGATGATAGTTACAAGTTTCTTCTAATTTTAAATTTGATAAGGGACAATAGTAGTTTATTTCCTTAACTCAAATTAGTTATTAGTTAATTATTTCGGATTGTAATTGTGAATTTAATTGTAACTTGAAGCAAAACTTGAACGTGAACGATATATTTCTCTTTTAATAAAAGTATCCATAGAATAATGTTATAAAAAAATAAGTAAAGTAAAATTATAATATGAATAGCGAATTTCAAAAAACATTATTTCTTGGACAGAACAACAATCATTTTTGCGCCAAGTTGTGGAGATGAACTTCCTGTAGTTATATATGATTGTTCGAAAACAACAAGAATTTCTTCGCCTAGGTAATACATGTTTGTATTATGATAAAAAAGACATGTATAATACGTTTCATTATAACAATATATTTTTCAAAATTCTAAAAACCAGAAACAATTACTCCGTTCCTGTCTCTAACGCAGTATCCAATAAATCTCGAACTCTATTTTTTTAGAAAACATATTTTTAACTAATAATAGTTTTTTTTAGAGTTTCTTAAGTTTGAGAATCACTGGTATGACGTACAACTCAAAAACAAAATACTACCTAATTCATAAATGACTAAAAATTATGTAATTACACAAAAAAGATTCCATGGTCGCTGTACGAAAACTTGCATCAAGGAAATTGTTAAATTAGATATATTACGTTAGATATCTTAATAGATTATGATAAAATTGTATATATATATATATATATATATATATATATATATACTTGGGTGTATGTATAAATTCATAAATAAACTGCCTAATAAGAATAAATTTAATTATTTGATTATTTGATTAGTTTTGCGAACTAATCGGCCGAACCGTTTTTTTTTTAAATTAACAGATAAGTGCTAAATTTTTATCCATGTTTTTGCAAAAATCCTGAAAAGATTTTGTAAATTTAAAAACCGTTCGAAATTTCAGTTGACAATCGTGCTGAGTCCATTAATTACGTTATCGATTTTTTAGGTTTTTGGACTCCCTCCCTCTCCCTTGGTGATACATGATGATATTTAAAATTAACCCTCTCCATCCCCACCAAACGTATATATTTAGTTATGAGAAAAATTGTAAAATTTTGGATTTTTTTTAAATATGTGGATTTTTTTAAATTTATGTAAAAAATAAATATATGTAAATATATGTAATATCTAACTAGACCCCTTTCTCACACACGAGATATTTTATAATTTTTTGTCAAACCCCACTCCCCATTAAAGCCTCACGTGATTAATGAAAACTTTAACCCCCTTATCAACTTTTGGTAAAGATTTTCTGAAACTGAAATTTTGTATGATAGAGTTTATTATTTTTTCAAACATCTTAAAATATTACAGGACTTAAATATGATTAATTATAAAAATGTATCATTCATTCATCCAGTGTTTTTCTCATGTTTTTTGGGGATCAATTCATTGATATTTGTAATTATTAACTTCTAGTAATTTTTTGCATATCTTTACGTTTCAAAGGATTCTAAACATTTTGGCATACCTCAGAAATATTTATGTATGTGTGTGTGTGTTTGTTTGGATACAATTTTTCGTCCACGATTTCGGGTGCACGAATAAAAAAAAATTAAAACAGTCAAAGGTGATTGGCTTTTAACATCTACTCTAATGATGGCTATAAATATACCAAAACATCCACCGGTAAAAAGAAAAGACTTGCATTTATTGTAAAACCCGTCTTTTTCGATGTATGACCTGTAACTTTTAGGTTCATGTTTTATGTACTGATGTCCCAAAGAAGACGAAACGATTTCTTTGTGAACTACTTTCTTAAAAATTAGTATCTCAGTATGTCCTTCGTCTATATTTCATTTTGTTCATGCTATATAGACAATTTTTGTGATAGCTGGCATATTGCTTAATAAATATGTTATTATAGTTCCTACTTACAACAATACTATCATCTTACTGGTATTCAATTAACCAAAGATGAGCAAAAATGATTGAGACTGGTTATATTATCATTAACTAAATCAATATCATTAGAAAACATGAAGCCGTTTTGTCCGTACTTCCCCTATAAGATAAATAGGAAAATAATATCTTAATTTTTGCAAAGTATTCAGAATAGATTATAAATGACTTCGTATCTTTTGTGCATAGATCAGAATACATCTTCAATCATAACACATCAATATTATTATTCATTCATCTCCAGCTTTTCATAAAGAGATGTTATATCAACAAAAAACGTGTATATTTCTTCGACCTGCGGCTACAGATGTAATAAATAATATCAAAATAGATTGAATTGTATGAAGAGAATGAATCTATCATATTGGAAAATGATGTTTGCAATGTTTTATCTGTAATCTTGACGATGACATGAGTAAATGATTATTAAGCCTTTTCATTCATATTAATATGTGCAAGATTCGACTAACGATATTGCTATTGGCTTCTGGTCTTCTCAACATTTTCTGATAACTATTACATTGAAATAAACCGGTCGGATAAAATTATACACTAAAATCATTCATTCTCAGTGTTAATACTTATTTATTGATGTAAATATATATTTCTCTTATGTAACTTTGTTGTCTTAGTTCGTTGACTTTTGTCAGCGAATTCTAAACTTAGTTTTTCCTTTCATTTTGTTATGGTTTATTATTTTATGTAATATTGTCATTTTTAGGGTTTTATTTTTCTACTTGAAATATTTAATTTTCAATCTTCTTAACTTATAGTAATCGCAAAAAAATCGAAAATTAAACTTTTTGCAAATCTTTACGTTTCAACAGTTTCTGAACATTTTGGCATATCTTAGAAAAAATGAGTGTGTGTATGTGTATGTATATGCGGATACAATTTTTGTCGACGATTTCGCGAATACGAAGATACGGGGCAAAAGTGCCAAAAATGGTATTTTAGGTATTGAGAGCGTTCAAGATAATAATTAAACTGCATTTCAGTAAACTTCTTTTGAATTAAAAATAAAATGGTGGAACTTTTTGCCCTCTGACTGTCCCTTTTTATCACGTCTATAGAGTACCAAAGATTATGTGACAAATATTTGAAAAATAGCAAAAAGAAAATCGTAGTTGTACAATGATAAATTAGCTAAAAATTTTACTAAACATAGATAGTTGTTAGTTTGACACATGTTATTTGTTTTGATGCAGTTGGTTTAGTTTTCACAGGATAATTGCTAAAGGTCAAATTGGACTTTTGTGAAATCGGATGCTTCGGCGAAATCCTTCAAATTCTACAATGATTTGAATAAAATTACACGAGATTTTACTTCTTTAGTGGAACAAATTCTGATAAAAAATATGTAGAATAACAGTAAAATAAAATGCTAATAAAATAATTTCTATAGAGAACACCTACAGTAAACCACCTAACTCTATGACGGATATATAAAAGACGTCTCATATATTTTCAATTTGTAATATTATACTCGCAATAAAATGCCACACATTGCGTCCACAATAACAGCTCTAAAGCATGAATGAGAATTATAAAATTTATTTAACAACTTTAAAGAACGTATTAAATATTTTTCAAGCGTCGTGCAAAAACCATATAATATTTTCTGTTAGTGGTTAGAATCATTGACGGGGGCGGTCGAAATCCATTATAGACCTGATTTTGCATGGTGAGAAAACACATACGAAATCGCAATAAAAACCGAATTTTATTGTCAGTTTTATGAATGTTATTAAGATTTGTACGCGTATTATAAAATGTGTATTCGACCGCAAGTTACTTGCCGGAAACGGGCGTCACGTGAAATTTACTACTTTAATAGGTGATCAGATTTATGTGGCGTTTTATTTGAAGTTTATGTGAGAATCAAACCGCAACACAAAAACATTTCTAGAGAAAAACAACGAAAACATACCAACTGACACATGACTTGCTACACCGACTATTTCTAGACATAAATATGCACATGATGTGTGACGATTTTTTATATTCGAACAGAAATCTGAATTATTATTGTTTCTGTTTCATTTTACTATTTTGAACAGCAATCTAAACTTAAGAGTCCTACAAGCTGCAGTACTAATTTGACTTAATACTATTCGGCAACCCAAACAGTTGTCCTATCTCAGTTTGAGGAATTATCATTACAATTTCTGTAATAGGGCGAATATTTTTATTGGTGCTGCAATGCTGGATCAGTTGTAAATTATATGGTAAAATAAAAATAAGTTTTAGGAAATTAACAATATTTTACAATATTTTTATAATTTTGAACAACATTCAGAACCTAATAGTCCTATAAGGTGTTATGCTAATTTGACTTAATACTGTTATATAGTTAATATTCTGTTATATAGATGGCAACCCCAATGGCAAGTTGTCATATTTCTGTTTGATGAATTATCATTACTATTTGTGTAATAGGACGAATAATTATTGTTGCAGTAATACCAGATCAGGGTTATTTTTACTTGGCAATATATTACTATCTATATTTCTAAGAAAAAACCGTTGTCACTACTGCTTGACAACAGGCTGCTCGAATCGGGATCGAACCCTAGACCTCTGATTCAGGTCCAGTCGCACTAGCAACTTTTCTACAAGCAAGTCCTATAATCAGAATTATGTATTCTATAAGCTAGATTCTATATGGATTCCTTAAACTCATGTTTCTAAAAGGCAACCCAGTTGTTGACCTTTTTTCTGATAGAATTAGATAAATTTATATTTTGCTACATTACGCATATGTTAAAGCACCAGTTATTCAAGTAGTTTTGCGTACCGAATAGCATATTCTTTTTTCTCCAATTCCTAGTTAGAATATCCCTACTCCCTAAAAAAGGCAACTCAGTGGTTGATTATTCCCTCCATGATGAGATCATCTCAAATCAGGCATCACAACACATCAGGGTTTTGAAGACGGAACCTTTTGGTTGCAAGACAGGAAGCTGAACCGATGTATCACGTAACCTCCAATATACACAAAATATTAATAACGATCTACTCGTGGCATGACATAATTTTTATTTTTTATTATTTTACATTTTGAATTTTTATTTTTTATTTCAATTGTCTCAATTTTCAATTTTCAATTTTCAAATGGCATTTACATCCATCTCCATCGCAGTCCTATTAGATTCTATTTTTCTATCATCTACAGAATCATTCAGTTTCTGTTTTACTGCAGAATCATATCCAGCAATTTTGTCCTATTTTCTCTTATCAATTTTTCTCCAGTGTCAATAAGTTTTATTGGCATTTCCGAGTTTATGTCTATGATCCATATAGAGCTATATGTTTCACATATAGAATTTCATAATATGTCTCCAACATACTTTTCAATTTGTGTCAGAATCATGCATCGTAACTTTATCTGCCCATATTCTATTTTTTTTTTTTTCAAAAACTTAATTTAACGTTTTAAATAAATTTTATCACCACTTTTTAAAGCAATTGTTTCCGACTCATTTTTCTATTGGAGTTCAGATTCAGTTTACCAAAGATTCAGTTTGTCTTTTTTAAAGATTCAGTTCAGATTCAGTTTGTCTTTTTTAAAATGATGGACGGTTGGCATGTAAAATTATTATTGTTTATTGCGCGTGATTATTAATAAAGGAATGATTAACAATTGTTTAGCTGAAGCTAAATAAAAATAATAATAACACAATTATCTTTAAAGACTCAGATATTCAAATTCTTACTAGTTCTTTAAAGGACTGCTTATAGGATTGTAGGCCTATTATTTTCAAGAAAAATGAAACTATTGCGACAATGGCGATGGCATGGGATTTTAAATAAATATTTGTGGACATAATGATATACATAATGAAATTTCAGCAAATAATTAGTAGAGTTGATTTTATGTTTGCAGTGCTTTGTTAGGAGAATTCAGGTGTTGATTCTTCACCTACAATATATCTCTTGCCCTAAAATGGTTTCCAAGCATTTTCTCGTGCTCTATTTACCGCAATTATATTTAATAGTTCTATTGAATAGATGTATTGAATATTCTCCTTAACCACATCGCTTTTTTGAAAACATTCAACAATAATCATATCTCTATATGATATATGTATTTTAATATTATAATTCCTGTAATACTGATGATTTGTAATTGGAAAATATTCATATCTATGTATATTTTCAAGTGAAAAACGATATTACTACTGCTGGTTATCAGGCTGTCCGAGGTGCAAATCGAGTCCTTTGGAATACAAAATCAAAGCTTTTACAACATAGTCACTTTGATCAGATCAGAATTTTAACGATTTTATATGTTATATTTGGGATATAAGTGAATATTTCATGATTTTTTTTTGGAGCAAAGAGTGCAGAAAATAAAAATCGAGTTTTTGAGAGAACAGAATATCCGATTTGAATGATCCAAAAAACATTCTATTTGAAATGATTGGGAAAAGTGGTGATTAGTTTTCGGCAAAGGCAGGTTCAGCCATTTTAAAGATACAAAGCTAAATGTACAAAAGATTACGATTTTTGAGAAAACTAAACATCCGATTTGAATAATTCAAAGCACGAAAACTTCCTTCTTGTGTTGACAAAACAATTGCTTTTAAAAAAAAATCCAATTATATATCGAAAATAATTCAGATTTTAATTTTAATTCTAGCTTAAGTTCTAAAGCTCACTTATATACTTTAAATAATTTCAACTTTGTAATTCAATTTATATAGTTATTATAAATATTGGACAATGTTACAGTATTTATAATAATCTATTTATAATCTATTTGAAAACATATAATTTTCCTCGAACATTTATTTAGTAATAATATTACCTTGCAGATATTGAATTTCAATTTGGTAGTAAAAAGAGAATAATGTTTTGTTTTTGAATTATAGTTACGATACGGGAAGTTCCAGCAATTTGACTTAAGGCACGATGCTATATACCACTGGTTTTCTTAATGATTGCGTAATAGTGCTGATTTTTTTTTTTTTATTTATTTATTTATAGCAATCAAGATACAATTTATCTTATAAGCTATTGTGACACAAAGGAGAAAGAGGAAAAAAATATAATAAAAATAATAACAACAATAATACTAATAATGAATAAATAAATATGTAAATAAAAAATAATATTTATAATTATATTAAAGAAAAAAAAATAATAATAATAAATAAATAAATAAATAAATAATAATAATAATAATTAACTAGAGTTCACTCCAATGAGTGAAGCCTAGTGTTTCATTTAAGTGCTGAAAATGAATCCAAGATTTTGATGAACTGATTATAAAGCCACAATTCTTAATGCAATTTTTATTATATAACGAATTTTTCAGTTTTAGAATTCTGAAGCAAGCTTTAAATAAGAAAACTATTTAATTACAAGATAAAGTTTTATATGGAAATTGTTGTGAAGGAAAAAGAACTGCACAAATTCTTAAATATTAAAAAATCAATAAATTTTAATATAAAATATCAATAACTGAATATTTTTATTTCAGATAGACCTCATTTGGATTCATTGGATTAAAATATGGATCTGGATCTTCATAAGTTTACAAGGTACTGTAATATTCCACAGTTAACAATTGAATGCAAATGTTTATGTTGATTATTCTGCAAGGCATTGCTTATTGAATATTTGCATATTTGTGAATGTCTCTATTCTTGAGACTTTTATCAATATTTATTTATTATGTTTTGCGAATTAATTGTCAATATTTTCATAGCGGGACATTGGATAGGTGCGGTATTCTAAGGTCATCCTTGCGCTTTTGTGCGACAGGTGAAAATTCTTGTGAGAAATTCAATAAAGTATTTATTTAAGGTGCGTTGTTATAGTACCTGTTCAGAGGTCAATCGATTTTCATAAACTAACTTCTTTGAACGTTCCCTTTCCGACCAAATTTTACATATGCCGTTTCCCCGTTCGTTCCGTTCGAAATAGTCCGGGAGACATTAACTGCACCTCCAATATCAACATAGTGTTTATATTTTGGTTATAACCAAAAATATGAATTCATTGCCAACTACAGTTAATTAATATTACTTTTTTTATATAAGCTGTCTTTTAACGACATTTAGTAAATTGGGTGATAGTAGCTGGTACAACATACAGTGCTCTATAATACTGAAGGACCTTTTAATTAGATTAAAGTTGTATTTTTATTTTGATTTTGTTATTTTTAAAAATTATTTAATTTATTAATTCAATACGTAAAATTATCTATTCAAAAATAAATTGCTGTTTTTCTTTGCAAAATGTCCTTTAAACATTTTTGCTTATATATGTTCTTCAAAATTATTTCTATGTCAATAATTTGTCAAAATGTCAAAAATGCAAAAATAAGAAATCTGAAAAATACATAGATAATCCTACATAAGAAGGCTGTACTTTATGAACGTATTTATAGAATTTATTAAAACTCTCCTTCGATAATTCAGGTTGTTGGGTTATAATTTAACCCTTGTGGACTGTATTAAGCACTGACTTATTTGTATATTATGTATTTGTTGCAGTTCTAATTACAATCACTGATTTGTTACTAAGTTATAATGAAAGAAGATATTTTTTTTTTTTTTGGTTATTTACATGTTGTTAAGCGGACTTTACTTTTAAAGTGAACAACCAGTTCCATTAAAACACTCCGCTACCCCCTCTACCAGTGGTAGCAACCATTCCGTGTAAAGCTTAATGCCTTGAAGTTTGTCACCTTCATGGCCAATATAATAAAACGAAAAGACGTCCGAACAAGGGCATTTCCACTAAAGTTTAGGTGCTTTGAGCTTAGATACATACATTTGAAAATGATTTTTAGTAGGGGAGACTGGGTACAGTTGTACCAGGGTGAGTAGTGACAGTCGTCCTAAAACCTAAACTATACTGATTTTAATATAGGGTCCAAATGGAAAAAGTAGTATGTTTGTTCGAACAAGTTTCCACTACTGGATTGAGCAATGCGCAGATTGCTTTCAAAGAATCAAATGTAAGATTCCTTATTCGATTTCTTTTAATAATAACAGTTTCTTATACTGAGATAGATCACTTTGTTTGTTATTTTGCTGTAAGTGGGACATTAGTAGTTATGTACTAGAAACAAGTTTTTGTATAGATAATTTAGCTCATTCATAAAGATGATTTGTTTTCAAAAGTGTACGTTGGGTACGGTTGTGGCAAATTTTGTGGGTACGGTTATGACATATTTTTGTCCTTTTCGGGTGAAGATTAAACAGATAAAAATAATCTAACTTAACTAAGACAAAATACGAAAGAAAAAGGTAAAGGAAAATTCAATACCAGAAAGAAGAAAAAGTTACAGAAACATTATTTGTTAATTTAGTTAAAAAAATACATTTTGTTATATATTAATATATTATAATCATACGCTTTCTTTGAATGATTTTTTATGATGATGTTTTACATATTATCGTCATCGTTATAAACCATTTTCGTATTTAGGACTATTGTTTCTTTAACCTATGTTGATTTTATGACTAATTCATCGTATTTAAAGACAGTATTTCAGCACTTTCATGTGGCCAAATGCTCAAATTACAATTTAATTTACTCCCAGCTAACTAGTGAATGAACAAAATTATTAGATAAAAAAGTGTCACGCTGTACCCAGTCTCCCCTACTTGAAATTACATCAGTGAAATTTAAACCTAATTGTGTTTATTCTATGAATTTTGCTTTTTTATTGAATTTAAGAGAGTGTGTGAGGTTATACCATCCTACAGCTTATTTATTTGAATAATATAATATTTTTTGTCTTTAATTTGATTAATTTTTTTGCATGTGAGCCCTCATGAATTAGCTGCTTTAAAATAGTAAATCTCGAGCACATACAGCATTTTTTAAATATCAAAAGAGAACTAGAAAATCATTTAATATTAGTCAATTTGGAAATTGATTGTACATCAATATCCAGTGACATAAAATATAAGCTCAGTGCATTTCTAAGTGTTCTAAAAAATTTTCTACTTCATCCACTAAACCAGAACTCTGATTATTACCAGCTCTCCGATTATTACAAAGCAATGGAATTATAGAATAAATTTTATTTATACAAAGTTTTGCATATGCGCTCTCGAACATCAGATTTTGCTCCACGGTTTCGGATCATATATCAAATAACTGTAATATTTCTTTCGGAAACGGCAGATAGAAATACATTTAGTAATAATATTACCTTGCAGATATTGAATTTCAATTTGGTAGTAAAAAGTGAATAATGTTTTGTTTTTGAATTAATAGCAGAAAGATGATTTTATATACTTTGTTTTTACTACTGCACAATGTACGTGTAATAGTGTAACAACGATTTATTTTCTTTTTTCATTTGAAAATTCATTCACGTTTTATTTTTTAATACAAAGTAATGAAACTAGGAAGGTATAGAAATATAAACTAAGCAAGTATTAAAATCAATTTAGTTTTGTATGAAATTTCGGGAAAAAATATATTTTATTATGAGTCAAAATCACCAATACTGTGTATATGTGTTTAAAGATTAATTAAATGTTTCTGATCCCTGATTTAATTTATATAAATTTATACTTAGCCACAAAAACATTCATAGCAAAATACTAAGTTTTCGATTCGAATTATAATCTACAAATTTGAAAAACATTTTACTCGTATTGACAAAATAACGAATTGATTAAATTTTCAGCAGGCCTGGTGATTTCGGAGACTCTAGGAAAAAAGGGAAAAAATGATATTTGGCTTGACCAAGTGATTACTAGACATTATGTACATCAAATTATCAGGTATTTTATAGAGCTGTCTTATGTAGATGTCGGGATATTGATGCAACTTACCTTAAGTCAAATTGTTACTTTCACCTAGTTAAGTACTAATTACATATGATTCTATTATTATTTTGAGAATCATATATTAAGATTGAAAATAACTAACGTAGAGCATCAACATAGAAGTAGACTCTCAAAAGATGCATTCAATTAGTAGAACTCGTCAAATTCACCGATTTAATTCCAGTTTTATACCTCGTTATTAAAATTAATTTAATGGCAATATAAGAAGCAATAAAAGAAACGACCGGGCACTTAGTTTACGTAATATATTATAAATATCACATGATAAACAACCGACATAACGGGATCAATCAGTATTCGTTAACAAGAACTGAAGATAGGATAATAATCTTAATAAGACATCAATAAATATTTCCAATAGCAATTCGCATGCCTAACTAATATCCATGTTATTAAATGTAAATACATTACAATTATATTTAACAATAAGGGCTGTTTTTGCGGATAGCACTGATGATCTATAAAAACTACATTGTAACCGCCGACGTCTTAATTTCCTATGAAAATCTAGGATTGAAACTGAGTAGACAAATTGTGCCACGAAAGACTGATAAAGCTCATTTATTTATATTTATATTGTAATTATTTGAGCTTTGTGTATATTTGTAATTAATTGCACTTTACTCAGACTTCACCCTGATAAATATTTGAGTACCAAAAATTTATATCGTTCTATTAATATCATTTTCCTTATAAACTGTGTAACAAAATTACTTTAATAGACACGTTATGATCAGTATTTGAAATTTATAAGTTTTACCTCGATTTCCATTATTATACATCAAGTTTACCTCTTTAGTTTCATTGTAACTAAAACAAATATTTATTTCGATTAGGACTTGGTCCTTTAGGCTATTGTGATCATATTTTCCAATTACTTGACTTTTTAGTAGGCAACCCAACAGTTGGCTTATATAATTTTTATTTTTATATCATTAAAATTTTTTTAATGCCAATTGTTTATTTTATATTTTATGCAATAATGCCAGTATAGGGCTATTTTCATTTTTTTCTGTGATGACATAGTTTTGATCCATACAAAGTTAACAAAATGTCTTAAAGTAAGTAACTATTTGTATATTGGAAGTTGTGCCATTAAGTTGCTAGATAAAACTATTTATTTCATATTATAATTCATAATCAGAACACTTATAGGGATTTGCGTACTCTATACATACTTAAGATGATTATGATTAAGAAGATTAAAGAATATTACCTTTAATTCAAATTTAGGACAAAATTCAGGACAATGTACATCTATATTAGTGAAGACGCATCTATAATAATTATTTTTTTTAAAAACATTTTTCTTATAGGGTTTTGTGTACTTTATACATACATAATAAGACATCTATTAGATTAAATACTAGCTTAAGTTATATGTAAAAAACTTGAATATTAATTATATGAATTTTTTTAAAAATATTTTTCTATATGTTGATACACCTATTGTTGATACGACAATATTGATACAACATTGGTTATTTAACATTTACCTATTTTATTTATGACAATATTATGCGGAACGATTTCCATATCCGACCGAGACATTAATGTATTTTAATCTCGTTTAAGATCTCATTGACAATGCCTGTTACTAGTTACCACTGTTACAGATAGTGCCTAGTTTCCCTATAATTTTCAAAAAGTTTGTAGAAAGATTACAAATAATGCAATTTTTACTTTCCTTGTATTGTAACCAAGTTTAGAAATTTGTAAATAATTTTGTGAAACTATCGACATAGGTAAATAAAGAACGAATCTTTTTTTAAAATTATTTTTTTTAACATTTTTGTATAAAATATTCCTATATCATAATAACAAACAGGTATTTATATTTATATGCACAAACAATCATACCCTACTCTACC